>NW_027397066.1:113212243-113271276 GCF_003265705.2 Callorhinus ursinus | reverse complement strand
AAAAAAAAAGAAGAAGAAGATAGCAGGAGGGGAAGAATGAAGGGCAGTAAAACGGACAGGGAGAGGAACTATGAGAGACGATGGACTCTGAAAAACAAACTGAGGGTTCTAGAGGGGAGGGGGGTGGGAGGATGGGTTAGCCTGGTGATGGGTATTAAAGAGGGCACATTCTGCGTGGAGCACTGGGTGTTATGCACAAACAATGAATCATGGAACACTATATCAAAAACTAATGATGTAATGTATGGTGATTAACATAACAATAAAAAAATTTATAAAAAAAAGATCACTTTGGAAGAACTCACATTTAACAATATTGACTCTTCCTATGTATGAACATCAGTTATCTTTGCATTTATTTACTTTTAACAAAATTTTGTATATTAATGTAGATCTTATGTTAGATCTTATATATAAATGTTAGATTTATATATAGCATTTCATATTTTGGGTACTAATGTACATTATATTATGTTTTTATTTTCAAATTATACTTGTTCATTGCTGGTATATAGGATAGCAATTGACTTGTGTATATTAACCTCATATCCTGAAGCCTTATTATTACACTCTTGGTTTCAGGCTGAATTCCTTTTAATTATGGAATTCTAATGCATACAATTATTTGCTCTGAGATTAAGTAGAAAGTATTTGGCATCTAGAGCTCTCTGAATTTACAACTTCCTTTGAAAATAAAATATAAAGGGAACTGAAAACTAATTCAATAAAATACTGACTTTTAGCCAGATTTCACACAAGCCAACCCTAGGCCAGTTCAGCAGTACATTTCTTGGATGCTTTCACATATAACACTGTGAGTCTTATGTACTCAGTAAATCAATTGAAAATCAATGAAATATTATAAATACTAGAATGAAGAGCTGGGATTAAAAAATATAAAAATTCAAAATATAAATAAGTAAGGATACTGGACACATTTGGATAGCTCCCAATTTTTTCCCACATTTATCAGAGATAAATACTTTCCTTTATTTGAGTTTCAGATAAATGAATTTAAAGTGGAATGAATCAAAGGAGAGATTCACAGAACTTTTGGGGAAGGATATGAAATGAGGCATTGTCATTGCTTTCCTTTAGCTTCTCAATTGTGCTCTTACTTGGTATCGTGCTGTGGTTTTATGTTAATATGTTGTAGTTTTCAAGCTTCTGCTGTCATCATTTTAGATTTGACATTATAGCTTTAAACACAATGTAAACACAAAGCAAAATAGGAAAATATGAATAGGCTAAAGAGGCTAAGTTGGGAGAGAGTTACATTTCCATATACCTATCAGCCTTTAACTAGGTGTGTGTCATTTTTTTGGAATCACATTCTAGAATTACTACTTAATAATTACTTTAGTTTTTATTAATAAATAATTAACACTAAAACACTACTATTGTACACCACAGGAAACATGTAGCATTATATGTTTTAATCATAAATTTTTTTCCATTAATGAAAAAGACAAGATTTTTTTTCAACTGATGGGAGTGTTTTTCTTTTTTAATGTTACATAGTTGTCTGTACTTTGTGAAGTTCTGATTTTATCCCTTATATATGCTAATATACAATGTCTTTATTATGGAAAAAGGAAAACATTCTATTATTATAATTTACCCAACTACTGAGATCTGTAGCTTTCATTATTATCATTACTGACGTCTATATTCTGTAGATCTAATGTGTTTACATATAATTATATTTTTATGAAAATAATTTCAAAAAGTAACACTAATCCCAGACATTTTATAATTCCATTTAAACATCTCTTATAGGGGTGCCTGGGTGGCTCAGTCAGTTAAGCATCTGCCTTTCGCTCAGGTCATGACCTCAGGGTCCTGGCTGGGATGGAGTCCCACATCAGACTCCCTGTCAAATAAATAAATAAATAAAATCTTTAAAAACATAAACATCTCTTATATATACTGGTAGAAAGGTTTTCCTTGACCACAGACAATGAAGAAAAGAAGTATGGATTATAAAGAAAAATATAGATTTGCACAATGAGTGTATATAAATGTGAGTCAATGAAATATATTGTGCTCAGGGAAGTTTAAAATATTTAGAAATAAGAGTTATATAGATTCAGGCAACTGTAGAATTGGCCCTGTCATGAAATATTTCCAAAATATTGTTTGAGAAATTAACTTTGAATGTGAATTATGACATGAACATGTAGGCTTTGGAAATCCCTGCTGACAGGTACTCTAAATTAAAGTCTGCATAAGTTGGAGATTATAGAATGTTAACATTCATTTAATCAACTGAAATACACTCACGATAACAAAATACATAACAGATGTTGAACATGCTATTGGACCAGCATTCACATTGGATAAAAAAATTTCAGATTCTCTTCAATGTCTAATTTATCACATATAAAATTTGGATGATTAAGATATCGATGAATTTCCCAAGAGTAGTCGTTAAGCATTGCATTTCAAATTTACAGATAATGAAGTGTAATTTACTATCCATAAAAATATACCAATCAAAATTAGAAGTACCCATAAAATATAAAGTTAAATTAAATATTATAATTTGCATTGCATATACATAAATAATAATAATAGCTGTCATATAATTGTATACAAAGTTTCATTATATTTAATAACCATGGTAGTTTCAGAAATCAAAAGTTAGACTGAGAGGTAGGGCTTGTCAATTGGACTCATCTTAAATAAAGTTTTACTTTTTCTATACAGTCTGAAAATTTAGTCAATTTCTTTTACTTATATTTATTTTAAATTTGCATCTTATTGTAAAAAATGTGTCTTATTGTGGGAATAATTTATACCAGAATCTCTCCTAATAAGATATAAATCCATTAAGAATAGCCATTCTAGGCTTAAAATTAACATTTCAGATTAACATTTAATTTTAGCCCATTTACAGAATATATCCAATATTGTAGTTTGAACAAATTCACCTAATGCTAGCCGGTGATGCAAATTTCGGAAGTGACAAACTGGAACTAAGTTTTCATTCTCTCCTTGGAACCTCCAAATGCAAAATAAGGAATATATTAGATTAGTTTTCATGAGCTCCTAAGTCTGAAGAACAATATAAGTTAACCTGACACTAGCAGAAGAGAGTAAGTACTATTATTTTTAAGTGACAATATGAGAATCAGCGATATTGGTCTTACATATAAAATATTTTAATAGAAATGCATTTAGAAATTCAACATACGTGATGGCTCTAAAATTAAAAGTAAACTACTGCATCAAATGCATGTTCTTAAGGCTTTATTAAGCTAACTTAATACATTTTCATCAAAATATTTGTATTCTCCTATGATAGTGGAATGAGCCATCTGCACTAGTCTTCATCCACAGTTTGAAGGCCAATGAAAAGGAAAGAGTGTAATAGCTGAGGTACATAATACTAAGAAATGTTTGGCTGGTTGTGTGTTGCAATTACATTTAAAGTCTTTTCTTAAAAAAAGGCAGTACATGGGCACATTTGGTCTCTGATTCAATGGTTGATGTTTTGCCATTTCTTCATAGAAGAGACACTAATTGTAGTTCATCTCTTTTCTTCTCTGACATCTTATCTCATGATCTGGGGCCTTAGAAAAATGTGTATATAAATGTGAAAAGACCTTTATATTTCAACGGATTTGTTTACATTAAAACTCATCTGCTTATATTAAAATATGTAAAAGAGTAATTTTAAATAATACATTATATGTTAAAATAAAAGAAGAAAATAGTAGGAAGGGAAGAATGAATGGGGAGAAATCAGAAGGGGAGATGAACCACAGAGACTATGGACTCTGAGAGGCAAACTGAGGGTTCTGGAGTGGAGGGGTTGGGGGGATGTGTTAGCCTGGTGGTGGGTGTTAAGGAGGGCACGTACGGCATGGAGCACTGGGTGTTATACGCAAACAATGAATCATGGAACACTACATCAAAAACTAATGATGTAATGTATGGTGATTAACGTAACATAATAAAAAAAATTAAAAAAAAGAATAAAGAACTCTGTACAAAATAGAAACACTAAAAAGAGATTGTATATACTAGTCTTGATACATTAAAATGTTTAGAAAGGATCCAAAATGATATCATTTATATTTAAATGAATTTATTTATATTTTAGAATTTAATATAATAAAATTAATTGAAATTATGTTAAAATTCAAGTTAAAATTACATTGTTCTCAGACATAATTTATTTTACTCAGTTAAATATCTCATTTATTTATTTTATTATAGTGGAAATTTAAAAGTATATAATCAACAACATTAGTTTTCTGCATTAGAAGATGGTAATGTACGCATGTACACAATCCTTCCTATTTTTTTTTGCAGTCATTCTTCCCTACTTGTGAAAAACATATATAATATTATTCAGTTTTAAACTTTCACTTTATTTAAGGCTATGTATTTCCCCATATCATTTAGGGATATATATTTTTGACATTTGTATATATGTACATGTGAATGAGTGTAAGCATGTATATATGTATCCTTGTATAAGTATATGTATGCATATATGTAGATAAATATCCTAGGCTATAGTATTTTCTATTGTACATTATCGTGGATTGATATTTGTAGTTTCTAACACATTAAAACAAACAACATAAATGTTATACATTAAAAATATTTTCAGATATTTATAATTTTAATACCTGCTCAAATTTAAAACCCTTATATGCTATATTAATTTTCTATTACAGAATAACAAATCACTACAAACTCAACATTTAACACATTTGTCTCACCGTTCCTGAATGTAAGGAAAGAGGACATGGGCTAGCTGGATCTTTTACTAAAGTCTTACCAGACATACATCACAGTGTGGGCTGGGGCTGTGATCTCATCTAGTATTTGTGTTTCTTAAGCTCATTTAGTTGTTGGCAAAGGTCATTTCCTTGCAATTGTCTCCATTTTTTTTCTTTTGCTGACTGCAAAGGGTCACTCTCAGTTCCTAGACCTAGTTGCCTGACTTTTACAACATGACAGCTTACTTCTTTCAACACAGGAGAATCTCTCCTGTCTGGTATGATGGACAGTCTGTGACATAATCATCGGGATGACTGTACCATCATTTTTGTGGTAAAAGCTAATAATCAAAGTACTTCTATTCCGTTATATTCACATAGTGTCCTCATACTCAAGAGGAGAAAATTATGCAAAGCATATACACCCAGTGCCACCTTAGAAGTCTCCCTTTTTATGTGGCTAGAGATTAATCTTTTTTCATAGGAGGTGAGGAAAATAGCTGTCTAAATTAATGAGATAATCTTTAAAGTCCTCCCTGGAAAAAAAATTAAACCATTTTATAGATATTATTTTGTACTACACTTGGCTATATTATTGTATCTTAATCTATTAAGCATCTACATAAAAGAAAATGAGCAGTAGTATACCTAAAGTTACCCTATTTTTCATGGATTATACAATACAGATAAAGTGAATTAAAGAGAATATATGAATAGGGTTATTTGTCCTTACTTTTCATAAAAATTAAAATGCTTTCCAAAATTCTTATGGCAGATTCTGTCTGTGTCTTTTTCTAAACTCTCTGCAATGGAGTAGATTTAAAATTCTTTTGTGGTATCAAATCCTAGCTGCCTAAATCCACCTGCCTTCTCAGAAGAAGAGACTCAGCGAATGAGAGGGTAACTGAAAGCAATATTTTGTTACGAAAATACCAATAATATAAATGTGAAATGATCCCAAGCTATCAACCCAATAATATCATATAGAACATATAAAAATTTTGTAAAAGACAACTAAAAAGTGCTTGTTAATATGTAGATACTATTATTTCATGCCATTCCAAGTGTAAAGAATCATATATTTCAATTTTGTATTGTTTTTAAGAGGATGACACAATGCCTAAAATTGACTAAAACTGTATTACTATCAAAGTAAGATCAGTTCATTAAGTATACATATTATAATTAAATATTGGAGAATATATTCAAAGTACCAGATCTAGTAACCAGAATGAATATTGCTGCCATTTCTAGTTATAGAATATCTTTCTGTTTATCAGAACTAATGTCCTGATTCAGGAAGAAGTAACCAGAGAACATCAAAATTATTTGAGGAGTTAACATCATGAAATATAGGGTCAATTTCAATAGGTCAGAAAAAGGTAAAAGCTGAGAGTTTCTAGTTTTGAAAAGCTAAATTAATGTAGTAATGAAAAAAATCCACTCATTCTCTTTGTCCATTTATTTGTGTACCATGAAGATAGGTAATGTGTGTGAGAGACAAAGAAAAAGTTTGAGAAATTATAATGGGTTGCATGCATATGCTTGGAATTCATTAGTGTTAGAACAGTATACACATATAATTTCTATTAAAGTAGCAAAAGTTTATTTTGAAGCCTCTGCATATTTTGATATATCATATCCCTCATAAACAAAATATTGTCTGAGTTTATTATTCTATTCCTCAGTGTTGTGTTATACATGATCAAAAAGTATCTCATTAAAGAGTGACAGTGCTTTGCATTAGTTGTACTCAAAGCCTCCTTGGGCATTATACCAAAGAAAAAGCAAATGACAGTTGGTGTCAACACTAAACAGCTTAGGGCAAACTATTTTCTCAAAACCTACGTAATTTAATTGAAATGCAATATTTCATGAATATTAGAAAACTAGGCTTTATTAAAAATGGCAAAGAAAAGTGAATGCATGACTGTTTAGAGTAACAAGCAATACAAATTTATTCATTCAATACATCACTGAATTATTTAAAACTCAGCCTAAGCACAAGGTCATGGAATAATTTTGGCAAGTAGGTGTTTTGCATGAGGCATTTCCATAATTCTCCTGCATCTATAAAGTTAATCACAACTTTGGCATGGAAACCTTTTTCTTGTAGTCACAGAGCCAGATAAAGGCTTTGAATCAAAATTAAAGCCAAACCAAACTATTAACACTTGACATAGAACAAATATGTAGATATGTACGAAGAGAAAGAATGTTAACCACTAACTTTAAGACTTGTACACAAAATAAAATTGAAATCCTTATAACTCTAAATTTTTATTTTATTCCAATATAAAAGTGATGTATAGACAATTAAATTCTCAGACATTTGCAAACTTTTATACAAAAGACTTTAAATAAAACCTGTGAGTTAAGTAACTGAAGTAATGATTACAATTCTTCATTTCTGTTGTAATACTTTTGACTTAAAGCATTTCCTTTTGATTTTTTCTTAGCATCTCCTCTCAGCTTTTATTAGGCCTCTGTTCTTGCAGTGTCTACTTTTTCCATTAGGGCCATTTGATATTAATCATAGTTATTTTAGGTTTTGTTCTTATAGTTCCAACATCTCTGTCATATCTGTATCAGACTCTGATGCTTGCTCTGTCTCTTCAGAATGTTTTTGTCTTTGAGTGTACCTTGTCAATTTGTGTTGAAATCTGGAAATGCTATAGATGATGTACTGAGTCAAAGGAACTTAGGTACATAGGCCTTTCTTGTGAGATTTTGTGTTTGTCTGCCTAGGAGTTAGCTGTATTTACTATTTCCTGCACATGTAGGTGTCAGAGGATAAAATTTCCTCTTATGCCCTTATTTTTGTGCCCCCTGTTATACTTGGGTTTCCCTAGAAATTTTTTCTTAACTAAAGTATAAAATGTGTATTTCTCTCAGTTGCCCCACCCTGGCCACCTTAGGTGACACAGTTATTTCCTTTCCTCCAGATTGATTAGGCTCTGGTAAAACCCCACTTGGTTAGGCTTTGATAAAACACTTTCTCTTGAGGATAGGGCTTGTTTAGAAGAATCAAAAAATGCTCTAGGTTTACTTCAAAATGGCTACTTTCCCTCTTCCAAGAATTTCATTTCCAAATTTTAGATTTGGGAATTTTTCTCTGATTTTCACTGTAAGAACATGGTAGAGCATAAAACTCACAAAGTATGAGAGACACCCCCCCAAGATTGGATGCCTCCCGGAATTTTTGCCTCTCAAACGTGTCTGCACTGGACCTCCAAGATTCATCAATTACAGGATAGTATTCTTACCCCATTATGGTTTCCATGGGATTCTACGCTAGTAAATTGTCATTCCCTGTATCTGCCCATCTGTCTCTCCAACCTGAGAGGTAGTGGTTTGCACTGTGACCTCAATTCCCTAAGGGATCTAAGAAGAATTGGTTTTCAGTTCAACGTTTTCCTTGTGTGAATGGGAGTGATGACCTTTAAGTTTCTTACATGCTGAATTAGAAACCACCAGAAATATTTTTAAGCTTTCTTTTTTCCTTCTTCTTAGGTGAAACAGCAATCCTAGAAGGGTTGGGAGTTGGCTAACTGTCCTTCCACCAACTTAGACAAAGTAGTTTCTGAAACTACTACTGATAAAGTCTTTTCCTTAGGAGTGTTGCCATTTCTTATGGAAAAAGTCCCAGGAGTGTTTCAAAATGATTACTTTTGACCCTCTCTTACTGGAAGTGTGAGGGGAGATTTCTCAGACATTGAACATGGGAATCTGGGTGAATTCTTGGAAGTAAAATTCATGACACTGTTGGGGTAACCTTGAGATTGGGACCAGGAGTTTCTTATTCTCAAACTAGTCCATACTCAGACTCCAGAAAGTATTAAGTTACCATGTAAGTGTTACTACCAGTTTGTGGCTCCAGCCACTTTTGATTCGGGGAAGATCATCTCAGTGTGATTCTCACTATCGTCTTTTAAGTTGTAGTGAGATTTTTGCCCTGTGATTTCAAACCTTTGATGAATCTGAGAAAAATTATTGACAATTATTTTGTTCTGTTTTTATTTTGTTATAAGAATGGGAATAATGATATCCAAGCTCTTTATATTTTGAAGCTGAAGCCACATGTACATATGTATAAGTCATTTATATTTAAATTCATGAACACTCCCATTCATGTGTTTTAAAAGTGTTTCCCAAGCTTTTCCATATTTTATTATTTATTTTTAAATTCTCTTTCACATCAACTAAATTAAACATAATGAATTATATGAATAGTTTCAAATTTGGTTTTTAGTTTTGAAATGAGTGTGTGTGTATATATACACAAGAGTACCCCTGAATGGGAGAGTGTGTGTGTGTGTGTGTGTGTGTGTGTGTGTGTGTGTGTGTTCATGCATAAGTATTCCTAGAGGGCTTTATTATTATCGTGAAACCATGTAAGGGATTCTGGCCCTGAGTTTCCCCCTTTATCACCTGGGAATTTTTCTTGAGTGGCTCCGTCTGCAGAGCCTTCACCAAGGGAACAATATGAGAACAATGAAAGTTTTAGATTTTATGAAGTGAAATTTCTCAATCTTATTTTTCATGATTTCTAGATTGGTACTACTTCAGGAAGACCTGTAGATATTACCTAACAATAATAACAGTTATAATAATAATGACTATTTTATCATTACTCCTTTAATAGCTTTATTGAGATATAATGATAAATTATATGTATTTAAAGGGTAAAATTTGGTAAGTATTGACCTATGAAACTATTACCACAATCAAGATAATGAACATGTCCCCAAATTCCAAATGTTTCTCTTGGTCCTTTGTAATTCTTCCTCTCACCCACCCCTATTTGCCCCAACAATCCACTGGGAAACATTGATCTACTTTCTGCACTATAGATTAGCTTGTATTTTCTAGAATTTTATGTATAAAAACTCATACAGTATGGAATTTTTTTCTTGCTTATTTCACTGAGTATAATTATTTTAAGATTTATCTGTGTTCACCTATGTATCAATACTGAATTCCTTTTTTGTTTTTTTCCTGAGCAGCATTTTATTTGAATAATACAATGCATGTTCACCTATTGGTAGACAATTGTGTTGTTTCCAGTTTGGGGTTATTACAAATAAAGCTATTATGAACATTTGTTTACTGACTTGAGTAAGGACATTAGCTTTCATTTTTTGTAGATGAATGAAGAACAGTGAAATGATGAGGTCATGTGGTAGGAGGATACGTACTTATTTAAGAAACTGCCATGGTTTTTCAAAACGGTCATTGCCTTTCACAATCCAATGTACAGATTATGACAGTTCTGCTTACCCCACATACTCATCACCATTTGGTATTCTCATTCTTTTTATTTGGACATTTTAATAGGATTTTAATGTTCTTTGGTGTGAATATAATTGGCATTTTCATAATGATTAATGATGGTGAGCAGGTATAGATGTGCTTGTTTGCCAACTATATGTCTTCTTTAGTAAATTATATGTACATATCTTTTGCAAACCTTTTAAATTAGATTGTTATATAATTATTATCGAGAGTTCTTTATACATGCTGTATACATCTTTTTTTTAACTTAATGAAATCTTTGATCTCTAAATATTTCACCCATCCATGACTTGATGTCTCATTCCCACAATGATATCTGACAAAGAGCAAAAGTTCTTATTTTTAATTAAGCTGAATTTATCACATTTTTCTTTGATAGATCATGCTTTGGTGCTGTATCTGAGAAATTTTTGGCTATCCTAAGTTCACTTAAATTTTCTTATGTTGTCTTTTGGAAATACTACAGAGTTAGGTTTTACATGTTAGTTTCTAATCAATTTGCTTTGATTTTTGAACATTTTACAAGGTCTAGATTGTAGTTTATTTATCTGTGTATGTGTATCCAAGTAGTGTTGTACTATTTACTGAAGACATTATCCTTTGTCCACGGAAATGACTGCACATTTGGCAAAAATCAGGTAACCTCTCATAAACAGGTGTATTTCTGGACTATCTTTTCTCTTATATTGATATATTTTTCTCTCTTGGCACTAATACCAAACTGCCTTGATTTGATAGTTTTATAATGAATCTTGAGATAAGCCAGTGTCTTTCCATTTTTTTCTTTCTTTTCAAAGTTTTTGTGGCAATTCAAGTTTTTTTTTTTGAACTTTGATATAAATTTTTAAATCTGCTTCTCTCTTTCTTCAAGTAAAGCCCTTGGAATTTTGATCAGAATTCCACTTAGTTTGTATAACAGGGATTGGTAAGCTAACATTATGGACCAAATCTACCCACTGCCTTCTTTTGTAAATAAAGCTCTGTTGGACTTTAGTCACTTTTATTCTTTTAAATACCCTCCACGGTTTCTTTCATGCTACAATGGCAGAATGACATTTGCAGAAAATGTTTGCTACACCTTAATTTCTCAAGAATTAACCACTCAACAATGATAAGAGGTGAGGGGGAAGAGAGGAAATGGAGAAAAAAAAAAAAAAACAGCATGTTTTAAAAGTAGTAGTTAGAGGGGCGCCTGGGTGGCTCAGTCGTTAAGCGTCTGCCTTCAGCTCAGGTCATGATCCCAGAGTCCTGGGATAGAGCCCTGCATTGGGCTCCCTGCTCCGCGGGAAGCCTGCTTCTCCCTCTTCCACTCCCCCTGCTTGTGTTCCCTCTCTCGCTGTGTCTCTCTCTGTCAAAAAAAATAAATAAAATTTAAAAAATATAAATGAATAGGGCGCCTGGGTGGCTCAGATGGTTAAGTGTCTGCCTTCGGCTCAGGTCATGATCCCAGGGTCCTGGAATCGAGTCCCGCATCGGACTCCTTGCTCAGCAGGGAGCCTGCTTCTCCCTCTCCCTCTGCCTCTCCCCCTGCTTGTTCTCTCTCTGTCTCTCTCGCAAATGAATAAATAAAGATCTATAAATAAATAAATAAATAAATAAATAAATAAATAAAGTAAAATTAGTAGTTAGAATTAAAATTGAGTGAAAATTATTATAGTGAACTAACAACCCTAAGTAGATATTGGTCTTTTTATTTTCTTGTAATTCAATTTCATTTCATTTTTTAAAAAATGTTCTCTCTACCATAAAGATAAATAGGAGCTCTTAAGGAAAGTCAACTTAAACTTCAAGAAAAAAATTACTTTTTTATTATGGGTATGATTGCCATTCCTGTCATATATTAATTTTAAATATTTGATTTATATTGGCTTAAAAATGAAATGAGATTCAATTTTTATTTATTTAATTTTTGCTTTTTGTTGCTTTTTTTCTTAACAAATAACTACTCAGTGTTAATACCACTGTATACTAAACATGTTTTCTCATACATTAATTTATCATAAAATATTGAGTCTTTCTGAAATTTCTGTGGGGCTCCATTATATTTTTTATCATTCTGTGCGAGTACGAACAACACTTTAAATTTTTGTAATGTTGTGTAACATTTAATAGGGCAAGTCCCCTCAGTAAATACGATCAAACACCTTTGGTTTATTCTTCAATAAAACGTTGGAATAACTTTTCCCATTCTAAAATACTTAATGCAGCCTTTAATTATGAATTTATTTGAACTCAAATCAACTGTAAAATTATCATCCTTACATATTGTTGCTCCCTTTCATAGTGCAAGATTCTGTCTTTACACTCAGGGCCTTCTTAACGTGTTCATGAATCTCTGCTCTGGTGAGGCCTGACTCCCTGTATTTACATGGGAGCAGCAGTTTTCCTGTGTCTTCCCCTCTCTTATGGAGGCAAGAAGAACTGTTGAGTTTTCAGTCTGTTCAGCTTTTTACTTGTTAGGATGGAGTGGTGATCTCCAAGATTCTTGCATGTGGAACCAGAAACTTCCATTCTTTCAAGATGTCTCATCACCAACAACACTACCTGGATAGATTGAGAATGCCATTGGTCTCTGAGAGCTTCCACTTGGTATTCAAGAAAGATTTTCTTTATAACTTTTTGCTTCATAAAATCAGCTATGGATTATGTGCCTAGCAGACACTAATAATTGTTAATTCCTCTAGCAAATTTTAGAATGCCCACTTATACTGAATTCATGAATGAGCACTTTTCCAGAGTCATTTTCCCAAGTATGCTATCTTCAGAAAGGAGGCCAGACTTTAGACATAATGGAGTCTCTTTTTGCAGTAGTTTTATTATTTATTTCTATTTTTAATTATATATATTCAGAAATTATATCTGTAACAGCTCTCCTTTGAAAATGATATTATCATCATTGTTAAGATATGGTCCGTTGTCATTGTTTCAATAGGTGTTTCAAAAGACAAGATACAGATTGCATGGCATCATTTTTATAAATTTTAAAGAATTTTATTTAATTATTTTTCTAAGTAAATGTGTTAAGTAATCTAGCATGCTGTATATTTCTGTTTTAAATATTTCATGTATTAAAAAGAAGAAATAAAATTAAAATGTCTTGTATTAAGTTGACAAAAAAAGGGGAAAGATTCCAAATATATTAAAATAAATGAGAGATTTTCCTCTCCTTGATGAGTTTACATAGTGAATATAAATATAGACCCAGGCATATGCATGCATATGAATTGGTGTATAAATTTCTTTTTTTATACAGGATGCCAATAAATATACAAAGTCAATAAAAAGGGAGAAGCTCTTCAATTGCATTAGTTTGTGTTATATTTTCACTACTTAATATAAATTATTGCTTTATGATTTTAGATTTTTTTGAAAATTACCATAATCTATCATTCTTTTTAATTTATCATAAACTTCATAAATATGCTTGAATTATTCATTACATAAATTCCCTACTTCAGCTGTACCCAGGAGTCAAACCACTCTCATTTTGCTCTATTTTGTCAGTCCTGGTGCATCTATGGGATTTTAATTAGTTTACAGACAGTTACCTTGAATGATGGTACTATAGACTCTAGCTAATTAATAGATTTGTTAACTGTATTTTTATGTTTACGAACATTAGACGAAATTCTGATTTTAACCTGACTACATAGATATGTTTACAGGAGTAAAATATTTCTTGTTTTCTCTTATTTTTTTGTGATAGATCAAAAATTCTTTATATCCAGTTATAGGAATGTGGAAATTAACTATACACATGATATGATATTTTCATTTCTGATATTTCAGTAATTACTCTTCAATTTGTTGTATAAATCAGTACCCATGTTAATTATTCTTTGGCAAAAGATATTCCTTAAGAAATTTTGGGAAATGCATTTTTCAAGCTTCTACCACATGATATAGAAAAGAAAGTAAAAAGTGACAGAAATGATGCTGAGTTACCCACATTTTTATCTAGCATGGCCATACTCTTTGTCAACCCATACAAGTGTCATATGGCAAAGCTATTAAACACCAACAGTCCCATCATTCTTCTACCTGATACAGTAGTTCCCCCTTATCCATGGTTTCACTTTTTTTGGTTTCAGTTACTGATGGTCGACCATGGTCAGAAAGCTAGTGATCCTCCCTCTGACTTGTTCAGAAGGTGAGTCTTAACCTAATACTGAATCACAAAGTCTCCATCCTTCACCTCACTTCATCTCATCAGGTAGGTATTTTAACATCTCACATCGTCACACAATAAGATATTTGAGAGAGAAAGAGACTAAATTCACATAACTTTTATTACAGTATATTGTTATAATTTTTCTATTTTATTATTATTGTTGTTAATCTCTTACTGTGCCTCATTTAGAAATTAAACCTTATCATAGGTATGAATGTATAGGAAAAACCATAGTATGTATTAGGTTTGTACTATCCATGGTTTTAAGCATTCACTGGAGGTTTTGGAACATGTCTCCTGTGGACAAGGGGGGCCTGCGGTACTATCAACAAATTCCTAGTACAAATGAAGATATATTAACTCTCCCGCTAAAATTATGGACACATAATTCCGTATGTCTCTTTATCCATATCTGAACAGTGTCTTACCTTACTAAACTCAGTGTCAATATCCCCTTGATATCTTGTATAAAGACTAAAAAAAATTAAATATTACAGTCAAATTGTAAGTGTAATGACAAGATGAACGGAGAGGGGGAAATCAGTTATACATAAAAACATATAACTGTTTTTGCTTTTGTTTCTTCATTAAGCTGCTATAGGGAACTTTGTATGAGATCATAGGAGATAGTTGAAAAAAAGGAAAAATTGAAGCAGCAATATGTTCCTAGGAATCTTAACCACTTACTTAAACAACTACCTAATCCTTCAGAGGCCTAGGGAATACAATCTCCTATCGAAGAGAAAAGTCCTGCTACATACCATAAATTTAGTGTAAAGTAGGGATTATATGGATATTATACAGGTGGCTCAGGTTCCTGAGTTCTTGATAAAGCCTTCTGTCTCTATGAGGGCCCAGTAGTAAGCTCATTCTGTTTTAAAAGGGGGAATAGTTTTCTTAGAAAGAGGATATGAATCTTTTCTAAAGCCCTGAGGTCCAAAGTCCTAAGGGTCTGTGCCATGATATTCTTACCCATAGAACTTTATCTGCCAGAGAAACTTGGAATAGGATCAGATACACAGAATCATTTGGCCAAAAAAGCAGAATAGCTCCATATTGCATTCTGAACCTGATACAGAGCCTTTTTTTTTTTCTTTATCTCTGCACCCAATTCAAAACTGAAACCTTACAGATCACTTGGTAAACGGGTTAAATCTTGGGGAAAGACATTCCAGGCAGAAGAAACAGCACATGTAAATTTGGTTTTGTCATTTTTACTAACAAAAAAGGCCAATCAAAAATTGTGACTCTTTCTTTGAGTACAGAGTACAGGGTACAACAACTGGCCCTTTATTTTGGAGCAAATACCTCAACATGCTCAAGATCATGTATTAAGATAATTCCTCTGTTAGTCTAAGTTCCTGTGTGATGAAGATAACGGAGTTCTCCATAGATCTATACTTGATATTTAACATAGACAAAGATAAACCATTGTTATGGTGATTAAATGAGATTTTGATTTTGTTTTCTAACTCAGCAAAACCTAGCTTATGCTGAATGATATAAATACAATAATAAAATCAATAATTAAGGATAATTAAGAGCTTTCTAAAAAAAAGAGCTTTCTGTATTTTATATTTTACCCAGGTAAATATGTTCATTCATTTACCAAATTTTTATTAAGGGCTTAGATTCTCTTCCAGGGACTGTTTAGAGCAGTAAAGAGATTGAGAGAGAGAGAGAATAAGAGAGAGAGAGAAATACTTGACTTCTAAAATGGAAGACAAATACTAAACCAAATGGAAAAATGAAATGATATAATATACTAATGATGATAAAGCTGAGGAGAAAAAACTTTGCTTTGCTTCCTAAAGCAAAGAAGCAAAATAAGGAGTATCAGGATAGAAAATTACAATTTTAAATAAGTTGGGCCTCACTAAGTAACATTTGAGACAAGACTTGGAGTTAGGAGGAGACGCTGTACTTTACAAGGTACAGCATGTCCAAAAATCCCTAAAAGAAGATAGGGCCTGATTTATTCAAAGAAGAGAAGAAAGATGGCTCCAACTAGGGATGATTTTTCTCTGTTTTGGGTATTTTACCCCAAACTTCCTCTATCCTGTTAACTACCCATTATTCAAATTAAAAAAAGTTTGTCTGGCAAGCTTACAATTTGTTCATTTATTCAACAAATATTTATTTTATTTCTATATCAAATATCACTGATTTCCCACCCCCAAAACTGCAGAGAAACTGCTTAAAATACAGAAAGGTATGACAAAGGCACATTTCAAAAGGGACATGAGAAACTATTTCGAAATGATAGGATAAAGTTGGTTATTTGTGAAAGACTAGTGGGGTAGTAGGGGATGGAACTGGAAAGATATGTTTTTAGGGATTTTATATGTCAGCTCATTTTTGTTTACTGCTGGCCGTATATAGTATTATCCTCTACTACATTCCCCGGGGATGGAAAAGAATTTCAAATTTGCCTCATTCTCCTATCTTCAGCTCTTAGTACTGAATCTGTGAGTAAATAGCAGATGACAGACTAAAGTATTCAACTGATTGTGCCACATTTAATTTCCTAATATAGTCCTCAGATCTTAAAATTATAATGCAGAAATACTGTGTGGATGGTTATATTTTGCAAATAGCTTTTCATCACATCATGAGTTTATGCCCCAGAAATAAAGCTCATGGATTTTTTCTTTTTCTCCTTCCTTCCATCTTATTTTTTTTCCTATTTGTTTTATTTGTATTACTTTATTTTTCGAGAGAGGTTATATACTTGACATGTATTGGTAAAAAATTGGACTTAAATCAGGTGGTTAGCAGATTTTAAAAAAATTCTGTATAAAATAAACACTGAAACTAGGCATTTTTTTTTGTTTGTTTTTTAAAATTGTGTAGTTTGGATAAATAAAAGGTTTGTCCCTTCCGTGAAAAGTTATTTGTAGTATTAATTTAAGTATTGAGGCATAAATATCGAAAGGAGCTAAATTTCTTATTTAATTCCAAAATATACTTTAAAGCCCAGGAATAGGGCGCCTGGGTGGCTCAGTCGTTAAGTGTCTGCCTTCGGCTCAGGTCATGATCCCAGAGCCCTGGGATGGAGCCCCACATTGGGCTCCCTGCTCAGCGGGAAGCCTGCTTCTCCCTCTCCCACTCCCCCTGCTTGTGTTCCTGCTCTTGCTCTCGCTGTCTCTGTCTCTGTCAAATAAATAAAATCTTTAAAAAAATAAATAAATAAAGCCCAGGAATACAGAAGGTAGGTCTTACTGACAGATAAGTTTTACTGATAAGAAGAATTCAAAGTATTATTAAAATTGTAAGAGAAAAAAATGTGTGCTATGAAATAATATGGCCAGATAAACAAATGGTTTTGTGATTAACACTGCAAACAGGTCGACTTTTATTTTTTTTTGTGTGTATATATATATATATATATATATATATATATGCTCAATATGATTGATTCTGAATACTTGCTATAAGTATCTATAAAATTCAGTTTTTCAGTCATCTAGAGAATCAACTCCATTGTGTTCCTTGAATAAATTTAGTGCATTGGCTGAATTCATGGACTATTGCATTCTAAAGAGTAAGTTTCACTTATAATAAAATAAATCCCTAAAACTAGAGTTATATGGGACATTTCTGAATGTCATCCCTATAAACATGTCATGATTTATTCTTATGAATAAATTGTGACAACAAAATTCTATTATTTTAAACATTATCATCTATTATTTTTAAAGACTTACAAGGAGAAAAATTGGAATTGTTACAAAACAAAACTGAATTTTAATTAAAAAAACATTCAATTTAGAAGATAGCTGTACTATAAAATTTGATGACTCTTTAAAAAGATTTACTTATAATTTAGGATCAACACTTTTACTGGTGTCTCTATTATGGGATTATCATGCATAACAAGTGTTCAGATAGTTTAGGAAGGATATTATTGGTTATCTGTAAGTTGAAATTAACACTAGTATATGTACATGTTTTTGCATATGTTTACACACATCATGCATCCATACATATTTAAAAAATGTTTATAGCATTTGTGCATTATGTGTACATCTGGAAAGCTAGTTTTTTTTAAGTTTTATTTTATTTTTTTTATTTGACAGAGAGAGAGAGTGAGAGAGGGAACACAGGCAGGGGGGAGTGGGAGAGGGAGAAGCAGGCTTCCCGGGGAGTGGGGAGCCTGATGCGGGGGTTGATCCCAGGACCCTGGGATCATGACCTGAGCCGAAGGCAGACGCTTAATGACTGAGCCACCCAGGTGCCCCTGGAAAACTGGTTTTTAAACTCTTCATTGTAAGCCAAACCTCATTTATCACCTAACGATATTAGTACGTTACTGATATTGCTCTTTGTACTATACGGCTATCTAGGTATATCTACATGCATTTTGAAGAAACATACTTAGGCAGCCATATTTTAAAAAGCAATATAAATTAAGATGAAATATACATATTTCTCAGTAAAGACATTGAAAACTACATGATGGTGAGTATTTACATGGCTGAAATCCTAAGGTAAGAGGGTGAAGGTGGATTCAGAGCATGTCACCCCAAGGTATGCCACTTTGACCTATCGATTATTTTGAGTTAAAGACATGTGAGCAACAGCAAGTATAAGAAGGGCACTCTGACCCTCCTTTTCTTCCCAATAGGAGTTAACACCCCCATGGTGCCCTCATGAACTAGGACAAAGGAAGACATTTTTATTACTAGAGGTGTGGGGGTGGGGCGCAGAAATCTGTACAAATCTCATTAAGCTAAATCTTAACTTTCTAGTTACTCTTCCACAATTTATTATCTTTACCCCAAACCCCTTTGTTTTGTCATTTATCTACAAATTTATTGTTCTTTATTGAAGATGCTATATAAGCTGGAATCTTAAGCTACTAATTTGAGTTGCTTTGGTTTAGGTTTCTCCTGTGTGATGCGAGCTGCATGCATTAATGAACTTTTTCTCGTATTAATCCCTTTTTCTCTTATAGTTGTCTCAGCCAAGAACTCAGAAGGTAGAGAAAAAAATAAATGTTTTCCTCTCCTACAGTGGGAAACCATAGAGGTAGGCAGAGCACTAGAGCCACATTTTCCTTGGGGTAATTTACAGAATTGTGTTTGAGCTTTGGTTTTCTTTGATTTTCAGGCTTCTGGGAATAAGGAAAAAACACCCAAACCAAGGGAAGTTCAAATAGGAGATAGACCCCTTACTGCTGAGATCCCACAGATTTGTGTCCCATGAAAATAAACGACTTCCACCTCCTAACCATGAGTGACTGCAAGAAAAATGTTACTGCACAGTCATGGAATTAAATTGAATTAATTATCCATGTGAAATTATCATCATAAACATGCCCTCATGTAGATTTGCAACACAAATTCATGTTATCGATGTTATGCAAAAAAACAAAAGACAAATAAATGTAAGCCACAAATTTAATTAAAATGGTCCTGGACTAACGGTTGTCCAGTTGCCTGAAAGATGCAAATAGCTATTATTCTGGAGGAATAATTCATTATTCAGGGCTTGAAGTAATTTGCACAGATATTTTTCCAATGAAAGTCGTTGTTTAAGTGTGTATATTTCAGTTGTTTTTGAGTGTGGAGGAGGGTGGTGTGATGGAAAAGGACATGGTATGATACAGTAGGAAGGTGATATATATTATCTAAAATGGAAAAAATCAGGAAATAGTAAAATAACATACATAAGAAACACTGAATGAGCTGAAATCAATATAGTGCAACTCAGGAAAAACTTTATATTTTATTTTTCTGTCTTCTACATACTCTTCAGATTATATCTTCTTTATTGATTTAGAAAGAACTCTTTAGCAAGCCTCAAAATTTTTGTGTAAAATAGCATCACTTTCATCTACGAGAAGGGTTTATGCAGTTAACAAACTGTCCATTCCGGTATCGTAGTCATATAACTCTATACCCTTGTTCAATTTAACTCTTACTTCCTCTTCCAAGCCATCTGAAACCTGTGAATCTTTCCAGGAGCAAAGGGGAGCAGCAGTCGGCTTCCAGTCTCATGATTCTACCTCTTCAATGTCCCTGAATTCTGCAATTCTACCTTAGAAACCTATTCCAGGGGCGCCTGGATGGCTTAGTCATTGAGCGTCTGCCTTCGGCTCAGGTCATGATCCCAGGGTCTTGGGATTGAGCCCTGCATCAGGCTCCCTGCTCAGGAGGAGGCCTGCTTCTCCCTCTCCCACTCCCCCTGCTTGTGTTCCCTCTCTTGCTCTCTCTCTCTGTCAAATAAATAAAATCTTAAAAAAAAAAAAAAGAAAACCTATTCTTTTTCCAGACTACTGTCATCTCCTACTTGAAACTCTAAGTCACCTTTCTTATCTCAAGTTTAACTCCTTTGCAATACATTCTCCATGATACAGCCAGGGGAAATTATGATCTAGAGGTCTTTATATTTTCTTTGAGAAATAGGAAGGCATCTTATGGTGAATTTGTTAGTGCCTTTATCAAAGAGACTGCAGAGGGTTCGTTCCTTCCTCTGCCATGTGAGGACACAGACAATAGATGCCTAGGTTTTAACCAGGAATTGGGCTTTCACCAAATTGGGCAGACATCAAATCTGCCAACATCTTGATCCGACTTCACCAGTCCTGCCTTTGATTCAGGACACAGACACACACGGGTTCTGTTTATAGTACTCCCATGTCTTCTGGCTTCTTGTTGAGCTATACCAATTGGTGAGCTCCAATAGGATATCTGAAGGATGAAAGTGGTAGATCAGGAAAACTATCCTTAGGTTCCCTCCCAGTAGGGTCAACACAAGTTGGCTGTCTTCCTTAACTGAACATAACAATCCTCAAAGCCATTTTTTTCTGCCTAACCTGTAACTTCACCTCCTTTCATTTCTATATTTTTGTTAGTGCTGGACTCTGTGCTAACATTTGAAGTTCCCTCACACCTCACTCACACCTTCATAACTAATTCCTATGTAAATAAAACTTCTTCAAATGATCTTAATTTGCATATGTCATCTGTCTCCCGTTGGGATTCTAATATATCTTCATAACCATGGAATACATTCTTTATAAGGTGTATCCTTGAAGGTACATCAGTGTGCTTGAAATCTAAGATAATTTTAATAGTAATCTAATTACTTTGTCTAAGCAACCAGCTGCTAACATGTTAACATTCACTGATACTAATTTCAGTTCTCAGGAGAAGCCACAAGACAAAGTATAGAATACTATAAAAAATATTTGAGTTTATCACTTATAGACAAAGCATTTTTCAATGAGTTGCTTCAAAATTAATAATTTGATTTTTGCCACAGGAATAATTTATTTAATATTAGAAGGTCATCGTCAAGTATCTGGGCTAGAGTATGGGAGTCTGAGTGAAATCTTTTACATAAAGTTTCTTATATTTTCCTAGGTACACACAATGTGTTTAATGTATAATCTACTCTGTCTCACATATAGTATGCTTTCATCTCACCTGTCACACAATACTCAAGAACAGGATTTCTGAACAATGCCTTACAGAGAACAAGAGTCATTACTCCTCTTAGATAAGGTCATTATTGCACGTATTCCAGTTAGTGATAGTTGTATTTGTTATCCTGTGGCTATGGCTATAGATGTTAAGCAATTTGATTTAAGACAGAGACAGTCACTCCTGTAACTAAATTCTAGAATTCACAAATATATGTCAAAGCCCAAGAAAGTATTCTCATTACATATTTTGCCATAGTTGGTACTCTATTAGTTACAGATGACTTAGTTTGGATAACTAAGAAAGAAATGATTATAAAGCATTAGAAATTTATATCACTTTTAAGTGAGACAACTTTTTGAAACCATAGGCATCAGAAGATGTTTAATCTTCAAATTATATAATGGTTAATATTAAAATTATTCTGATTACATAATGAGCAAGTACTAATTTTGTGAAAAATAATCATTATGACTAATTTAGGAAATGTAAAAACAAAACATCATTACAATAGTGATAGAAGTCAACAAATGGTCTGTTACTATTTAGAGGAAGGAGAAGATACTGATAAACTTTAGATTTTGTGAAATTTCCTGTCAGGTGGCAAATTTTAGTTATGCTTTATTATCTTTAACTCTAGCATTGCAACTTTCCATCAATAAATGTTTTAAAATGTGTTTTATTTGATGTAGAAAGTTTTGTTATTATACAACAATAGCTGATATGACAAAGGTAAGTATAATTGCAAGTTTTGAAATTAATTGACTCATAATTTAAATATAATTGCTAATTTGATTTATGTTGAATTAAAATTAACTGTGGCTAAAGTAATATTTTACAACACTCATAATTTATATATTCGAAAGCTTTCATAAAACCTATTTTCAACAAACTAAGATTTGTAGTCTTAATTTATAAACAAATAAACTAAAACTTACCCATTAAATTATTACCCTAAAAACACCAACAAAGTCAGCCTCATCTTCTAGTCAGTTTTTTAGTGTTGAATGCATGATTTCAAAAGATAATTTTAAAATCATTGGAGTAATATCCGTAATGTCATTCTTTATTACTACTAATATTCCATCAATAATTTTGAGAAGAAAAAGTATTTTCTTGTGTTCTTAAAAAATACATTAATGCATTTTGAGTCTATTTGTGTGTATGATGTAATAAGTGGTCCATTTTCATTCTTCTGCATGTGGCTGTCCACTTTTCCCAACACCATTTGTTGAAGAGACTGTCTTTTTTCCATTGGATGTTCTTTCCTGCTTTGTCAAAGATTAGTTGACCATAGAGTTGAGGGTTCATTTCTGAGTTCTCTATTTTATTCCATTGATCTACATGTCTATTTTTGTGCCAGTACCATACTGTCTTGATGATTACACCTTTGTAATGAGCTTGAAGTCTGGATTTGTGATGCCACCAACTTTGGTTTTCTTTTTCAACATTCCTTTGGCTATCAGGGGTCTTTTCTGGTTAAAATGGATGAAAGACCTAAATGTAAAACAGGAATCCATCAAAATCCTTGAGGAGAACACAGGCAGCAACCTCATTGACCTCGGGGCATCAAATTCTTGCTAGACAAGTCTCTAAAT
This sequence comes from Callorhinus ursinus, assembly GCF_003265705.2. NCBI lineage: Eukaryota > Metazoa > Chordata > Mammalia > Carnivora > Otariidae > Callorhinus > Callorhinus ursinus. The sequence goes on along the minus strand of NW_027397066.1, from coordinate 113,248,046 downwards.
GCAAGGGAAATAAAAGCAAAAATGAACTATTGGAACTTCATGAAGATAAAAAGCTTTTGCACAGCAAATGAAACAGTCAACAAAACCAAAAGACAACGACAGAATGGGAGAAGATATTTGCAAATGACATATCAAATAAAGGGTTAGTATCCAAAACCTATAAAGAACTTATCAAACTCAACACCCAAAGAACAAATAACCCAATCAAGAAATGGGCAGAAGACATGAACAGACATTTCTGCAAAGAAGGCATCCAAATGGCCAACAGACACATGGAAAAGTGTTCCACATCACTCAGCATCAGAGAAATACAAATCAAAACCACAATAAGACTTTCGAGGCTAGGGGTCGGCGTTCCGTATGAATTGTGCTGGGCACGAATGCAGTGTGGCTTTTGATGGCTTCTGATGGACAGTTCTGTGCCAAAGGGGTGGAAATGGCTGCCAAGGTCCTAAGTTTCACACCCTCGCCATGGGCAAAGAGGCACTAAACAGGAGTAACTGGAAGTTGAAGGGGTGGACTTGAGTCTTAACACATGTCTGGACCGACTGTATTTGGGCTTACAGGCCACTATCACGGATGGCTTGCTTGGGGGAGGATTTGGCTGTTGTGATGTGTCTCTAAAGCAGTATCTTTGTTAGGTACTGAGTTTGAAGACATTTTCATATAAAGGTGTGAAGAGTTTGGGGCACCTTACAAAACCTGGAACAAGGAGTTTTAAGCTAAGGCCGACTTGCCAACCTGAAGATTTAGAGGGTGTTTATGAGAGCAGCAATCCAGTTATGAGAGCAGCTTACCAGTTGAAAGGCACCTGAATGGATGCTTATGTGATGTGATAGAAGATCAAATTTCCAATTTCAATAAATTTTTATAAACCAAGAAAAACAAAAAACAAAAAACAAAAAAAAAAAACCACAATAAGATACCACCCCACACTAGTCCGAATGGCTAAAATTAATGTCAGGAAATGACAGATGTTGGCAAGGATGCGGAGAAAGGGGAACCCTCCTACACTGTTGGTGGGAATGCAAGCTGGTGCAGCCACTCTGGAAAACAGTATGGATGTTCCTCAAAAAGTTGAAAATAGAGCTACCCTATGACCCAGAAATTGCACTACTGGGTATTTACCCCAAAGAAACAAATGAAATGACCCACACGGGCACATGCACCCCAATGTTTATAGCAGCAATGTCCACAATAGCCAAACTATGGAAAGAGCCCAGATGTCCATCGACAGGTGAATGGATAAAGAAAAAGTGGTATATATATACAATGGAATAATATGCAGTCATCAAAAAAATGAAATCTTGCCATTTGCAAAGATGTGGATGGAACTAGAGGGTATTACTAAGCAAAACAAGTCAATCAGAGAAAGACAATTAAAATATGATCTCACTGATATGTGGAATTTAAGAAACAAGGCAGAGGATCATAGGAGAGGAGAGGAAAAAATGAAACAAGATGAAACCAGAGAGGGAGACAAACCATAAGAGACTCTTAATTTTAGGAAACAAACTGAGGGTTGCTGGGGGGGGAGGAGTGTGGGAGGATGGGATGGCTGTGTGATGGACACTGGGGAGAGTATGTGTTGTGGGGAGCACTGTGTGTTTTGTAAGACTGATGAATCACAGACCTGTACCCCTGAAGCAAATAATACATTACATGTTAATAATAAAATAATTAAAAAATAAAAAGATAAAATAGCCAAAAAATACATTAATAATTAGACTTAAAAACAATTTTAAAAGTGTTAATGTGACACAATTATGGAAATGAAGATCAACCCACAGTCTAAAAATAGAGAAGTCAGGCAGAGACACAGTAAAGAAAGAAGTTGTATACAAAATGAAAAAAGTTAGCTAAAAAACTAATAGTTGCAGGGATGCCTGGGTGGCTCAGTTTGGTTTAACGTCAAACTTTTAATTTCAGCTCAGGTCATAATCTCAGGGTCGTGAGATTGAGCCCCATAAATATGTGTGTGGGGGCGTTGCACTCAGCAGGGAGTCTGCTTGAGATTCTCTCCCTCTCCCTCTGTCCTTCCTGACACTCGCTCTCATGCTTTCTCTATATATAATAAATAAATAAATCTTACAAAAAATTAACAGTGCAGATTCCATAAGTCATGAATGTTACAAAACCCCTCATGTAAAGCAGCTAGATTTTTGTATATATTTTATCAATTATCAATTTAAAATACTCTAAGGAATAGTGGGGAATGCTGGTATAGGAAAAGAAGCATTTATGGAATATGATAAGATATACACTTATTACGGTACATACTTTATGTTATCTAAACTAAAAATCAATTTTATATAATAGTTATCACATTCATTATTCTAATCGTGGCCCTGGCTCCTATTCAAAATATTTATTCATAACATTTGGTTATCCAGGAGAGCAGTCTGCAATTAATTAAAGTTTAGTTATTTAGTTCATATAGACAGACACACCAGAAACAAAACTCATGTATCTGCTTTTACATAGATCATAATATGATAAAAGATAATTATTGGTCAAACACCTAATGAAATCTAACTATGCTCTCCTGTGTGCTCTTATAAACCACAAGAGGAACAAAGGGCATATATGAAGGATTCCCAGAAATGAGTGTGGTGATGAGTAGCAGCCAAAATGGAAAAGTTTATAGTAACTTTTAGGAGAATAGTGAGCATGTATTTATTTAATACTTCAGGGAATCTTTTTCTGTCTATATTTCAAGTTAGACATTTACAGATATCTATTAATTAATATAAACATCCAGAATTCAAAAGAGAAGTGATAAACAAAGATTGCTGTTTATGTTATGAAATTTTAGGTAAGGAATATTTTCATTATTTTGCGCTTTAAAAAACCAAGATGATAGGTAAAAACATACTAAATATAATTTAAACAGTAATTTCTCACTGGCTTTGGTATATCATAGCATATAAAGAGTTTAGTGCCATAAATATAAAGTATTTTTTAAAGAAAATATAATAAAGGAAATAAATATTTGTACCTAACAAACTTCTTAGAGTTTATAAATGCAATTGCATACAACTAGAAATGATGTCTGAATGTAAGAATTGGAGCATTAGAAGTTGTTCCATATTTGGAAGTGAGAAAACATTACATATGTATCATGAGTTTATAAAAATCATTAAAATCATCTGCCTGAAACAAATCTTAATAGACTTTATTAATTGGCTTTGGTTGGTTAGTTTGTTGTAATTTCATGAGCTGGTAAATCTCCTTTAGAAATTGGTGATTTGCCTAACTTTTCAGCTCTTTATTCTCTTATTCACATACAGTTTGAGGGGAAGGTTCTTTGATAATGCACCTGTTTACATTGGCTCTGCTAATTGTGTTTATTATTATGGCTATTATTATTATTTGGTTTTTATGTTTCCTGATTTCTTTTTGTTACCATTACATAGTTCTCTTAATTTTCTTATTTCTACAATATCTTACTTTTGTTAAATTTTTGATAGGATATATCTTGTCTAGAGACTTCAAACACTCAGTAACTATTTTTTTCTGTAACAGTAATTATTGCAGGACCTTAAACTGAAACATAACCAAAATGGAGATTGGAAAACAATTTAAATATCTAAAAGGACAGCATTAGATGAGTTCCTTATGTAATGGTAGCCCCAAGTGCAGGAAGTCACGGATATTTCTGTCCTTTTCTGTACTTCTGAGGTTTGGACTTCATATCCCATTAGTTCTATAGCAAATGCTTTGTTCTTTTTTTTAATCTCCTTTTATTTTACTCAACTCAAGCTCATAACAAATAGCCAAAAGAACTTCAAAAGAGTTTCATACTTACTTTAGAGACAGAAAGGCAAAAAATAATCTATAAGAAAGTAAATTAACTTTCATCAGAATAAACAGATTAGTACACCAGAAAGGAAAAGGGACACATTATTTAAAGGAATCTGAAAAAAAATAGGAAGGGAGTCTGGGACATGAAGAAGTTGATAGATAGTATTTATTAGTCAATAAAAGCCTGCAACATTCTTTCTGTCTACTTAGGGATGATCTACCCAGATCATAGGGAGGCTCATGAATATCATAAATGTGGGGGTACATATATATCCATATAATTTTCTACATTTAAGCAGTAAAATATTTCCTAAATTTCTTATAAAAGAAATCCTTAGAAATCACATTTTAAAGGCTAATTAACCTTCTTTTGAATAGCTTAGTTCACACACACACACACACAAAATCAGTGAAAGATCCAGACCTATTTTATAATCTCCCCTCAAATCCTTGGCTAAGCCCAGAATGAGATGCTAGGGAGCTCAGTGGAAAACACATCGCAAAGAATAAGGAATTTGAACAGAGATTTAGCAGTTGCTTAATGGAAGAGAGAGAGAGGTAGCAGTTTAAATATTGTCCACATAGAGAGTCTTGGAAAACACATCAGTCTTTCTTGTGAAACCATGAAAGGACTCTCTGCCTTACAAGTAAAGACTGCATAGCAAATCTATGAGTTCAACTGAAGACTAAGAACAGAACTGAAACAGACCCACTCTAAAGCTCTAAATTCTAGACTCTACAAATTAAGTGAGCAGCCAAAAGTCTGGCTATCCACTTGAACAGAAATCATTTCTCTTCAGTGAAAGACAAAAGAACCAAGAGTCTCAACAATATATCATCCAAAATGTCTAGTAAGCCGTAAAAATGACGAGATAAATGATGAAGTAGGAAAATATGACTCATGGACAATAAAAAATTAATAAATAGATGTCCTAAGACAAACCAGATATAGAAATTAGCAGGCAAGGGTTTGAAAGCAGTTATTGTAAATACATCAAACATCCAGAGGAAAAAATCATCATAAGTGAAAAAAAAATAGATGTATTTTAAAAACAACAAAATGAAAGCTTTAAGAAATTAAAATTATAATTTATTGGATGTGACTAACAGAATATTGAAGATGGCAAAAGAAAGTTTCAGTGACCTTGTAGATAAATCAAGAGAAAGTATCCAATATGATGCATAGAGAGAAAAACATGAAAAATAATTTGGATGTCAGCAACCAGTAGGACTAATATCTGTGTAATTAGATTCCCCAAAGAAGAGTGAGAAAATAAGAGAGACAGAAATAATTTTTTTTGAAAAATAATGACAAAGATGTCCAAAACATGAGGGAAAACACAGACAGATTTATGTAGCTCAGGAGCCCTAAAGCAGACTAAATGAAAATAAAATCACACCTAGACATTATAATTAAATTGCTCAAAAGGAGAGATAAAAATTAACATCTTGAAAGCATCCAGAGAAAAAGTGACACATTATGTATGGAAGAATAATGATACAATATAACAGTGGAATTATCAAGATTCAGAAAAAAATTAATTCCTGCACACAGTGGACCAACATCTTCAAGGTAAGTGTAGGAGAAACAAACAAACAAATCCACAAAACCAAAAATCTAACACAACCAAAACAACTTCAAAAATGAAGGTAAATTGAAAATATTTTCAGAAAATTACAGCTAAAATAACTAGTCACTACCGACTTGCACCACAAAAACTGTTATCGGAAATTCTTAGCATAGACATATGACTCCAGTTGGAACCGATCCAAGGACAGAATGATTATACTAGATAGATAGATAGATAGATAGATACACTGGGTAGATGAGAAAAACTAACTTTTTGTTACTTCCCAAATTAATATACTACTGATAATTTAATGCAAAAATATAACATTTTATGGTTAGGCTTATAACATATGTAGTTGTAAAATATATGGCTATAATACAACAAATTAGAGGTAAATGAATTATTGTTCCAAGGTTCTTAAATTTTGCATAAGGTATTAAAATATTAACCCTATACTCTGTTAAGGATACATAAAGTAATTCCAGGAGCATTCCGGAAATTGATACAGAAAAGGATTTAAGTAGAATGTTAAAAAAAATGGTCGATTAATCCAAGAGAAAGAAGATAACAGAAGCAGAAAAATAAATAAATGAATAAACAAATATAGATAAATGGTAGAAGAATCGTAGGTATGAGTCCAACTACACTGTGTTTATATCAGATATAAATATAATTAACAATTCAATAAAAAGGTACAGATGGTCAGCCCAAATTTAAAAAAATAATAATAATATTATGATAAGCCAGGCACAATTATTACTTTTGCTATAAGAGATAATGTATTTTATTATAATGACACGAATGATTTGAAAGTAAAATGATGTAAAAATACATTACATGTAAGCATTAAACAAAAGAAATCTAGTGTGTCTATATTAATATCAGATAAAATAAACTTCAAGACATGCCATGTTACAAAAGACAAAGGGGACATTTAATATAAGGTTAAAAAAGAAAACCTTCTGAAGACTATTTTCAACTGAGGCTTATCAACAATTATCACTGACATATTCAGAGTTTCTATTAATATCCCATGCCCATTTCCCATCCCGTTCTGTTTCCTGATCTAAGATTTGTATGGATTCAATATTGTAAAGTATCTGATGTTCAAACTGTCATTATTTAAACATACGTTTGAGCTTGAGCTGTGTAGATTTTAGCTGCCATTTATTTGTAGGTCAATGTCATAAGAGATAAGAGGTATTATTAATGTTACATGACAGACACTAAAGAATTCTTGTTCTGATCCGCACAAGCTCTTGTGGAACAATGAGAAATCAGAGGAAGAACAAGAGGTCATCTGCAGCCAAACGTGGTCAGGAAGATATAGAATCTTTCATCTTCCTTTTGTTCCCTCAATCCTACTCTCATCATTCAATTAGAATTAGAATCTATTGTGAGTAGATTCAACAGAAAATAAATGGACCTATCAAAAATTAGCATTTCAGAATAATGATTCCTTAAATTTCAGGACAAATATTATATCTGAACTAAAATATATCAGAAGGCATCTGGAACACTAGTTTTAATAAACTTTATTGTCATTGATGTCATAAGGCTGGAGTAGATGCCGCCTCTTACTTAGGGAGAGTCTGTTAGACAAATTTTGTCCTCTCGCTCTTCCTAAAGCTGGTTTGTTTAAAGAGCAGAGAAGGGGACTTTTATTCAGCTTAACATGTCAGAAACACTCTACCCATGTTACTAGTAATGCTAAGATATTTACTTAAGAATTCTTACCTTTAAAAGAAGAGGTGCTTTCTTCACAGATATATATATGTGTGTATGTGTATATGCGTATGTACACATACTCATATATGCATATATACACAGCATGCTATTAATATATAACAATATACATGCTATTAGTAAATATAATGAATGTGGTCATCTTCTTCATACTCGGTAATATGAACTCATTTGTGGGAATGACTGCAACAAAAGAAAAATTTATATATTCTCCAAGATTCAGAGGAAACCAGAATAACAGATAATGAGTGTTGGCTGTTCAAATACAAACTTAAGTGTTTGCCAGGAGAAGGGGAAATCTTGTCAACAAGATTTATAATTACTGTCACATTTCCAAACTGAAAGGTTGAAAAGATTTAGATTGAATTTTCTTGTTTTACCAGAAAAAATGCAGCTTGTGTACCTTTAAACATTAGCATTTATCTAATACATAAATTAGTTTCTTTCCAGTGCTATTTTTGAAAGTAATTTTTAAATTTATCACTTACATATACAAGCCTGATTTTTAAAAACAATATTCTGAACAATTTAAAATACATCTGCTAAAAAGATTGCTAATGATAATTAAGTTTTAAATCACTTTTGAAAATCAACTTCCAAATTCAGCTGTAATGAGTTGACAATTTTATCTTTAAGGACATTAACTATTGCCTTGACAGTATGTCATATAGTTGACACTATAATATTTGAATAGAATGGATGAAACAATTTAAGAGATTGACTTCTTAATTCCAAAAGTTACCTAATTTAGTGAATTTTTAAAACTTATATTCAGATTGAATGATTTTACATTCATTAAGCAAAATATTGTTAAACCGAGTTTTCTTTCTAGCCTAAGTTTCTTGCCTAAGGTTTTAACATTATGGTTGAAAATATTCAAAGGTGGGGGCACCTGGGTGGCTCAGTTGGTTGGGCGACTGCCTTCGGCTCAGGTCATGATCCTGGAGTCCCGGGATCGAGTCCCACATCGGGCTCCCTGCTCAGCAGGGAGTCTGCTTCGCCCTCTGACCCTCTTCCCTCTCGTGCTCTCTATCTCTCATTCTCTCTCTCTCTCTCAAATACATAAATAAAATCTTTAAAAAAATTTAAAAAAAATTAAAAAAAAGAAAATATTCAAAGGTGTGGTGGGCACCTATTACAGGAAGCATGTGCCACCATGCTTATCATCTACTGAGGGCCGAGTAAGAAAGACTGAGATAAAGGCACTCAAGGGCATGCCGAGAAAGAAAGTAAGTGACCCAGACCAGGAACCTGGAAAGTTGGAGTAGGTACCAACCTCCTCTTGCCATAGTGGGGAGCTGTCATTTCAGTCTGAGTAGCAATATAACTTACGTCCCTATTTTCTCCCGTGAGAAACAATGAGTGATTTTTTTTTAGAATATTTATGCATAATGCATTATGGAATTGTGCTATATAGAGAGCCATAGCTAAAAAAGGAGATAAGACCAGAAATTGAGTCCTATTTTGTAATGACTCACCCTGTGATCGCTGGATAAGGCATGTCTTTCATCTTCAGTACCTTTAGTACCTTTACCGTGTTGGGAGGATTAGCAGGGATGACGAACATAAAGTGACTGACAGAAGGCATTCAAAAAGACAGCAATTTGTCGTTATTATCATTTTCACTTTACAAAATAGTAAGGAGATGAGACGTATCTGATAGCAAGAAAACAGTAAATGGAATAGATGAGCTTTAACAAGTTAAATGTTAGACCATTTGCTCTCAATCCTATCAGACCAGCTCCCACAGATACTGGAGCTTATTGTGCAGTGATAAACCAGAGAAGTATAACCGAAATTCAAAAACAGCTACAGAAATAATATAATGCTCTACCTGTGTGATAAAATGAAATATAAAGTGAATTTAAGTTAAAAATAATATGTACTTCCATCATCAGATTCTTGGGCGTATCTTTGGTAGAAAACACAGGAAAGAATCCTGAAACCCTTACATTACATTGAATAGACAGTGTTAAGTGATCCAGGCAATTCAACAAGAATGGCATTGACATTGGTCATAGGAATTTTGGGAAATACTGAACAATTATTCAACATTTTTCAAAAAGTATCCCTTTCTCTCTTTATACAGCTGTCACATTATTGAAAATTTACATGAATAAAAGGTGTTTCCAAAGCAACACTGTGTTTAGGTAAAAATGAAAGTTTAGTTCTAGGTTGAGGTAATTATAAACAAGTTTTTATCTTATAGAAATATATGCATCAGATCATTTAAAAATGTGGATGATAGGGTGCCTGGATGGCTCAGTTGTTGCGTGTCTGCTTTCAGCTCAGGTCATGATCCCTGAGTTCCAGGATCCAGTCCTGCATCAGGCTCCCTGCTCAGTGGGGGGTCTGCTTCTCCCTCTTCCTCTGCTCCTCCCCTGCTCGTGCTCTCTTTTTCACTCACTTTCTCTCAAATAAATAAATAAAATCTTTAAAAAAATAAGTTAAAAAAATGTGGATGACAACAATCCATTGCAGATGATGCAGGGTACTTAACAGTCCTGGCCCACCTACATTAAATGCCAGTGGTTCCCCACCCCCATGTGACCCAAGAATGCTCCCACAGATTTTCAAATGCCTCACTGGATAGCATTTTCCCCACTAAGGTAGTCCCTTTTGGATAATTCCTGCCTTGGTAGTCCAGCAAAGAAGACTTTCTTTTTGTTGTTCAAGCTTTGTCAACTGAGATTCTGAAATGAAGCTGGACCTTGAGAAATGTCATCATGCCCTGGAATTCGTATTTTGCAATGCATTCCTTCTTTTTCTCTCTTTCTTTCTTCTCTTCTTTCACTGCCTATTTTCCTTTTCAACAAATATTTATAGTATATTTACTATATGTAAAACACTATTCTAATGGTAAAACAGTGAATGAGGAAAACAAACTCCGGGTTGTCACAGAGCTTTTTCTTTTTAAGTGGAGAGGCTAAAAATGAATAGAAATAACTACAACAGAGGGTGTGTGTGTGTGTGTGTGTGTGTGTGTGTGTGCATGCGTGTGCATGCGTGCATGCGTTTGTGTGTGTTAAGTAGAAGTTAAAATAGCAAATCTATGCACTTAAATAGGACAGTAGGATCTGACAGTGAAATAGGAAGTAGAAAGAATAAAAAAGCAGCATGAGGTGTGAGGGGCTGATAAGGCTGGTGATTATTTTACATAGGAAAGTTAAGAATGACATCTCTAAGGGGAGCCTGGGTGGCTCAGTTGGTTAAGCGACTGCCTTCGGCTCAGGTCATGATCCTGGAGTCCTGGGATCGAGTCCCGCATCGGGCTCCCTGCTCAGTGGGGAGTCTGCTTCTCCCTCTGACCCTCCCGCCTCTCATGCTCTCTATCTCTCATTCTCTCTCTCTCAAATAAATAAATAAAATCTTAAAAAAAAAAAGAATGACATCTCTAAGAAAACATCATTTGAAGAATATTGATGTGAGGTGGTAAGGAGATCTGAGGGAAGAGTTTCTCTGGTGAAGAAAAACTCAAGAGCAAAGTTCCTGTGGTATACATACAGGGCATCGTAGTAGTTTAGACCTTATTCCGTCTTTCATGAAAAGTTGTAGGAGAGTTTTGTACTTTAAAAGGATCACTCCAGACAAGGAATTGCATAGGACACCCTCAAATGAGAAATTGTGCATTTGAGGCTGACAGTATTTGATGATGGATTGGACTGGTAGAAAGGGGAAAATCAAAGATTCTCATGTTTGGGAATGAGCCCTGGGTGAATAATGGTGCAATTTACTATGATACAAAAAACAGAGAGGAGTAAGTGGGGGTGGGACATGCTAGAGTTGAAACAAAGCATTTGGAGATATTATGTTTGGAAATTCTATTAGATATCCAAATAAAAATCAAGAAAGAGGCAAGAGCAATTAGAATATATGAATTTTGAGCTCAAGAGAGGGTGAGTGATTAGAGAAATAAAAGTATTTGTCTTCAGCTTATCTGAGTCATGTGGAACATAAGTGAAGAGTAGAATTTAGTGAAGTGCATAGAAAGCAAACAAAATGATTTTAAGAAAGAATCATCAAAGGATTAGAACTTTTTAAAACAGGCAAGATGAAAGAAATATTTTTATTTGTGTTAAACTATTATCATTATGTCATCACATAAGTGGTATTAATTTCTGTCATTGAAATGTAAATATTTCCATAAGTTACATGGAAAATAACATACAAAAAGGAGGTAAAAAGCGTTTCTCTGGTGATAGAAATATAAGCAAAGTTATTTGTTCTTTCACTTAAAAGGCACACATGATTTTTTAAGTTGTAAAATATATTATTTGTAAAACTTCATTATGAAGATTACTCTGCTAGCAGTGTGCAAGATAAATTAGCATCAGTGAGGGGCACTGTCAGAGACTAGTCGTAGTCCATCATTAGGACGGTTATTACATCACTGAATCTTGCCATGATATGGGAAAAACTCTCTGTTAGGCATAAAGGGTTTTTTTTTGTTGTTGTTGGTTTGTTTGGCAAATTTGAATAAATTATATTTTGGATAAAATCACAAAATCTTGGAATTAGAGTGGTAAATAAATATAGTACTGGCCTTTGAAATTCCTGTGCTTTGTCTTACTTACTGGCAAACTAAAACCCTGGTTAAACACATCTATTCACACAGGCAAATGTGTAATTAAAAATTACTGAAAAACAAACATATAACCATGTTGAGTGGTATCAGATTCGGAATGACAATGTTCAAAAGAGCCCATAAAGATACCAGGCAAATATACTAATGGTATTTTGTTCAATGGTATTTTGTTCCTCCTGCCCTTCACCCATGGGGCTGTTTTATAACTGCTCCTTTATCCTTAAAACCTCCATATATTGACATACAGGCACACTCAGATGGTAACCACAGCCCATCTTTTACTGTCAAAATAGAAGCAATAACCAAAAATCCACACACTCCCACTGCCACATTTTCCTGCTTCTTAGTATCTGGAGATATTGTATTCTTGCATGTTATCATGAACTATCCATAATTCTGCCTGAATTCAATAATTCCTGTTTTTTTACACTTTCTCCCTTTTACCCTTTGTACTTCAGTACATAACCCAGGAAAACTTTTTGGCTCTCTGCTATATCAGCAATTATTTTCTGTCTATGTATAGTTCCCATCATCATAAAAACACAATGTTATTATCCCATCTCTAAAAAATTATTGTTTTGAACCACCAGCTGCCACAGATGTTTCCATTTGCTGCAGAACACTAAGAAATAATTGTCTATGCTAACTGTCTCCAAATTCTCATGTTTTTTCTCTCTTAAATATAATCTGACAAAGATTTTCCTCCTAGAGTTCTAAATAAAAATCCCTAGTGATTTTCATGTTGCCAAATCTCGCATCAATTTTCTCTTCCCCATTTATTTGATTTATTGCAACTGAAACAGTTTCACATACTCAACCTTGATGCACCACTTTCCTTAGATATCAGGTTGCTACTCTTAATTTTTTTTTTTTTTAATTCTACTTCACCGGTGGCTCCTTCTTAGTCAACCTTGGTGGTTGCCACTCTTCCCCAACCCTCTTAACTTAGGTGCAAACCAGAGCTCTGTCCGTGGTCCTCTTACCTATGTACTGGCTTTGAATACTATTTATTGACTGCCAACTGCCACATTCTTATTTCCTCCTTAGATCATTTGTTTTTATATATGTGATTGCATTTGTGATATCCCTATATTTTTAGTCATCTCAAATTCAGCTTGTCAATACTGATATCTGTTCTTCCAACACTCTTTCCCATCTCCGTAATCAAGGGTAGGTGTATTTCAGAACATACTTCTAGTTGCTTGAGCTAAAACTATTTGAACAATTGATTCCCCTCACTTTTTTCTCTCATCCTCCACATCCAGTACTTTAAAAATATATCTAGAGTGTTACTAGTTCTCACCACTTCCATATCAGCAACTAGAGGTGTTGATTTTAAATATGTCAGTCCTACAATGACTTCTCATTTTATTCAAACTAAAAACGCAAATCCTTATAAGTGCCCCCCAAAACCAACAGGAACTGGTTCTTCGTTACTTCCCTGACCTCTCCTGCCACTCTACTCTCTCAAGCAATCCTCCTGCCATTATTACCTCCTTGTTCTTCAGCTAATGCTTCAGGCATACTCCAAGCATCACATTTCAGCTGTGGCTATTCCTTTTGCTTGCAGTGCTCCGCTCCAGATTATCAAATGGCCACCCTGCTCTAGATTTTTACTGATATACCATTTTTTTAAGGGATACCCTTCTTAGAAATGCCCTGAATAACTCCTTTAAGATTACAACCGCTCCTTTTCCCAGAGCCCATAACTCCATTCTATTCTGCTTTTTTAATTTTATTTTTTATGGAAGTATAATCGGCATACTATATCCTATTAGTTTCAGGTGTACATCATAGTGATTGATATTTTAGTACACTATGAAGTGATCCCCACAAGAAGTTAAGTTACCATCTGTTAACATACAAAGTTCTTACAGTATTATTGAGTATATTCCCTATGCTCTACATGACATCCTTGTGATTTATTTATTTTATAACTGGAAGCTAGTACCTCGTAATCTTCTCTACCTATTTTGCCCACTCCCAAGCCCTCCTCAGTTTGATAACCAACAGTTTGTTTTCTGTATCTATAAGTCTGTTTCTATTTTGTTTATTTGTTTTAGATTCCACATATAAGTAACATCATACGGCACTTGTCTTACTCTGACTTACTTCACCTAGCATAATACCCTCTAGGTCCTCCCATGTTGTTGCAAATGGCAAGATTTCATTCTTTTTTATGGCTGAATATCCTATTTTCCTTTTTAAAAAAGTTTTTCTACAGCCTTTAAGATATTTTATCATAGTACAGTCAAGCCTCATTATTTGAGGAGTCCATATTTAAGATTTCACCTATTCGCTAAAATTTATTTGTAACCCCAAAGTCGCTACCCAAGATGTTGTCCTGGTCATTCTCAGACCTGTGCTGAGTGGTGGGAAATTTGAGTCGCCTGATGTGTACGTGCCCAGCTGAAGTATGCCATGCTCTAACTTTTTGTCTCAGCTTTTATGCTATAAAGAAGCATGCACACTTTTTCGCATTTTTTGTGTTTCTTGCTGGTGATTTTCCTTTTCCAGATGACTCTACAGCATAGTGCAGAAGTGCTCTCTAGTGTACATATGTGTTAGAAGACTGTGAGGTGCCTTAGAGAGAAAATTTGTGCATTAGATAATGTTAGTTTTCAGGTGTAAGTTATGATACTGTTGGCCATAAATTTAGTGTAAATGAATCAATAACATTAAAAAAGCTGTCTTTAAACATAAACACACATAAAACAGGCTATATATTAATCATTTGACAGAAAAGTGACCACAGGCTTGCACAAACCTAACTCTGTATTTCTTGTCTAGGAGCAATGGTTAAGTATTCACTAATTCAATGTTCCCAATGACTTTACAGAACATAACTACTTTGAATGATGAGAATTGTTTGCATATGATTTTTACTGGATAGAGTTAAACTCTTTGATGAATAAACTATATGCCCCTTGGTAGCAAATCACAGAAAACACCTAATATTATTTCATTTTTACAAAGTTAAACAAAAAACTATGTACACATATTCATAGGCACACACCAGGAAAAACCTATAAAATATGTTAATTGTAGTTATTGTAAGTGGTGAAAAAATAAACAGGTGTTTGAAATAATTTGTTTGATGATTGAATGTGTGATGTAGTTCAAATTCTGTTTGAATATATGGTTATATATGGAGAGACTAGCCTGATCTATTATCTATCTATCATCTCTCTCTCTCTCTCTCTCTCTATCTATCTAAAGTTTCTCTATCAACCTAACATTGCCTGGCATATAGTATGTACTCAATATTTTTCATTGAAAGAAGTGAATAAATTTCTTATTTTTCAACTTCACTAGGACTGGAATAAAGGACACTTAATTTCATAAAAGAAATCTGTTATTTTGTTAGGTTTTAAAACCTTTACAACATTTTAAAGGAATAAATATAAAACCAAAATTAAAGTATTACCTCCTCACTTGTCTTTCAGAACAAGCTTCAACTTATCTAATCAAAATGCTTCTCTTAGCATTAACAAATAATGTTCTAAAGTAATCTAATAATTATCTAAGCAGTAGACATGCAACAAAGAAAATATCTCCATAATATCTTTTTGAACACTGAAAAATTAATAAAAAATGTAGGCTGTTGCAATGACAAGGGCATTAATCTCTAAGCAGCTATATTGATATTTGTAATATATTTTCTAAATATCTTTCCATGACATTATAACATTAATCTTTTTAAAAAGTCTTTTTTGTTATTGTTAAGCAAACAGGAAATAAACTGTTTTAATGGATGAACTGTACTGACAAACAGCATTCAGGGAAATGCCAAAGGGACCTTACCACAAGGGTCTCAAGTATATATCATCAAAAACTACATTCCTGGTCAAAAATATAATGCAAAACATAAAAAGTGTAATTGATTGCCAGCTAGGAACTATTTTTTTATGAAAGTAAAATATTTTTTAAATGTTCTAGTATATAACCCAGAATATAGTAACTACATAAATAAGAGTTTAATGGATTTGGTATATGAAATGGTGTCCATTAGTCAATTACGATCTACAAACCATTCTTACGATACAGTGGTTCCTAAATTTAAACAAGACTTGTTCACATCCTCTTCTTTTTTTTTCTTTTTTCTATTAGAGTGCTATTACTATTTGTTTCATAGAATTCATGGAAAAATATTGCATGCAAATGTATATTGATGGCCAAAAAAAAAAAATGTATATTGATGGCCTAAGAAATTAAGTTAGACCATTTTGATTAATTTTCCAGTTCTTCTATTATATAATAAAAGGCAAAGATATTTTACACTCATAAAAGGAAGTTATGATATATCATACATATTTCATACTGCATGTAAACAGCAAGAGTTTTCCCATTACTTACAAGTGAGAATATGGAATTTTGCATAAAAATCACATACAAAATATAATACATTCTGAGACAGATGGGATAAATTTTTTGATGTGTACTAACCATTGGATTAAATTAGAATCTTAGATTAATTTGTCTTTACCTGATCCAAAATAGGTATATTTTTTTTATTTGGTAAACTTATTTTTCCTTTATTTAGGTCTTAAGCAAGACTGATAACTTGCCAAATAGTTGGTAGTTGTGTCTTGACTACATAGGTTATTGGCAAGATGGGCATAATGTCTTTATTAAACATTATTATAGATGTGTGCTTAATTATATTACATGTATGAATTATGAAATATAGATTTAATGCCTATTATTTTAATGATTTGTGTGACATTATAAGATGTGCTTCACTATAGACAAATCCATAGTACTAATAGTAGAAGAGCTGAAAATTAGTTTATAGCAATGGTAAACTGGGAAAAATCCCAAGGTGGAATTTTATTTCCACTGTATCTGGTTCAGGAGAAGCATTGTATATTGCTCATAAGAATTATTGTAGTCTTGCCCAACTAAAAAAAACATTGTTCCTTAGGGCTTGAGATAGATATGACATATATTAGACTGTTTTTAGAAAATTACTTAAATAATACAGAATAAAAATATTTTGCTAAATAATAGCCATTAAATATGAGAAATAAGAGTATACTTTAATATGAATTTTCTAAATATTGAATGATTGCTGTGAATATATCTATCATTTGTGAAAAAATTAATTAAAAAAGCTAAATGTTTATCTTTATTTGTAGTCCCATTGTTTATTTCTCATATACCTGATTAGTGAAATAATAAATATTTATATAAATAGTAAGCAAAAGGAGGAATAGGCAATGGATGAGAATTTTTTGTCCTTCATGACTTTTCGCTTAAGCAATTATAATGCAGAAAAACATTTAAATTGAGAGATGAATGTATAGAATGGTAGATAATAGGTAGGTAGATAGATATAAATAAATAAATGGATGGATGGATGGATAAATAAATAAGCAGATTGTAGAAAACTATACCTCCCAAGTACTTAACTGTGTTATTCTATGAGCAGAAATGTGTATTAAAATTTTATGTTTTTGAGTGTGTTTTTTTCTAATTTTTTATAATGTCCATTGATTATTTTGACAAGCATATATATGTATATATAAAATATATAATGCATATAAATATACGTATATTCATTTTACCTCTTACATCTGTGTAAATATATATCTTTGGCATCTATATGTATATTCATACTTCACTATATTCATAACTCATATATATATATATATATACATACACATATTCACTGAAGTAGCATTTACACAAGTTAAGGATTGATTATTCATCAAATGTTTTTCAAAATTAGATTTACTGTATATAAAAGATAAATTTATTTATTCATTTGCCAATATTTCCAAAATTACCTTTTGCTATTTAACTTACCAACAGTGCTTTGAATTCACCAAAGGAGTCATCAGTATTTAGGGGGCCATCTGTGTTTACTTTTCTCTATTCTCCATTTACTTTTATACTAACAAGGATCATTTCAAACGTAGTTCTGGTGTAAGTTTACCTAGTTTGATTAAAAACTTCTTTGGGGCGCCTGGGCGGCTCAGTTGGTTAAGCAATAGACTTTTGATTTCAGCACAGGTCATAATCTCAGGATCTTGAGATCAAGCTTGAGTCTGGCTCCTTGCTCAGCAGGGAGTCTGCTTGAGATTCTCTCTCCCTCTCCCTCTTCCCTCCCTTGCCAGCTCAATCTCCCTCTCCCTCTCTCTCAAAAATATAAAAGATAAATCCTAAAAAAACCTTCTCCTTTAAAAATTGTTTTCTTTATTTTTGTAGACTTATTATTTATTATAACTGTGGATTTATTTTGCTGTTATCTTATAATTATTTTAACAATGAAATTCATATTAAATGTATTAATTATTTTGTGAAATCTTGATGTTTAAAATATTCAGGCTTTCCATCCAGAACTTTGGTGGCTTTATACAAACATGTGTGCCCATGCACATACCCGCACACCTGGCTCAAGACACACACCAGAATCAAGAGAATTTGAATGAGGATCTAGGGAAGGTAGAGCAGTTGCTAGCCTGGCCACTGCTAATACCAACTGGTCAGACAGCAGAAAGAATATTTTTTATAGACTGAAGCAGTTGACAATATACTGATCAGTTCCCCTCTTGGTTGAAAGGAAACCCATGGAACTCTCTCTCTATCCCTCCTATACACACACACACACACACACACACACACTCACACACACACGTGCGCTAGTGGAAATGGAAACTAGGACTAAAATATGTAAGTGATGTGAACCTGCAACAGATAGATAGGGGCTATCTATAAAGGTAGATTCAATGGTCTTAGAATTTTGTTCCCACTCTTTGCCCCCAACCACCTCCCTTACCTTCTTCTTTTTTTTTTTTTGTCTTAAAACAACATAAACTTATTATCTTACAATTCTGGAGGTCAGAAGTACAAATACAGTCTCATAGGTATAAAGTCAAGGAATAGGAAGACATTCACTTACTTCATTTTCACCTTACCTTCTTTTATATATTTCTCTTCTCATTCCACCTACAAGAACCACAACTGTCCTTTTTGTTGTTCTTGATATTCAGCATAACAGACTGAAAAAGATATCAAGCTCATTGGTAGGCTTGTATTTTCTAGTTTTCTTTGTAAATGAATTGCTGTTAAATGCACACCTGTCTTAAACATTTTGCTGAAAACATGTGTGTCTGTGGGTGTGTGTACATGCATGTGTTCAGGTATGATGTAAAGTACAGAATAATCAGACATCCATACTTGTTCCTCCAAGTCATATTTTACCATATATGTATTTCATTTTTGCTCCTTGAACTAATTCTCTTGAATTTGGTTTCTGATTTCTTAAATGAAATCCTGAATATAAGATGGGAGATAAAATATTTTTGAAGAGATAATATACATATGTCTACTACCTATAATAGAAGTATGGAATAGTTTGATAAATATAATAAATATTACTTTCTCCTTTCCAAAACAAGATACTGTTAATTAAAATATGTTAAAAGATATGACCAAATTTGCTCTTATCCAAGGTTATCTTAATGTGGGATAGAGAAAATTATTTTGTTTAATTCAGATACATAATAAAAGTAGCAGGAACCAGAGCAGTTATATGATCTCACCCTTTTGCCTGTACAATATTCTATTAAAATTGTATTGTTTTAAACAATATCTTTATTTCCATCCTCAAGCCATCCTTTCTCACTTTATCATGAAAGAAATAAATATCTAGCTAACAACACAGGGAAGAAAAAGTTATTAACTGAAAGAATGTAATAGGGCATCTTCCTATATTTCCTACAGAGACTAGTACAATGGAAACAAAATCAATTGTGAGATACTAAAGCATTGTTCTACAACTCCATAATTTCCACACATTTGTTGTTTTCAGCAGCAAATTCAGTAATATGTTCTCTGAGAAACAAGAGTGCCAGGGCTATAATTAGACTTGAATAAAGTTAGGTTCTTGGAATAAAAGTTGTCCAAAAAAAAATTGATAGAAATCAATTTCAAAAAGGAAGAAAATACATTTAAAAAAAGGAATTAGAAGAGTAGAGTTTTGTTCCAATAAGTCAATATAACCTACTAAGAAAGAAAAAAAAGGAAACTGTACCAAGGATAAACAGAATATAGAATAGAATCCAATGGAATCTGAAAAATAAATTGATTCAGGACTTGGTTTTTTGTTTTTTTGTTTGTTTTTTTTTTACTTTGACACAATAAAAATTTATATGGACAAAGTAAGATAAGGAATAACAACTTCCCAGTAATATGGATGCAGATTACCTTTCCCCTTCAAATAAAGATTTTTTTTTCCAAAAAGATATATAGTTATTATTATTCATTAATGTATGCATGCACACCACTCACACTTGCTGAGTACTAACTGTATGAAATGTGCTGAGTTACATATGGGACATAACACAAAGGAGGACACTTTATAGGTGATAAATAACAGTGCACAGGGCATAGGCAGGGGAAGAGGGCACAGGGGCAAAGAGGGATTCATTTACCCTGGGATTAGATGTCGCAGACAAGGTGAAAAATCGATTCCATTCTTAAAAGCTTGTGATCTTTTAAGTGATCAAGAAGTGGAAGGTTGGAATTGCAGCAGTGAATTGTGATGTGTATTTCAGGCAAAAGAGAATCATGATAATAGTTGAACAAAAGCTTTTCTCATTTGTTGAATTTTAAAGTTACACATATATGTGTATTATATATATAAAGTTACATATATCACTTTATATCAGTGTATATACTGATATTTTTAAAGATTTTATCTATTCATTTAAGAGAGAGAGAGCCGGGGGGGAGGGGCAGAGGAAGGGGGAGAGAGAGAATCCCAAGCAGACTCCCCACTGAGCAGGGAGACTGATGCAGGGCTCAGTCTCACGACCCCGAGATGGTGACCTGAGCCAAAATAAATCAAGTTGGCTGCTTAACCAACTGAGCCAACCAGGCGCCCCTATACTGATATTGATATGCTGAAATACATTTATATCAGTGTGTATACTGACAGCTATTGCATTGGGTATTAAAAAAAACTCAGAGATACACTACAGGGAATTTAGTATTTAGTATTTCAAGCAGGGTCATAAAGTTTTATTAAAGTCTAGATGTTGAACCTTTGTATACCAGTCTCTGATACAGCTATGCAACTTTGCCATTATAAGAGCTAAAGCAGCCATATATGATATAAAAATTTATGGGTGTGGCAGTATTCCAATAAAAGTTTACAAACCCGGTGGAACCCGAATTTGGCCCACAGTCCATAGTGAGCCAATCCCTGAATGAAAATGTAGAGAGACCATAAAAAGGTGTCAAGCAAGGGAGTGATATAATCACATTTATGTTAGAAGAAAATCATTCTGATAGAGGTGTGCACGTTGTATGAGTGATGTGGGGATACAGGCGTGTACACTTAGAAAGCTGAGATGGTAACGCAGAACAAAGTAATTGCCTGAACTAAGGTAGGAGCACTGGTTATGGGCAAGATCAGATAAGTGTGGTGTAAGGAGGGTAAACTTATAGGTGGTGATGGGTGGACACAGGTAAGGAGATGGAGAAATCCAACAAGCTGCCAAGTTTATGACTTGGATGATGTGGAAAAGTATAGTGCCCTTCACAAAGAGAAGGAATAAGGAAGAAAGAATATTTTGAGGAATAGGTTTTATCTATACCAAAAGACAAGGTAGGGTGAAAATTATTATATAAATACAGATAGGGTTTTTTTGTTTTATTATTTATTTATTTATTTATTTATTTATTTATTTATTTATTTATTTTTATATTTTGAAGAGGCTGCCCAGTAGTCATTGTGACCCTAAGGGGAGGTTTGGGAATGGAAATAGCACCTTAAGTAGTCATTAGCATGCGAGTGGTATTTGGTAGTATTTGAAGTAATTTTCAGGTGAGCTAAAAAATTATCAGAGTGGAAAGAGAAGGCCAAGGACAGACCCTGGGCAAAACTAATCTAAGGGATGGTAAAGGAGTCACAGGAAGCCAGGAGAAGTAGGAAGAAGATGTGGAGTACAGATGTGTTTATGCAATATGGAATAAACTGACAATCACAGAGAAGCAATACCAGTTCAATGGAATGCTGTTAGATTATAGTGAATAATTATTTCTCAAACATAGCATCATGACTCTCTTCCTGATTGCAAAGTCCTTGAAGAAAGGACTTGTTGATATCAAATTTTTAAACAATTAATTTAAGTATTTTGGTCAGTTTATTCCACCTAATATTTTTATAAGTGCTAAACTATTTTTAGAATATAGTTTAAATGCACTAAAAATTATGCATGCTTATTGTAAAAACTTTTAAGCCATGCATACTAGAAAAGAAAATAGCCAAAACATTATAATTAAAGTAACATGATTATACCAACATATATTTATTTTAACTTGAACTCTGCCTCAATTATCTTGTTGGCTTTTGGGGACAGTGAAGAAAGGCAAATAAAGTGGTAGGAAATGAAGTAAGAGAGTGAAAGGAACAGAATGAAAAATGAGGGAAGGTAGCAGTGGCTTCACCCTCTCCACACCACACAAAAACAGCAAACATGCCCAACTTCTAAGTATCATTCTTTTTTTATTATTTATTATTTATTATTTATTATTTTATTATTTTATGTTAATCACCATACATTACATCATTAGTTTTTGATGTAGTGTTCCATGATTCATTGTTTGCATATAACACCCAGTGATCCATTCAATACATGCCCTCTTTAATACCCATCACCAGGCTAACCCATTCTCCCACACCACTCCCCTCTAGAACCCTGTTTGGTTTTCAGAGTCCAAAGTCTCCATTGGACATTCTTTCCTGCTTTGTCGAAGATTAGTTGACCATAGAATGGGTCCATTTCTGGGCTCTCTGTTCTGTTCCATTGATCGAAGTGTCTGTTTTGTGCCAGCACCATACTGTCTTGATGATGACAGCTTTGTAGTAGAGCTAGAAGTCCGGAACTGTGATGCCGCCAGCTTTGCTTTTCTTTTTAAACATTCCTCTGGGGCGCCTGGGTGGCTCAGTTGGTTAAGCAACTGCCGTTGGCTCAGGTCATGATCCTGGAGTCCCGGGATCGAGGCCCACATCGGGCTCCCTGCTCGGCGGGGAGTCTGCTTCTCCCTCTGACCCTCTTCCCTCTTGTGCTCTCTATCTCTCATTCTATCTCTCTCAAATAAATAAATAAAATCTTTAAAAAAAAATAAAAAAATAAACATTCCTCTGGCTATTCGAGGTCTTTTCTGGTTCTATACAAATTTTAGGATTATTTGTTCCATTTCTTTGAAAAAAGTGGATGGTATTTTGATGGGGATTGCATTGAATGTGTAGATTGCTCTAGGTACCATTGACATCTTCACAATATTTGTTCTTCCAATCCATGAGCGTGGAATGTTTTTTCATTTCTTTGTGTCTTCCTCAATTACTTTCATGAGTATTTTATAGTTTTCTGAGTACGGATTCATTGCCTCTTTGGTTAGATTTATTCCTAGGTATCTTATGGTTTTGGGTGCAGTTGTACATGGGATTGACTCCTTAATTTTTCTTTCTTCTGTTTTGTTGTTGGTGTATAGGAATGCCACAGATTTCTGTGCATTGATTTTATATCCTGCCACTTTACCGAATTCCTGTATGAGTTCTAGGAGTTTTGGGGTGGAGTCTTTTGGGTTTTCCACATAAAGTATTATATCATCTGCAAACAGTGAGGGTTTGACTTCTTTGCCAATTTGGGAGCCTTTTATCTCTTTTTGTTGTCTGATTGCTGTGGCTAAGACTTCTAATACTTTGTTGAATAGCAGTGGTGATAGTGGACATCCCTGTCATGTTCCTGACCTTAGGGGAAAAGCTCTCAGTTTTTCCCCATTGAGAATGATATTTGCTGTGGGTTTTTCATAGATGGCTTTTATGATATTGAGGTATGTACCCACTATCCCTATACTCTGAAGAGTTTTGACCAAGAAAGCATGCTGTACTTTGTCAAATGTCTTTCTGTATCTATTGAGAGGATCATATGGTTCTTGTTCTTTCTTTTATTAATGTATTGTATCACATTGATTGATTTGTGGATGTGGAACCAACCTTGCAGCCCAGGGATAAATCCCACTGGTCATGGTGAATAATCCTTTTAATGTACTGTTGGATCCTATTGGCTAGTATTTTGGTGAGAATTTTTGCATCCATGTTCATCAAGGATATTGGTCTGTAATTCTCCTTTTTGATGGGGTCTTTGTCTGGTTTGGAGATTAAGGTAATGGTGGCCTCATAAAATGAGTTTGGAAGTTTCCTTCCATTTCTGTTTCTTGGAACAGTTTCAGGAGAATAGGTATTAATTCTTCTTTAAATGTTTGATGGAATTCCCCTGGGAAGCCATCTGGTCCTGGGTTTTTGTTTTTTGGGAGATTTTTGATGCCTGCTTCAATTTCCTTAGTGGTTATAGGTCTGTTCAGGTTTTCTATTTCTTCCTGGTTCAGTTTTGGTAGTTTATACATCTTTAGGAATGCATCCATTTCTTCCAGTTTATCTAATTTGCTGGCATGTATTTACTCATAATATATTCTTATAATTGTATTTATTTCTTCTTTATTTTCCATCATTTGGTTTTCTATATCACTGATTCTCTCTTCTGCCTCATTTATCCTAGCAGTTAGAGCCTCCATTTTTTTTGCACCTCATTAATAGCCTTTTTGATTTCGATTTGGTTAGATTTTAGTTCTTTTACTTCTCCAGAAAGGGTTTCTCTAATAACTTCCATGTTTTTTCAAGCCCAGCTAGTATCTTTAAAATCATCACTCTGAACTCTAGTTCCAACATCGTACCAATGTCCATATTGAGTAGGTCGGTACTGCCTCTTATTCTTTTTGTTGAGGTGATTTTTTCCATCTTGTCATTTTGTCCAGAGGAGAATAGATGAATGAGGGAACAAAATGCTAACAGGGTACCAATGTCCCCAGAAAATATACTGTAAAAAAATAAGAAAAGACCTGAAACTGGGGGAAAAGAAAGGGAAAGAAAGAAAAAAGAAAAGAAAAGAAAAAAGAAAAAGAAAAAGAAAAAGAGATAAACAAAAACAGAACAAAAAAAAACAGAACATGATCAAATATGATCAGGCTGGTGCATAGATCAGTGCCACACACTAGATTTGGGGTGTATTTTGGTCTGTTAGAAGAAAGTGCCTCCCAAAATTTGAAAGAAAGAAAAACTTATATATAAACAAAAATAAGGGTTAATACGATGAAGGGATGGAATATGACTGTAAAGATGAAAACTATAAAGGGTTTTATAAAAGTAATTGATAAGAAGTTGTTTGAAGAAAGAAAGAAGAGGATTTAAAAAAAAAAAGGGAGAGAATGTGATCAGGAAGGAGACTAGAACAAAGCCACACACTAGAGATTTAGGGTATATTTTGATCTCTTAGAAGAAACTGTATCTCAAAATTTTAAAAAGGGAGAACAACTTATATATATATGCCCAAAATAAGGGTAACTACTATGAAGGGATAGAATATGACTCTAAAAATGAAAAATATTTTTTTTTAAAAGGGGGATTGATAGGATGTTGGTTGAAAAAGGGAAAAAGAAAAATTAAAGAAAAAGTTAAAAAAATTAACTTTGAAAGACTAAAGAATCATGGTAAAAAAGCCATGAATTCTATGTGCAGTATTCCCCTAACGCTGGAGTTCTCCTGTTCTCCTTGATCGGTAAACTTGGTCTTGGCTGGCTGGCTGTTCTTGTTGATCTTCTGGGGGAGGGGCCTGTTGCCGTGGTTCCCAAAGTCTTTGCTGGAGACGGAATTGCCCCTCCTTTGCTTGGGTCCAGGCTAAATAATCTGCTCAGGTTTGGTCTCGGCAGCTTTTGTTCCCTGCAAGCTCTTGGTACAGCTTTGGAGGACAAGAGTGAAAATGGCGCCTCCCAATCTCTGCCCTGGAGGAGCCGAGAACTCAGGGCACCGCTCCTCAGTGCGCCCCCAGAGAAAAGCAGTCAGTCACTTCCATCTCCCTGGTCTCCGGCCACACTCCGTGCTCACCCGGCCTGTGACCGAGCGTTCCTCTCTCTGGCACACGACGCTGTGCGGAGTCTCCAAACCCAGCAGATCCCTGCGGTGCACTCCTGCGCCGCTCCTCCCAGGGGAGGAAGGGGAGTCTCCCCAGATCTGCCGCTTGTTGGGTCCCTGCTGGAGGAGCAGTGGCCTGACTGTGCCGTGGGTCACGGTTTATGGCAACCCCGAGCTGAGAGCCCACTCCTCAGCTCCGTCTCTGCAGCCAGCTTCCCCGCTCCAATACCTGGGAGCTCTGCCACACTCAGGTACCCCTGGTCTTTCTGTGCCCCCGAGGGTCCTGAGACCACACTGTCCCGTGATGTTTCCACCCCCTGCTTAGCCACTGGAGCGACGTCCCTCAGCGAAGCCAACTTCTAAAAGTTCCGATTTTGTGCTCCGCTGCTCTATCACGCGACGGTAGTGGCTGATGGAGGCTCCCTCCCCCACCATCTATCCTCCCGAATATCACCTCAGATTCACTTCTCCGCACATCCTACCTTCCAGAAAATGGTTGCTTTTCTGTTCAGAGAGTTGTTGCTATTCTTTTCTTCGATCTCCTGTTGAGTTTGTATATGATCAGAATGGTTTGCTCCCTATTCAGCTGAATTCCTGAGACCAGAAAAAATCCAGGTCTCCTACTCCTCTGTCATCTTGCTCTGCCCCCCGAACTATCATCCTTTAAAGAACTACATTTATATATTCCAGAAACCATTAATAAATCTAATACTCTTTATACATAATTTTGCATTTTTGTATTCTCTGCCATATCACTATTAAATGCATTCTTCCATATATTTTCTCTCACTAAACTTTAAAATATCCACTTCTTTGTGGAAAAAATATAGATAAGGATTCCAAACTTTCATAATAGAATTTCATTTACACTATTTAATATTCTTGTTTTAAATATGAGTCTATCCTTCTATTAAAGAGAATTCTAGAATTTCAACTTCTATCAGATAGCATAATTTTGAATTATCCAACTATCAATTCTATCTAAATCTCACTTAAATGATGATAGGAAACATATTCCAAAATCATCTATATTTAGTATTGATAATATTTTACCTAACAGTTATGTATCAGTAATATACCAACTTTAAGCAAATAGTGATTATGAATTAAGAATGTTTTAACATAAGACACAGATATCTGAATGTTGTTTATGCATTTGTGGTAGAAATGTTTCTGTAGACACTCTTCTCTATCTCTTCAATAAGCCCCAGTACTGAAGGGCTACTTCTAAATTAGCACCCTGTTTGTTGTTATTTTTGGAATTTAATAAAATTATCTTAAATTCAAAGGACATTACAGGTATGTGAGAATATAGAGCACCTGGAAAACATACCTTTTGAAAGAATAGTGTGCAGGAATTATAAGAATAAAGAATAAAATCTCTGCAGATGAGTCAATTTGGTATCTGCATAGGAAAAGACAATAGAAGAATAAA
Source organism: Callorhinus ursinus (assembly GCF_003265705.2). Lineage (NCBI taxonomy): Eukaryota > Metazoa > Chordata > Mammalia > Carnivora > Otariidae > Callorhinus > Callorhinus ursinus. Next base: position 113,220,924 of record NW_027397066.1, on the reverse strand, counting down.
AGAAACAATGCAAAGATATCAAAAAAACTCAGAATGTGTGAAAGAAATTGCATGGCCAAGTTGATGTTATTTCAGAAACAAATGGATTAGTCATTTAATAAATAGAGAAATTCAAAACAAAACCAGTGGCATATCGGGCATATACTTTTTTAAAATTTTATTTTATTATGTTATGTTACTCACCATACATTACATCATTAGTTTTTGATGTAGTGTTCCATGATTCATTGTTTGCATATAACACCCAGTGCTCCATTCAATATGTGCCCTCTTTAATACCTATCACCAGGCTAAAACATCCACCACCCCCCTCCCGTCTAGAACCCTCAGTTTTTTTCTCAGAGTCCATAGTCTCTCATGGTTTGTCTCCCCCTCCGATTCCCCCCCTTCATTTTTCCCTTCCTACTATCTTTTTCTTTTTTTTTTTTAATATGTAATGTATTATTTGTTTCAGAGGTACAGGTCTGTGATTCCTCAGTCTTACACAAGTCACAGCGCTCATCATAGCACATACCCTCCCCAATGTCTATCACCCAGCCACCCCATCCCTCCCACCACCTACCACTCCAGCAACCCTCAGTTTGTTTCCTGAAATTAAGAATTCCTCTTATCAGTGAGATCATATGATACATGTCTTTCTCTGATTGACTTATTTCACTTAGCACAATACCCTCTAGTTCCATCCATGTCATTGCAAATGGCAAGATTTCTTTTTTTGTTGGCTACATAATATTCCGTTATATATATATATATATATATATATACCACTTCTTCTTCTTCTTCTCCTTTTTTTGGATCACGACCTAAGTGGAAGGCAGATGCTTAATGACTGAGCCACCCAGGTGCCACTATACCACATCTTCTTTATCCATTCATCTGTTGATGGACATCTTGGCTCTTTACATAGTTTGGCTATTGTGGACATTGCTGCTATAAACACTGGGGTGCATGTACCCCTTCAGATCACTACATTTGTATCTTTGGGGCAAATACCCAGTAGTGCAATTGCTGGGTCATATGGTAGCTCTATTTTCAACTTTTTGAGGAGCCTCCGTACTGTTTTCCAGAGTGGCTGCCCCAGCCTGCATTCCCACCAATATTGTAGGAGGGTTCCCCTTTCTCTGCATCCTCTCAGGCATATAATTTTATACAGCCAGAATATCTATGTGTGGTGCTCAGAGGAGTGTTCATGGACACGAACTATGGCAGCCTTTTGGAAAACTGCCTAACAACTTTTTAAATTCATGTTAAATGAATTTGATTCAGCAGTTCAACACCTGATATCACTTCCAAACAGGTAAAGCACCTTTATATGAATAAATACATTAACAAATATTTTAATGTATAATATATAATGTCTATACATCATAAATATTACATTACATATATATTTATTCTGAGGATACATTGTGAGACAAATATAGAAACAAAGCAAATGACCATCATTAAAGAAAGCTTAAAAATTATGGCAAAACCATAAACCATATTTATTTATTTAAAACAAAGATAGATTTGGGGCATCTGGGTGGCTCAGTCAGTTAAGCATCTGACTCTTGATTTTGGCTTGGGTTGTAATCTCGGGGTTGTGAGATCAAGCCTGTGTCAGGGTCTATGCTGGGCATGGATCCGCTTGAGATCTATCTCTCCCTCTCCCCTTGCCCTTCCCCTCCTCTAAAAACAAAACAAAACAAGATAGATTTATACTTGTTGATTTAAAGAGTTTTCCATAATTAATCAAATTATGGTAGTTTTATACCAATTTTTGTGTAGTTAACATTGATCTTAAATCTTTCTATATTTTCATATATGCAAATTAAGGAAATACGCAAGAATGTATTTTAGGTAACTAACACAGGTTAGCTGATAGTAGGAATTGTGGGAGGAGGAGAGGAAGCTAGTTAGACAAACAAAAAAAAGAAAAAGAGAGACTCTGAAAAAATTAACACATGATTATCTGTCATTGGTGTATTTATCTATGGATAGTTTTAAAGTTATATGCATGAAAATATTTGTACAAAGAAATTTCAGGACCGGGGTGCCTGGGTGGCTCAGTTGTTAAGTGTCTGCCTTCGGCTCAGGTCGTGATCCCAGCGTCCTGGGATCTAGTCCCGCATGGGGCTCTGTGCTTAGCGGGAAGCCTGCTTCTCCCTCTCCCACTCCCCTGCTTGTGTTCCTTCTCTCACTATCTCTCTCTCTGTCAAATAAATAAATAAAATCTTTAAAAAAAAAAGAAATTTTAAGGACCATAAAAGTTGTTTCTTTCATGGATAATTGGAATGCTTCTTTCTGATAATAAGCTGTGCAATTGATCTGCTGAATTTCTTACTTTAAGTTTCAGGAAACTCAAACTGCATACTAAAATGTAGTAATTCAATTATCTTTCATAGTTAATATGTTTTCTTGTTCCTTCATCATTTTATGTCATTAGCTTTCTTTTTATGTATATTTAATATTAATAAGTATGCATAGGTGAATAAAATATATATGCATATTTTTAAAGATCCTTCTAAAAATGTATTCCTCAACATCTAAATGCCCCATTTTAACCACATCTAATGTTATAAGGACTGAAGAAAGTTAAAATATTGAGTAAGATTAAATTAAACATCTCAAAGATTGAGAATAGTGCCAATGTCTGTTACCATTTCTCAAGAGGAACAAATAAAAGATTACTTTTGACTCTGCCAAAGATTGTTAAGGGGAGAAAACTATAATTTCTAGGAATCATAAAGCATATTAAATAAAGTTGTCATTAAAGACACTGGACTTTGTCATGTTTGATTTGATAAGAATCCATTATTACTTCCCTACCTCTGAAAATTAGATCTCTTGCTAGGCTGTGCAAAGCAATTTTCAAGGAGGACAAAATTGCTGCATCAAAGCTCAACTTCTGTCTAAAGACAATTGTAAAAACCATGAGAAGTGACATTGAAGGAAAAGGGTGGTCCCTCTCTTAGGAATGCAAATAGTAATAATCCAAATTTTATTCTACAAACTGAAATTCACATATCAGAAAATAGAATGTGACTTACCGATTTCAACATTTCCAGAGATTAGAGGCACCATTCATTTTTTTTTCTCAATTATTGTGTGTGCTCTGGCACTATCATTTGCCTTAAGCCAAACATTTTTTTTCTCAGATTTTGAACAAGACTGAATTTTGAATAGTAAAATATTTTTTAATAAGAGGCATACTCTTTGAAGAAAAGTTTACTGCATTCTTATAACTGAAATTATGGATATTTAAGTATTTAACTATAATTTTGGATGGATAACTGATAATTTAAAAGCATTAGCTGTTTTTCACTATTGTGTACCAACAACTAGTTGAATATTTAATACTTAACAGTAGTCTGCTTGATTTTTGAAGTTTATAAATATAATTTTGTGGTATTAGCTATTTAATAAGACTATCTTTTAGGTTATCCTTAGAAATATTTTATGCCTAGGATTATATTCCTTGACTTTTTTAAGTTTTAAAATACACATATCAAATAATTGAGACCCAAATAAGTTAAGTACTTTGCCCACAATCACACAGATACTGGGGAGAAAAGAAATAGTATTCTAGGATCCCAACTGCCAATTGTTTTCTTTCTTGGTCAACAGGATATTTCATGCCACAATATGTATTTGTGCAAATCTGCAATATTTAGCACTGTTCTGAAAGCTAAATAGTGGTTTGGTTATTAATTATCTCCAAGTTTTGTTGTGTTGTGCTTTGTGTTTTTCTAAATTCTTTATTTTGTTTTTTACTTCCAAGGTGTTGTATCTAACACACCTCTGAAAATCCCAAGTCAAGAAAGTTCCTGTACAGTGTTCTATGAGGGATAAAGGATCTTTTGCTTGGTGGTGTGTGATATTGACCTTAGACTTAGAGCGAGAGGGGATGCAATCTCTTTTCAGCCTGCTGGATTTCCTTTCATATTTACCTGACTTACTGATTATGTACTCTGAATGGACACCTGGTCAAAAAATTCTAGGCAACTCAATGTTCTATTCCCCTGACATTGCAATTCACCCTTCAAGTCTTATTTGTTCAAAAATAAATAAATAAATAAATAATCTAGATCACTGGAGCTTAACATACTGACACAGTTAAAACAAAAAGGACAAAGGGAATAAATACTAATATTTTAAGAAGAAACTCCACATAGAATTTAGACAATAGGCTAAATTGAATAGTCAATGAGTGGTAACAAACTAAAGGTTTACTGAATTATATTTTACTTCATGTTGTATTTTTAATTTGACTTTTTTATAAGATTTAACAGATAAGTAGGTTTTTTTTCAAACCAAGACAATAAAACCAAGACAATAACACACTGTTAAACAAGGGGCTGATGGATTCATCATTTTACCTTACCAAATTGTTTCATATTATACCTGTCCGCATCTCAACACACACACACACACACACACACACACACACATGTGCGGGCGCACATGTGCACGCATGCACACACACACACACACACGCACACTATGATGTGCTCCATAGAAGTCTTAAGAGTCAGGGCATGAAAGACAAATGAAAGAACTCTGTTTCTTGAGTTCGGGAGAGACTTTAAAATCTATTAAACTACATTCACCCTTGAAGATGCTGTCCAATACATATTCTTCAAGATTTGAAAGAGAAGGTGATAGCATTTATTAAATCAGTTCACTGAGCACTGAGCAATGGCTTAAGGGAAGGTGAGCTTGACCTGAAAGACTATAATAAAACCATGACCACTTTGTTTTCTGGATCAATCCTTCTTTGTGCTATTACTGTCATGTTATTTCACAATGTGAAGGATTATAAAAGAATGACATTAATATCAATAATTTTCCTATGTCCACCCCAGATACAAGAAACAGAGGATTCATTATATACCTATGTCTTTTGTAGCAGATAATTAGTTACAACTATGTATATGATGTAATGCAAAATCACTCATGTGTATAGTGTGACTGAAAACATCTAGTGTGTGAAATTCAGTCATCGCCTGTCATCCTATATATATGCCTAATCTATGTGGTGGTTAGCCATTATTCTCAGACTCAAAAGGTATCAGAGACACTCTCTTCTGCCAAAAGGGTAATGTCACTTGAATGTAAAATGCATATGACATCTCTGGTTATTACATGGATATTTTATCTGACTGTTGCTGCTAGCAAATTGTCAATATCACTTTTACTGATTTTGGTTTATGAGAAAAACGTCATATGGTTTTTGTGTTTTTCTTTAGCTAAGGAGTAACTTTGAACTTATTATATTTATAAAGTTCATATTAGATCAAACCACATTTATTATGTACCATTTTGTATTTATAAAGTGATTATACTTTATTTTTTTATTTTTTTAAAGATTTTATTTATTTATTTGACAGAGAGAGACACAGCAAGAGAGGGAACACAAGCAGGGGAAGTGGCAGAGGGAGAAGCAGGCTTCCTGTGGAGCAGGGAGCCCCATGCGGGGCTCGATCCCAGAACCCTGGGATCATGACCTGAGCCGAAGGCAGATGCTTAACGACTGAGCCACCCAGGTGCCCCAAGGAATTATACTTTATAAACAAACTTCTAATAAACTCTGAGTTAAGTGATATATCAAAGACAAGGCTACTGTGAAGTCTAATGAGTCTTTAAGGCTGAGCCATAGTATAAGGAGAAGCCCTGGGATGGTTTCTAGAAAGACAAAACTAAAGAAACCAATAATTATCACTCACAAGAATTTCACATTTAAATATGTAATGGGTGTGGCATACTTGAGCTTGAGCCGAGCCCAAAGTTCCAAAACAAACATATTTCTTCTAATCAATGAGACATGGCCACAACTTTCCTTAAACATGCAGAAATATCATGGGGCACTTTTTATTTTTTTAATTAATTAATTATGGGGGACACTTTTAATTGGATTAGGATTATGGTGAGATAAATGGTAAAAGGGTTACTGAAGGCTCTAGATAGGACTTCAGGGTTGGGATGAAATCCAAGAGAGGGGACTGGAAAGAAAATCATAAGTACGTGAATTGAATAAGGAAAACAATAGAGTAAGAGAAAGGTTATAGTCTGCTGAGCTGATAGATACCCAGGACCCAACAGAGATCTCCTGAACACTAAACTTAACACAGAAAAATAATTATAAATATGTGAATCCATGAATCTGAGCCTGTCCATATGCATCTTGCTTTTTATAAAATAAGATTGTTTTAGAGTTAGGTAAGCTAAGTTGGAAATATTCTCTGCTAAGGTCCGGAAAGGGGCAGGGACTTTCATTTAAAACAAATGTTACTGAATTGATGGAGTTGAATTCATTTGTTTACCATGCCAAACATATTGCTGGTAGATCTCTAGTTTTAAAATTCTGAGATATTGCTTTATGGTACACTCCCTCTGTTTGTTTTTGCAGCATTCCAACAAAACATGATATTAGTGATTGTTTGGTGCCCCTTTGCATTTCCTGAATTTTGTAATTCTAATTAACAATATTGTTTTACCATACTGATGTTACTCCAAATAACTATAAAAGCTATGGCCATTTTTTGGTAGCTGCAAATGCCGAAATGAGATTAGATTAGTGAATGTTTAGTCATCCTTTCACTGGATCCAGAGCACACATTTTAGAGTCTGTTAGTACAATGAAACCAGAACTTCATGAAAGGCAACCTCTGTATATTGGAATATGAGGATGTTAAGAGTGGTACATGGGCTTCCTAAATCTGAGGTGTCTGAATAAGCTCTCATATGCATAAACTGTTCTGTAGTCAAAAATGTTTTAAAAGTACCTTTTTTGAAATCAAGACTACATGAAATGATAATTGGATGTCTTAGTATGATCTTCTGCTGCTTTATCTGTATGCTGACAGGATATCTATAATTTGTAAGATAGGTCAGCCATGTTATGCCATATTGTTTCATATTGTTTTTGATCCAAAGGAAAAAGGACTCTAACTCATGGCCAATTAGAATTAAAGACCATGGGATTACCAGAGTTTTGAGTTTTGTTTTTTGTTGTTGTTGTTTTAAAGGAGAAGAAAGAACTTCAGACATAGAGGTTAGGATCTAGGAGTTACCTGCAAAGTAGGAACTAGAACACAAATCCTTAAACTCCCAACTCAGGGCACCACACTGCCCCTTTCTATATATTGACTCATTCAGCCCTCCCAACTACCATTGAGGAAGTTGCTACTCATACTCATTTTAGAGATGAGGAAGCTGAGCGGTAAAAAGTTTAAGAAACTTGCTCAAGGTAATGCAGCCAACTAATTATTGTAGCCAAGACTCAAACTAAGGCAGTGTGGCTAAATTATCTGATTTTATTGCAATACTATGTGAAATCTAAAATTAGAAATTAAAAAATTTCATCAACATCAATAAATGATTCAAGGATTCAAGGAAATGGCAACCATAGTGAAAAGTAAAAGCCTCAAATATGAGGCAATGCAATGCTGTACTGAAATAGCTGGCGTTATCCTGGGCACATTAATTTTACAGTGAACACACACACATGAGTTTTACATATATATGTACATATACATGCAAATGTTAGGCACACACATACACATATAAATGAAGAAATTGGCATATTTTAAAGTGCAACTGGTATAGGTCTTCTTAAACAGATGTCCCACTTTTACAGGTTTCATTAAAATATAAACTTTTTAGTGCATGGTGAGTTCAACTTAATTATGATATAGCAAATTCATGTCACAGGAGACAAGCTTTAAAAAGTAACTTAATTAGAAATTTAAAGCAAGTAAATAATCACCTTAAAAATAATGTGAATAACTATAAGGTTTGGACTTAATATTTCAAGTTCAGGACAACTCCCCCACCTCCTTTCTGGAAAATGAATGAAGAGGTACTGAATTCCATTTACGATTGCTGAATGCATATGCATACATACATACATAAGCAAACTGCAAGGTGGCAAAAAGATAATAAGGAAATCAAATCCTCTAGATAACATAATAGGCTAAAATATGGTCTTTAAGAAACAGTTTCAGAGGAAAGCATGAAATTTCCTACTAAAAGAGCAGATTCCATGTGATGCTTCTATTCGCCTGTTGAAAAGATCACTGATGTTGTTGATGCCTCCTCCTTTCCCCCACCATCACCCCATCGTTTTGTGTTTTTTTTAATGTTTTTAATTTGTTTATTAGAGAGAGAGAGAATGAGAGATAGAGAGCACGAGAGGGAAGAGGGTCAGAGGGGGAAGCAGACTCCCTGCTGAGCAGGGAGCCCGATGTGGGACTCGATCCCGAGACTCCAGGATCATGACCTGAGCCGAAGGCAGTCGCTTAACCAACTGAGCCACCCAGGCGCCCCACCCCATCAAGTTTTGAATAGTTATTAGAGTTACTAGTAGTTACTAATAACAAATATTAGTTAATAGCAAAAGTAAATAATGTATTTCCAAAACCAAAAGCTAGCCTGGCAGAAACATGGTCTAACAATGAGCTTTTCACCATATGGCATTATTTAATAAAAAAACATGTTGAAAACCCAATCTCTCTATAAGTACATAATCTACATGGAATGTAAAGGTAAACACAACTGAAAAATAAAAGACTTAATTCTCACTGTTTTTTTTTTTTTTAAGATTTTATTTATTTGACAGAGAGAGACACAGAGAGAGAGGGAACACAAGCAGGGGGAGTGGGAGAGGGAGAAGCAGGCCTCCCGCCAAGCAGGGAGCC
>NW_027397066.1:113171886-113212233 GCF_003265705.2 Callorhinus ursinus | reverse complement strand
ATCCCAGGACCCTGGGACCATGACCTGAGCCGAAGGCAGACGCTTAACGACTGAGCCACCCAGGCGCCCCTTAATTCTCACTGTTGAAAATGAGGGAAGACACTTCCCTTCTCCCTTTCCTTAGAGCATTTACTTTGGAAAACTGGTAAGTTCTTTCTGTTTGAAATGTGGGAATATCTTTTTTAAAAGCTAAATAACCTCTTACTAACTTTAACATACAAGAATGTATGTTAAGGAGCTGGGAACTATCTCTTTGAAATGTAATCTTAGAGGAAGATATGCACCAATCTCTCAGTCTCTGGTGGATAAAAGCCTAATTTAGTAGGTGCCTTGCTCCAAGATGCAGAACTATCTCCCGTCATAGAGATGTGAGAAGTTTATTTCCCTTTGAATTAAGTCAATTAACAAACACAGATGGCTATGCCAAAGACCAGGTGAATCTAGGATGAACTCCTTGTGACAAATGGTGTTATCAAGTCCTCTTGAGGACTAGTTATTGTTTATCTTGAGAATGTAATGGGTCATGTCTGCGTGGCTATGCAAAAGGATGAGACTTCTGTCTGTCTTTGCAATCTCTTTTTGGATTGCCTCTGATGTACATAACATCCTGCTTTAGTGCCTATTTAATAATAAAAATTGTTTTCTTTCTCTTCTACCTTTGTGGAAAGGTTTTCTGGTTTGGAAGGAGATTTTGTTTTGATTTTCCTAACAGGAGCCACCCTGTACAAAAGAAAAAATTCAGTGCTCCTTAGTTGATATAGAGCTCTTAAGTGTAAATTCAATGGAATATAGTAGATACAAATGTAAAACTGTATCTTATCCATGTTTCATTTCTCAACACTATTCTCAACAAAAACATTTTGATATGAAACATCAATATTTTATTGCACAGAATTTGGGCCTTTGATACTTTTTTAAATGATTAAAGAAATACTTGTTTTGCACTGCACATTTGAATTAATATTGCTAAAATTTTTTTCATTTGAAATATGTGAACTAGATTTCTAAAGCAAAATAACAATAGCTTTCTTTCTCCCTCAATTTATTAGTGACATAACTTGTATTGTTTGATAGTTTAACTGTGATGTTAAAATACTGTTATATCTTTCCTGGGTCAAGACAGGGAGCACTGAAGCAGAGAAAAGAGAGGTTTCCACAAGGCAGCTATGCTCTGCTGCTCATTGCATTTGACATGCTTCATGATGAGTGAGGGATACACGGAGTACTATGTACAGCCTTACTGCAGCCAGATATAATGATGTCAGGGAATATTTGGAAGCATAGCTATTTCCAAGTGTGGAATCTATGAAACTAGATAATACAAATTTTAAAACCAAGATCAAAGTTTACTTTGCACTATACTGTTATCAATATTGATATTTATAAATTTTCAGTGAAAATATAGGGACTTTGAAGAAAATTACATCTTTAATCAGATCTAAAATAAACATTGCAACACAACTCTGACACTATCATTTACTAAAATTATCAGAGCAATTCTAGCTAAATTTAATCATTTCTATGTTCAGACATATGAAATTGATAAAATAATTAACAACTGAGTTATGAAACTCGAGTAAGACAATCAATCTATGAACTCTAACTTAGCATGGTGTTGTTAACTAGTCATGAAACTTGTTTGACCTTCAAATTCCACAAATATGAAATCAGAAAGCTACTTTTATTTCTTCTCCCTCATACTTTTTTCTTGTTCATTTGTTCTATTATCTTCTTTGCCGGAAAATCAAATGAGATGCTCTATGTAGAAGCACCTTGTAAAATTTCAATTACTATAGAGATATCATTGCTTATATTTATCCCCTTTCCAAGCTGATTGTATGTAAATGTGAACAACCATCCTTTGTTTCCTGAGCAAGTATTAGAAAATCCTAGTGTTCAGTAGTTCTAGACTCTTTTCAGAACTTCGTTGGCTTTAAGAGTTTGGCAGGATACTGACCTAAGAAAGATAAAATCAGAATAGTCTGCAATTTTATTACCGCTCAAAGAACTTGCTTAAAAGTAGTTCAGGTTCCTCTTTTTGGCTCTACAATCAAATACCCTTCTTGACTTTCCTCATTTCTATATTCCTTTTATGTATCAAATAACCTTGGATGTATTTTCTGATTAAATCTAAGGGTGTGCTCATATACATTCATTTACACATTAATGAAAGATAGGACATCCTAGACATGAAACAGTGCAATTATAATTCGAGATGGCCTTCTGATCCACTCCAGGAAATTGCTTAAGTCCATTTTATACATATAGATTCATATGGAGATGAAATTTGTATATGTCCTGTAAATCTCAATAAGTTTGAATGGAAACAAAGTATTTAAGTGCTCATCCAGGTAGGTGGTGGTGTTGCCCATGCCTGTAGAGTCATGAGAAATCTGAGCAGTCCAGCTCAACAATAACCTTTAACAATTGCTTCAGTGAATCTCTAGAAGATGTATCATATTTATTTGTACAGATACTCATTCATCTTTTCCTAAAAAAGCATTGAAACAGTAACAATAACAATACAAAAAAAAGTGAAATAGAAATCAAAACAAAGTATCAGTGGAAGATATATATAAACCAGAAAGTCCTAAGGAAAGAAAGATCACACTCATAGACCATAAATGAGTATCTAATTGTTTGTTCAGCTTTAAAGCAGTCCAGAGAAAAGGGTGACCATGGTCACTTACAGAACTGTCATCATCTGAAAGGAAAGAACATTAGTTCCTTAGGGGAAGTAAGCCTTAACTTGCATACTTCTACCAAAAAACAAAACAAAACAAAAAAAACAACAACAAAAAAAACCAAAAGAAAACAAACTTAAAACTTCTGAGGCTCTATCTAAAGAGCCCAGAATGATAGTTTTTTGTTTGTTTTCCTTTTCATGCAGTCTTCTTAAATATAATGAAGTCACAGATTTCAAATGGCCAGATAGTACTACTTATTACAGAACTGAAGGGCTTAATATTAAAATAAAGCTCACTAAGCTTATGCTCTGTCTTTTAGGGATAGACAGATTGGATATCATTCAAACCATTTGACACAGATAAGTTCTCCAATCCAGTATATTTATTGGAACTGAAGAACAATACAGAATAATGTATTCTCAGATGAGAACGTAGGGCACTGACTTTCTGAAATGCTGATGGAAGATTAATTCATATGCATTAAAAATCAGACAATGAATAAATATAATGAAGAATTTTTCAAGAATTGATGGCTAGTTCAATTTGGACTCATAGGTGGTACAAAGTAGTCGCTGAAGATTATGTCAAGCTTTATTTTAAGTACACATTTCTTTTGTACATGCAAATTTAATCAGGTTAGCATCAAATCTCCAAGGGAGTCATTTCAGTGTATGAGTATTTCTTCTTGATAACTCAGATTTCAAGATGCATGTTGTCATGATTTCTGGACATAGATAACCGTATCTCTCTACTAACTGAGCTTGTAATTCTCTTTTTATTACCAAAAGTATAGTACTTATGTAGTTATCAGATAAATATTTTTTTTTATTTTTTCTTTAAAGATTTTATTTATTTATTTGAGAGAGAGAATGAGATAGAGAGAGAGAGCATGAGGGGGGGAGGGTCCGAGGGAGAAGCAGACTCCCTGCTGAGCAGCGAGCCCGATGCGAGACTCGATCCCGGGATTCCAGGATCATGACCTGAGCCAAAGGCAGTCGCTCAACCAACTGAGCCACCCAGGCGCCCAGATAAATATTTTTTAAATAGTGCTTTTTAAAAATATATAAATTATAAGCATCAACTAAGAATAGCTTACATCCAATTTATTAAAGCATACTACAGGTCCTGCTTAGTCCCAAAATAATGAGGAAGGTATCTCTGATATATGCAAAAGTGGTATGATCCCAAAATGTAGAAATACAGCACTGTGGCAGAGTCCTTAGTCATAAAAAAGAATGAAATCTTGCCATTTGCAACAACATGGACGGACCTAGAGGGTATTGGTCTAAGTTAAATTAAGTCAGACAGAGAAAGCTAAATTCACTCTGATTTCACTTACATGTGGAACCAAAAGACAAGACAAACAAAACAGAAAAAGGTTCATAGATACAGGAAACAAACTGTTGACTACCAAAGGGGAGGGGTTGGGGGTTGGGCGAATAGGTAAGGGGATGAAGAGGAGCAAACTTCCGGTTGTACAATAAACAAGCCACGGGGTTGTAATGTACTCTCTGGGATCTGTAGCCATTAATATTATAATAACTTTGCCTGCTGACAGATGATACCAGACTTATGGTGGGGATCATATCATAATGTATGAAAATACCGAATCACTATGAAACTAATAGGGTATTGTAAGTCATTACATTTCAATAAGAAAATCATTATTTCCACTTCTTTGTAGATCATATTTCCCTGCCCCCCCACCCTGTTAGGTGTGGACATGATGTGATCGATGCCTCTCCCACACCAAACCCATAAAGAAAATCTTCCCCTCATGATCCTCCATACTCCTTTCCCTCCCAGAGCTGGCAGCTGTTGCTGAGGGCAAATTTGGAGGACTCAGGTTGAAGGTGCAGTGTCTCCGACATCTTACTATGGAATTATTGTACAGAACTGAGCACTTCCCTAACCTGGATCTGCCTTGCTTTCTATACCTGAATAAGAAATAAAAGTCTGTGGTTTGGCAACATTACACGTCTCAGGGTATATTTGTCACTAATGTGAGCTTGTTTAAGTCACTTAACGTCCTGCACGAGAGAGATGTTACTTCTACTTGAGAGGCAGTTCACTTCCTTCTATTTCTATGTATCTGTGAAAGCTCGTCTTTAAATTTGTGTCCACGTTTGCATTAGTTTAGTTGTAGCTTGAACGCCCCAAATTCTTTGAACTCATCTCTTGTCCCTTCTTATGCTCCAGCCACTCTCCTCTTCTTTGTTCCTCCTCTATGTGCATGCGCATTTCTGCTTTACAACTCCTGCACTTAGCTTTCCCTCTTCACTGTTATGCCTTTCCTTTTCTCTTTGCGTGACCGACAGCAGCTCAAATGTCATCCTGACAACCTTTTTTTTTCCTCACATGAATGTATAACATCTACCAGTTGACTTCCCATACCACATTATTGTGCTTGGCATTATCGGAATTTAGCTTCTTTATTGATTTTCTTTTTGATTGGATGGTTGTATGAGTGTGTACGTGCCTGTGTGTTTGTCTCGCCTCTAAATCTGGCCTCCAATATGACAAAGACATTGTTTTTTTTATTCCCCAACTTACCTTAAGTGCCTCAGATAGATAATTTCTGGCATATAACAAGAGTTTGATAAATATATTTTCAATTTAATATGAACATTGTCTGTTCAAAGATAGACTAATAGATAAGGAGATCGATTATTAAAGCCAATAGATGCTCAATGAATATTTCTAGTATAATGGCAGTTTAACTTCAAGTATTACTGAGCAAACTAATTTATTTACCATAGAGCTGCATTATATGGGTAGAAAAGTAAATATCGACTATGGCTGAAATTCCATAAAGGTTTTATTGGTACCAATTCAACATTTCATAAAAATTGAAATGAATCTATAGTGCTTTACATACACCATAACCTCATAGTTAAGGAAGAGTTTACTGCCTCTGAAGAAAGTAATTAAAAGGTGACTTATTCATTGATTTTCTTACAAGATTCAATGAACTTTTTAAACATAGCATTACTGTATTTTGAAATTAATGGAAATATGAAAACCATGTTTAATTTCTTTAAAAATCAAACTGATGTTGTCTTTTATTTAAACCCAATCAAGTGCACCTTTAGAAAAATGGAGTTTCATTTAATAGATATTATATACTTTTGTATAAATGGCTTATAGAATAAATGGCAATGTAGTTGTCGAATGTAAAAACATTTTAAATCTGATTAATTTATATTTAATCTCTTCACACTCACTATGGTTTGATTTAAGTTATATTATTATAAGACATACATTTTTAATTATAAAACATGTATTTAGAAAATCAGTTAATTTTGTTTAAGGAACATGTGTGTTAAGGATAAAAATATTTTTTAAAAGATCAAAAATTATGAAGATAATTTCTTTTAAAAATGTTGATAAAGTCATTGAATGTTTCCATTTAAGATAGGTTTTATCTCTGTTTTTTGCAAAAATCAGGAAATCAAGAGCCACATGCTTTAATAACATGGCATATGTGGGAAGCTATCATTTACCAACTTTCATATTTCTATTTACTCATATATGTATACTTTATTCATATATTTAAAATGATGTAATACATATTTATCTTTTCTTAAATTGAAATAATACTGGAAAAAACAAAAGACCTTATTCTCTCCTCAAGGAAATTATAGTTTATTAAGTAAAACCAATGAATAGACGATGAATCACAGAACAACATACATGACTAATGAATAATACGGTATTTATATGTTATTGAAGTTGTAAATAATATGGAACAATGGATTCACTTTGGGTAATTGAGAAAGAATGCAGAGGAATTGGCATGACCCTGTCAATAAAAACTTGTTAAGTTTCTGTTTGAGAATGAAAAATGTACTGGAGATATGTTCCCCTTTTAGAAGGGACAACACTAAATTAAGGAAAGCTATCATGAATTACTCTTTTAAAACTTAGATCATCTTTGTTTATTAAAGAAAAGTATTTAACTTCCTTCTGTGAGCTAAAAAAAAAAGGCATTTATTAGGTTATAGGAAAAACAGTTTCACTAATCAGTTTAAAAACTTTCTCTATGAGATTACGTTTATTAAACTCTTTTCTCTATCATAAAGGATACATTTTGCTATTTCTATTCCTGTGTTTACTTTCCACTCAATAGAAATGAATAAGAACTCTTGTTGTTGACTAGTTTTATTACAAATATTGACTTGTCTGGATTGTAAACACTTATATTTTTATGAATGTCAGAGCTTGTAAAATAAATTTTAATAGTTGTGGAATGTCATAAACCATGAAAAATGCAGTAAATAGTGACAGTTTATAAATGTAAACATTGTTATTCACTTCAAGTATAAATGAACTTGAAATGATTTTTTTTAGATGTTAGCACCTTAAATTGAATTATTTTCTTACAGACATTATTAAAAACCCCAAAGTGATTTATGGCATTTAAAACAGCTGCCCTTTCCTCTATTCCTTCTATACTTTTAAAAATAAATGGGCTTTAGGGCGCCTGGGTGGCTCAGTTGGTTAAGCGACTGCCTTCGGCTCAGGTCATGATCCCGGAGTCCCGGGATCGAGTCCCACATCGGGCTCCCTGCTCAGTAAGGGAGCCTGCTTCTCCCTCTGACCCTCCCCCCTCTCATGTACTCTCTCTCTCTCATTCTCTCTCTCTCAAATAAATAAATAAATCTTTAAAAAATAAATAAATAAAAATAAATGGGCTTTAGGAAGTGTCAAAATCCAATTATGGACTTATGTTTGTTTAAGTGTTTATTTGTTTTCCAATAGCCTCTTTCTACAGAAAGCTCATAGCATGGACTAAGGGGGGAAATAGATATATTAAGAACAATCCAATCTTAAGAGCTTTAAATGTAATATGCTTAGCATGGAATGGTTGTATATTAAAGAAATCTCTAATTCTCCCTTAATTTTTTTTCTGAACTCATGTTTACATTCTTCTATTTACTACTTAGAAACATCTTCAGTGAAGGGAACTGACTGCTTCCTGTAAGCTTGCAAATGGAGACATTAATTAAAGAATCGGAAAAGAACCCGTGTCACCAGTTTAGCCCAACTCCGTTCCTTTCCAGAGCCTGAGTAACTCAACTGCCTTAGTAGATATATATTGTCCCTAGTTTAGATAATGACCAAAAGATTTTAGCTTTAGCCTAATCTTTTTTACAATTAATATTGATTCATATTCGGATCACATGACTATGACAATGACTGGGTAAAATGATATTAGTAACTCTTCTACTTGTTTCTCTAGTCCCAGTCACGCATGATGAATTTATTCTTTTTTTTATTTGATTTGAATTCACTCATTTACGTGACTAAAATGAATAATATCATGTAAGTCTCAGGATTGTGCCTTGTACATATTTTTTACTTCATACTTTGGCAACTTTCTTACTTTGCATTTTTCACTGGTTAGGCTGATTTATTTTTTTAACTTGGCATAATTTCTTTATTGCAACATGTACATAACAAAATTACCATTTTAAGTGTACAATTCAGTGGCATTGAGTACATTCACAGTGTTGTTTAACCATCACCAACATCCGTCTCCAGATAAGCTGCTTTAATATTATGTTGATTTATACCAAGAACCATCATCTTACACCCAAGGGTAGCACTCCTGTCTAGGTTTCCAAGGTCTTGAAGGTGAGAACCATAAACCTTCTTCAACAAAGACTGCAGCACTTTTCTAGAAATGAGTGACTTTTGGACTCTTTAGTTCATACTATCTGCTTGGCTTGGGATCACATTCATACACTGTGTGTCTCAGAATCCCTAGAGTAATGTGCTGTTAACTCTTTGAGAGATCTTGTTGCTTTATGTTTGACTTCCCATAAGAGATGATGTTTCTGAAAATTGACTAGAACTCATGGCAACCATTAGACAATGTGCTTTTCTACCACACTAAATGTAAACAATAAATAAAATAAAGATTATTTAATATGGAACAAAAGCAAAAGTAAAACTTAAAACAAATTTTTTCTAAAAAAAAATTTACTCTCAGAAGTGCTTGAATCTAATCTATCATTTCTATGGTTAGGATTTGTGTAAAGTTCTCATATCTTCAAAACTAATCTGTCCTTAGTATAAATAACTGGCTAACCTGTCAACTCAGAAGGAATAATGATAGAATTTGGGCTAAAAACACAAAACAACATATCAAAAATGAAAATGTAATTTTTATTTAAAAATCATATTCCGAAAGTTGTTCTATGTTCTAAACCTAACAAATACTTTATGTACTCCAATTATTCTTTTAGAATGCATATACAATTTTAAAATGAAATCATTAAAAACAAGCAACCATATTTTTGAGAGATGCAATTTGTAAATATTAAAATAATATAATTCATAAGCCAGTGGCTCATAAAAGCAAGAATTATAATGATGGCATAAATTACTTTCAAGAGCCAAGTAAATTTTTATATGTTACATACAAGACACTGGCTATTGGGAAACTGATGGAAATTTACATGTGTTCAAGTAGAATTGATTGTTCTTTTATGAATCTTATAGCTGGATAACTTCCCAATCTTTCTTATTTTTCTAATAATGTACGTTTTGAGTTTTCCTACCACAGCTCATCACATTTTACCGGAAAAACTGCATCCCTTTTATGTTCTTTCTAATCTTTATGTCATTAATTTTTTCTCCTTGTTAATTATGCTAACTAGTAATACCAGTACAAGATAAAAATAAACTGTGATTCAGAGACTCTTTATATCATTCTTTATTTTAAAATAATTTTCCCAAGATTTCTCAGTTTTTCAAGATTAATGTTATGCCATAAGACTTTTGTAAGTAATCCTTTTTTTTTTTATTTTAGAGAGAGAGAGAGAGCATAGGCATGGAGAGCAGAGGGAAAAGGAAAGAAAATCTCAAGCAGATTCCACACTGAGTGCAGGGCTCACCACAGTACTGGTTCTCAAGACCCTGAAATCAGAACCTGAGCTAAAACCAAGAATCAGGCATTTAATCAACTGTGCTACCCAGGCACCCCTGTAGGATATCTTCAACATACTACAGAAATTCTTTGTTTTACGTTTTTATAAGTTTTATTTTAATTATGAAGATATCAGATGTTGATGATACTTATTCTGAATCTGTCATGTGTGCTCTTTATTATCCTTACTTTGTTAATATATTGAATGGTATTTATAGATTTGATTTGTTCATCTACCCTCACACATTCCTAGATTAAGTCAACTTTTCATGTTGAGTTAACTATGATCAATACTGATAGAATTTAGCATGAAGTTTGTTAAAGATTTTGGGAGTTTTGCTAAGGATGAAATTGCCTGTAATATTTCTTTTTTTTAAGATTTATTTATTTATTTATATGAGAGAACAAGAATGAGAGAGAGAGAGAGTACATGAGAGGGGGGAGGGTCAGAGGGAGAAGCAGACTCCCTGCTGAGCAGGGAGCCCGATGCGGGACTCGATGCGGGACTCGATACCAGGACTCCAGGATCATGACCTGAGCGGAAGGCAGTCACTTAACCAACAGAGCCACCCAGGCGCCCCGACTGTAGTATTTCTATCTGATGATATTTCTGTCTCTTTTCAGAATGAAGGTAATCTGGCTCCACTTAATGAGATAGAGACTATTTCCTCTTTACATTATCTTAAAAACTTTGGATACCATTGGAAAGGTATGTTCCAGAAAAATCTTGTAAACTTTGACTTCAACAACCACCTGGGCCTTTTGTTTTCTTTGTGACTTTCATGAGTCTTTCTCTTTTTTTTTTTAAAGATTTTTATTTATTTATTTGACAGAGACATAACAAGAGAGGGAACACAAGCAGGGGCAGTGAGAGAGGGAGAAGCAGGCTTCCAGCAGAGCAGGGAGCCCGATGCAGGGCTTGATCCCAGGACCCTGGGATCATGACCTGAGCCGAAGTCAGACAATGACTGAGCCACCCAGACGCCCCATCATGAGTCTATCAATATTCCAATTTATTTAGAATTTACAGGAGGATTCAGATGTTTTATAATTCAGAAATCTTGGTATTTCATCAAGATCTCCATGATATTACTATAATAGTCATTTTCATATTCAGCTGTCTCTGTGGTATTACTGTTATTATATTTATGCATGTCTGTTCCTCATTTTTCCTTGCTCAATTTAGACAAATTTTTCTTTTCTTTTATTTTTTTAAAGAATAAACATTGCATTTATGTTTTTCTCTATATTATGTTTGTTTTTCTGTATATTATGTTTGATTTCTATGTGTTTGCTTTCTGATTTTATCTGCATGATCTGCTTTGTTCTTTGTCTTTCTGGGATAAATTATTTTCAGAGTTTGCAAATACATCACCCAGTATACTAATTCTTCCTTTGACAAAATTTTAGAATAAAGTAAAAATATTTTTTATTTCTAGAAAATATAGTTTTAGCTCAAATTTGTCTTTTTATACCTGAAAATCCTTGTCAATTGGTGAATTTCACAATTGTATTATGTACTTTCTTTACACTTGTTTAATTAAATTAATTAAAATTTTATTTAAATTATTACTTTCTTGGGTGATTTTGACCTCATCAATCAGTCTTTATTAAGGCTATATATATGTATTCCCTTTAAATATAAACATGTCATATTAGGAATGTACTCCAGCCTATCAATATCATTTTGGATTATGGGTCTCCCTCTTTTTTATTGTATTTTATTTATTTATTTGGGAAAGAGAGAGTGCAAGCAGAGGGAGGGGCAGAGCAAGAGGAAGAGAATTTCAAGCAGACTCCATGCTTGGCACAGAGCCGATGCAGGGCTTGATCTCAAGACCCTGAGATCATGACCTGAGGTGAAACCAAGAGTTAGGTGTTTAATTGACTGAGCCATCCAGGCAACCCTGGATTATCTCTTATTCAGAGTACTAAAATTTTTTATATCTTTTGATTAAAATGTCCTTTAAGTTATTGATAATAATTTAAGTAGTATAAAAGTGAAAGAAAGGCTTTTACCAATGCTAAAGACATCTATGAAATAGCATCAATTCTTCTGTTTTATTTTTTATGTATGGTCATTCAACTCTAACATTACATATAACTCATATTTGTCTTCATAAGTTATCTCAAAAAATCGACTTCAGAGTTGACTCCAAAATACTATTGTTCTAAGCAAAGTCAGCATGAGTGGTATATGTACATGTGCATGGGGTAGAGAGAGAGAGTTAATACGTTTTCAGAGTTATTGAAAACTATAGGAACTATTAATCACCCTCTTTGTTTTTTATAATTGCATATTAGAAAGTCAGTAATTCACAACTTTTAATTTCATCTAGTTATTTTATAATGTTTGAAAGATTGTATCATTTTTTAAAAAAGTAAATAGTATACTTTGAAATATCACATTCATTCTATCATTTCATCTCTCTTCAATTACTTAGGTATGTCACTTTACATTTCTTCAAATATCTGCTGAATACTGCTTATGAAGGTGAAGATCATATCCTAAGAAGAGATACAATGAAAGAATGCATCGTCCACCTGGCTCTGTGAGTGTGGAGTTGTGACTTCCAATTACTTGTTCAAATAAGCATTTATGATATTCCTGCAATTAGAATGACTGGATGAATTATCAAAAGGAAACATATTACTTCAGGTCAAAGAAGAGGAAAAAGACAAGATTCAAGTGAAGGAAAAAGAACTAACTTTGTTATAAAGGCACACACCGGTGCTATCTATTGAGTGTGTATGTGTGTATGTGCATAATTTTAGGATAAATGATGAGGATTTGAAATATTTTATTTTATTTTTTAATTTTTTTTAAAGATTTTATTTATTTACTTGAGAGAGGGAGAGAGAGAGTGCACATGAGAGGGGGGAAGGTCAGAGGGAGAAGCAGGCTCCTTTGCTGAGCAGGGAGCCTGATGTGGGACTCGATCCCAGGACTCCAGGATCATGACCTGAGCCGAAGGCAGTCGCTTAACCAATTGAGCCACCCAGGCGCCCTGAAATATTTTAAATACAAACATGGTGAAGACAAACGTAATTATTCCAGTGAAATAACTGATTATCCATATAATGCAATTATTTTCTTAGTAAACCATTTATTAAATATATCATTTTTCAAAATAAATTAATAAACCCCAGTTGTGCATTTCTTGTTTTAACATAGATGTGGATAGTAATGAGAAATGTTAAAAATGTGTCTATCACTACTAGGAAACTTGAACTTTCTTACTGATTAATTTGATTCTTTAATATTGTGAGCAAATTTCCCCAAGGTTGACTCTATGTTTATGCATTTCAGAATATAACTTTGACTAATTTAAATGGAGCAGAAGAACAGTGCATTCACCTACATTAAACTGACATTAAAGAGCAATAGTAAGAGCAAGGCCTAATAGTATGTGCCTCTAATCCACTGAAGGGCTTGACCCTAATGGCCAAGAGCATTTCAATTAACTTTCATTGTTCTTCATTACATTTCTTCAATATGTGTCTGCTGTGATTGTTTCTGCTCTCTCACAAGACAAGGAAATTTTTATAAGGGTTAGGGGTAACTTTGGTTTTTATATCTTTTAATTCTAATGGGAAATCTCTTCAGAGTTTTTAGAAATAGCAATTTGACAGTATTATTCCTTCTTTGAATTATTATTGTTTCTCAGTCTTTCATAGAATACTCAATTGATTTAATTGTTCATTTTACTCTCTATGGTATAGCCATGATTCTATAATCCAGGGATGTATAATGATTGCTTTTTGTGACAAAAACAGAGAAAGAGAAATGACAGAGACCCAGACTAATAAGGTTATATTTAAATGGTTTCCCATATCTTATGAAGATCTTTGTGCTAAAGCTTCTAAGATTCATTTAAAGAGAAATATATTTATTTCATATATATCAGATTGTGAGTCTTAGATAAAATAGATCCTCAGGGCAAATGTTATTGGTGAACAGATACTATACTATATGTTACATTGTACAACAGAGAGACCAGATGATGAAGATTTAAAAGACTTATACATATTCTGGGGTGCCTGGGTGGCTCAGTTGTTTGAATGCCCTGCTCTCGATTTTGGCTCAGGTCATGATCTCAGGGTGGTGGGATTGAGCCCACATCGGACTCCATGCTCAGTGGGGAATCTGCTTGAGATTCTCTCCCTCTCGTTTTGCCCCTCCCCCATTCTCTCTCTTTCCTTCAAATAAATAAACAAATAAATAAATAAATCTTTTAAAAAATACATATTACTGCCTGATAGTGATAAAAAATGTCAGCAATAAGAATAGAGAATGAATAGCTGGTGTAAAAGACATCAACGTGCACACACACATGCACACACACACACAAATCAAAACCTTCAGAAATAATGCACATCTAGGTAAATAATGCTTTTAGATGCTCTGGCACAATATTAGATATCAGGAGACAGGCAGGGAACAATATTAGTCCCTTCTGAGGAATCCAAAATAATGACAGTAATTGGGTAGGTTGCTCACTGTTGCTAGGTCATAGAACAAGTTCAAGTGACCCTATCTATTAATGAGTACAAGCAGGGAGTTTTCATTAAATAAAATATGATGTATCATTTAGCAAGCCACATGTAGTAGAAACTACAAAAGACTTAGAGAAATATAAAATATTTATTTATATGTAAATATAAAGCAGCAAAACTTCATAGGATTACTGTTTTATATACTATATGTTTTATTTTTCTGAACTAGCTTTTTAAATTTTTAGGCAAAAATTATTTTTAAGACTCATTTATGTTGATATGAATACTTCTAGTTGCAGATGGATATAATAAAATATAAAGAAACGCAAGGAGATAATCAACACAAAATTAAAATTTTAAACACCTTTGTGTCGAAGAGGAATACAGTCAGTGGAAGTTAATAGAGAAAATTTAACTTACTTTAAGTTTCATTTGTTAATAATGGAGGTAGAATATTTTTATATTCTTCATATACACATACAATACTTCAAAATAAATTTAAGCTTCCTCCAAAATTTTTGATGTGACCAATAGAATAATGCTAATGGTATATTTCATAGTTACTGGAGGATAGAAATGGAGCAAAAATAGCATAGGGTAGACTTTGAGAAGGATCTGATAGACCTGAGGGCCCTGAACCATGCCTGCATTATAGCTTTGCCTATATTTGAGGATTGTTTTTTCCTTCCATCTTGGTCAGAGCCAAAATCTTTCATGATAAAAGATTTTCACAATGAAACATACTTGAACTGAGAAAGCTCAACATTAATGGATGTTAAATAAATATTAGTAATGTACATATTTTAGTAATTCTTACACCAAAACTTCTTTCACAGCCCTTTCATGATTTTTTCAAGTGCAGTCGAGTGTGTGTTTGTATAGTGCTTGCAAATACAAAAGTATGCATTTAGTGACTGTATGGGAGTGTGTGTAAACAAATATACTTCTGCATTTGGTTTTGTGCATGTTTGATTTATAGCTCTTTCTGAATTATTGGCTGTTACTTTGTTTTAAGCCAATGATGTCTAATAAATAGAGGCCCAGAATAGAATGTCACTATGTTTTATTGTCCTTGTGAAGACAATAGAGTATGAAGTGGCCTTCATATTACAATATACTATAATTTTGCTTACATTTGGGGCAGTCTATAAGGACAATTGAGTGTGTGGTGGGAAAAGCACCTAACCCGAGTCAGATCAAGGTTTAAATTCTTCCTCCATTATCTGTGTTGTTTTGAAAACGTCTATTAATTTCCCTGGTCTTTAGGTTTTGAGCCGATAAAAGAAACATACTGAACTAAATAACCTTGAAGCTCCCTTATGGTGTGAATATGTCAGTTCTTATCAATAAAGATGACTGAAAAGAAAACGATAAAGTTAGTAGGAGATATAAAGATTTGGTTAGCATATGATATTGAGGCATCATTCTTAATTTTCCCGTTATTCCTACTTACATAGTTACCTAATTAAAATTCATGAAATTTATATACAATTTTTGGTTAAAATCAAATAAAGTATGAACTTCCAAACTCCAACCTCCAAAGTTAGCAGTACATATCCTTTGATTTTTAAATCAAATGTACTGCTGAGGGAGACACAAATGTTCCTTTTGAAGTTTGAGATACAATATTTAAGTGAATTTTCCATCAGCTAATTTACAGCTATGTAACCAGAGTTAGGTTAGTCAGATAAAAATTCCACCATAAATTACAGATGCCATTACTGAAACCCAGTCTAACTGGAAGAAGCAATAAGACACTGAGTGTGAAAACTTAAAAAAAAAAAAAAAAGCCATCAGTCCAGGAACTACCTAGTTAAACTTTAATATAAATTGCCAAAAATTTATTTTCCTGTCTCCATTATGTTACATGTGTATGAGTCTACAATTTCTGGATGCTTAGTACTTTAAATGCTTCTGAAGAAAAATGCATTTAGTTGAAAACCAGCAAGGAATTTGCCATCTGTTTGTAGAGCAGCAATGTCAAGGCAAAGTGCTAGTCTGTGTTTCATGTCCAAAACCCTAACAAAAATATACAAGGGGGTGCCTGGGTGGCTCAGATGGTTAAGCGTCTGCCTTCGGCTCAGGTCATGATCCCAGGGTCCTGGGATTGAGTCCCGCATCGGGCTCCCTGCTCCTTGGGAGCCTGCTTCTCCCTCTGCTTCTCTCTCTCTCTCTCCCTCTCTCTCTCTCTGTCTCTCATGAATAAATAAATAAAATCTTTTAAAAAAAATATACAAGGTACATATGCTTGCAAATGCGGTTTTAAAATCAAAAGTCAATTAGTGTGTTCAATGTTTTCAAACCTGATCTGGGTTTGCATTACTTACAAATAAAGAAGCTACAGACTCAAAGAATTAAAAATAATTACTTTAAGGTAGAACATAGCACTTGTTCTTAATAATAATAAGCACATTCATGAACACTTACAATTTTTAAGGATCAAATCTCTCTTTAAAGCATGGGTTAGGTTTTTTGCTACTTATAGGACTTTATCTCTACCTAGAGTTGTTGAAAGGATTAAACTTATATAATTTCTGGGAGTTTCTCAGTACATATTATAAACTCAATAAAAGATCACTATTATCATATATTATTGATATTATTACTTATCTGGTCTAGGATATGGATCATGTCACTTAGTAAAAGGAATAAACTAATTGTCAAAACTCAGTGAAATTGAAATATCTGTCAGGCACTCAGCTACGTACTTAACTTTTATTAACTCATTTAAATCTACAAACTACCTTATGAATATGCATTATTAGTATACTCATTTCGGAGATGAGGAAATTAAGGTTTAGATTATAAGTAAATGGTTTAAGATCCTGCGGCTAGTAAGCACTAAACCTGGGGTTGAATCCAGGGCTTCTTCTCAGAAGTATTAAATGTACCACCATGGAAGTAGAATATCACCTTAGAAATTCAGTAAGTGAAAAGAACAGTGTTAAACCATTTTCAGTTCTTTCCTTCTTGGGGATTTAAGTGTGTCTATGTTTTAATATTTTGCTGGTGGTGTCCTCACTCTATGATAACGTAAGAGATCTTGTCTTCCTTTCCACTTCCCATTTTCCCAGGTGTTACATTTAGAACAGTGCAAGTACATCTCCTATAAGTACATCTGAGAAACCTCAAACTAGTGCTAGATCCAAGTGAGCCCAGGACTCAGCATCCACTTATTTGGGATTGCCAGTCTTTTGTCTCTGACCCTTAGCTGTGTGCAAAACAAGCCAACTAGAGATAGCTTTCAGCTATCTCTTAAGAAAACTTTTCTTAAGAAAAGTTTTTCTTAAGAAAACAGAAAACTTACAGTTATTCAATTTTACAGGGTCAAATTGACTTTCAAGTGTGAGGGAATAAGAACAGTCATCACCGAGAGGTTTTTAGTATAAATATTTTCATATACATATACATATGTATACATACACACATATACACATACATATGTATACATTTTAAAATTTTTGTCACATTTTAGTATAGTGACTAAAACTAAAATCAGTAGAAATTGAAAATTCTGTTCAAACATGTAAACATCCTGTTACACATGCCCTATCTCAAAGCGGTAAAAAAAATTTTTAGATTGTTGAAGATCAAAACCAATCATATCATTATGTATTATATTTCCCTGGAATTAAAAAAAAAACTTTTTAGCATATAAACATTTGAAAGAAATAAATTAATGCCATTTTCTTTGACATTATGCTTATGTTTTCAATTTATACATGAAAGTTTGAAAACAGAGAAATAAATTATGTGGCTGCCTCACATTAGTGTGAAATATTCTCTGACACTGTAAAAATAACAACAGCATTAAGTTATTTAAATCATTTGTGGTGTTTGAAGAAAGCTCATTAGCACTTTGTAAATTTTCACATAGCCCGTGTTATAACTTCATTTTCAGAAGAGCTATCATAGCACAAAAACAAAATCCCATGTGCAATTAATAACTGAAAGATTCACTGAATGGTCTTGAATAGAAGACACTACATAATAGAGAATAAATCCTTAACTTGGTATGTAGGGCTGAAACATTAATAAGAGTTATACAAGTGGAAGTTATTCTTTCTTTTTCTTTTTTCAAACTGTCTATCCACTTGTGAAGATTCGTTCAATACTCCAGTTTCTGCAATTTAGTAGATAATTCTATTGGAAGTAAAGTCAGATTATTTATGATTTTGGATCACTTTCCTTTAAAAGTTCAATGCATTATTTTTCTGCAAATAAGGATTTCTGCTACTTTATTCTTTGACATAACTGCTACAAAAGAATATTTCAGGACTCAATATTTGCCATCGATAGTATTCTGGTTTAAAATTCAACCGATAAATGCTCTTATGGGGAAGAGAAGTAATTTCTTTTACTTATGTAACTACATGTTTACTCCTGTAACCACAGGCTGAGCAGAACTTCTGCTGTGGAAATTAGGACCCACAGCTAATAGCAAGAGATGATGTGCACCCACTTCTAAAGAAGACCCTTAATAATTAGCAAGAAGACAACAGAATTTATCTCTACAACAAACACCACTTCTCCACAACTCTGGCTCCCCAGTGCTTACAGCCACACTTCACAGAAGATGGCTGGGAGGGAGAGGGGGAGTCGGAGTCCAGAGCCACTGGCATTGGCATTGTAACCCTTTTGGGGGGACGCACTTGGACAGCTACTCCCATGCAGACAAGCCAGGGGACTTCAAAAGTGTAATTCATAGAGAAATGACGTATTGAGATCTTCCTCCCTGCCAGAAGCTTGCCTATCTGCAGAATCTTCAGGGCTACCCTCCCACCCCTTTCACTGCTGAGAATAGCTTGGTGAGAGAAATCTTGGAAAGACATGGCATGTGTCTATGGCGTTTGAGTGTATATGTAAAAAAAGACACTAATGACTTCTAATCCACTTCAGAGGGATTTTAGATCAAAAGTGATTTGAGACACAATAATATCTCCAGATTATATAGGAGAATAACAACCTGACCTCCAATCAAAGATTCTTAAGTAGAACTTAAAAAGTGATATATCACAAGAGTGACTCACAATTACTTATATACACATATACATGTATATATGCATATACATATGCATAATTATATATGCAATACTTACTGCATATATATGTGTATATATGCATACATATATATAATTATGTAATGCTATTGCATATGTATTATATATATACATATATATATATGATCAAAAAGGCAAATCATGTAGTGGAATAAGATATTTATAACATGCAAACTAATAGGAGGCTTGCATTCAGAATATCTAAAAAGACTTCCCCAAATCAGTAGGAAAAAGACAGATGATTCAATAGAAATAAATGAACAAATTTTTAAGAGAATCGTATTAGCAAGAATTGTGTCAGCTTTGACTGAAAGAGACAGTGGAAACTGAAAAGAGGTCTTTGGAGATCTAAACTTTACAGAGAGAAAGTAGCTCGAGAAAATGACTAGGGTGCAAATATAAGCTATGTTACTAGAATAGGAAGGAGAGCTCAGGGTGAAATCCAGAATTCTGAAATCCAGAGAGCAAAGCCAGGAATCATGGAATCCATGGTATGTATATGACTGAGACCCGAAAGAGGACATTTCAACATTTGCCTGGCAGGATTTAAGAAATATGAAGACACCGTAATTCCTGTGTGCCTCTCACCACTCACACCCCTTTACAAGGAAATGCCTGTAATGGTATCCTAGGACTGTTTCATTGGATTATATTGTAGGTACACTAGGAGAGACAGAGAAGTTGTCTCTCTAATTCACTGGTCTTAAGGTTGAGAGGAATTCTACTAGAAGGGCTATACCTAAAACCTAATGTGGATGATAAGATTCTAGAATTTTTGTGGGATGAGACTTTTCAAGGCTTGGGAAAGGGTGAGTATGGTTAGCATATGGAGTGTATTTTGCACATAAATCATTGGCGATCGAGGGATGGTGCAGTAGCTGACTTCTGAGATGGATCCTCATGGCTGCCCCTTCCCAGTATGCAGCAAAGAAATTGAATTAGTAATGAAAAATCTCCCCACAGGGGTGCCTGGGTGGCTCAGTTTGTTAAGCATCTGTCTTTGGCTCTGGTCATGATCCCAGGGTCCTGGGATGGAGCCCCGCATCGGGCTCCTTGCTCTCGCAAAGAATAGCGTTGATTTATGCTCTCGAAGTGAATAGGGTTGGCCAATAGGATATTGCAAGAATTACAAAATGTGACTACTCCTATTTTCATGAAAATCCTGAATTGTTTCTATAACACAAAAGAATGAGGCCATATAAAGAGGATTTTTGAAGAGGATTTCTTTAAATAGATTGGTGCTATGAAACCTTATCCTTCCCCACTGTCAAGATTCATCTTCACACAAAAGAGAAGTTTCTTATAGAGATCACTTGAAGAGCTCAATAAAATACAATGAGGTTTAGAGGACAAAGTGAATTGCTTTCTAATTCATGAATAATAATCAAAATGGTAAGAGATGAACAATATAGTGTAGTTAAGAATACTTGAATTTTCAGTCAGAGCAAAAATGCCTGAGATTTCCCCATGGATGGGATGTAGGCTGTAACACACACACAAAATTGACTGTGTTGTTTTTGAACCTCTCCAACAGAACCTCTGGAAGTGTGAACAAATTATAACAAAAAGAAGCAGATATATGCCTGGATTCCTAGGGGCTGGTGAAGTAACAAGTGGGCAGCCAGAATAGAGATGCCTCATCTTCCTCAAGGAAATTATAAGTTAAATATTGCCAGTGATGTGGAATAGCGAGTGAAGCAAGAAAGTTTAAATAAATACCGCAAGTCCAGTGAGTACTGATGCTAAAACTCTGCCACCAGTTCATGGCAGTATCAACCAGATAAGACATTTATTGGCTCAGTTTGCTCTCCTTCTTCCTAAATGCCAGTCCAGGAATGGTCAGAATCTCCAACTAACAGAAATAGCATCACTGTGCAAGAAAAAGAGAAGAGGGGCACCTGGGTGGCTCATTTGGTTAGGTATCTGCCTTTGGCTCAGGTCATGGTCCCAGGGTCCTGGGATTGAGTCCCACGTTGGGTTCCTTGCTTGGTGGGGAGTCTGCTTCCCCCTCTCCCTCTACCGCTCCCCCTGCTTGTGCTCACTTGATCCCTCTCTCTCTCTCTCTCTTTCTCTGTCAAATAAACAAATAAGGTCTCAAAAAAAAGAAAAAGAAAAAAAAGAGAGAGAGAGAAGAAGCCAATCACATAATCTTCCCTGGCAGTAGGTTTCTTCCCTGAAACATGTCTGTTTGGGGTGAGGGCAGGAGGGTCCATTTTAAATCAAATTTGGAATTCCTAATATTTTAATATTGTAATTGTTTTCCAAAGGAGCAGTAGTGTTTTGTTGTTGCTGTTATTGTTACGTTTTTGCTTAAGAACAGGAAAATTTGTAAGGAGCACCTAAGATTTTGTTCATCGTCTGGGCAAATATGATACCCATTGAGTAAATTTTAAAAAGGCAAAAATAAAATTATTTTATGATAATGTTCTTACAACTGTGCTTTTTCACGATGCCAGTTGAAACGGCAGCTTCTTTCTCTACATGAGCTAAAACATTGTGCTGTGGTACTCGTTGGAAATCAGGTACTTCAAACACCCCAGTTTCCTTTATATATGTCCCTGTGCATTTCTTCCCCCAGTGCTCGTCCTCATCATTTGAAGGTATTTCTGCTTCTTCAGCCAAAAGATAAAATGATAAAATAAACATAATAAAATTCAATTTTATCTCTTAGAGATGCCGAGTTAGGTAGTAAGGCTTTGGGAGGGGGGTGTTTTTACCCATTTGGGTCCATAGCTTAAGCACTCTGATTTGCTCTGGCTGCAACAATGTGATATAAACCAATTCCACATTATGTGGGATGAATGCAAAATACAATTGCCCATTTTTGGGGTGGTCATTTTCAAACTGTGATAGGAAGGAATAATTGTCTAGTTCTTACTTTCTGCCAAACATGGTCTTAAGGGCTTTATGTATATCAACACATTTAATCTTCATAGGATTGTCTCTATGTGGTGGGTACTGTTAACTATTCTGTGATGAGGAAACTGAGGAACACAGAGTTAAGAAAATTAAAATCTCATAGGTAGTAAGTGACAGAGGTCAACTACAAACTCAGGTATTATGGCTTTATAGGCTGTGTCCTTATCCACTACACTGTACCACGTATAATTCTAAAATTATAGAAAATTATAAAAACCTACTTTGCAGGTTTAATTTGAGACAAGCTATATTTTAAAGAGAAAATGGAATTTTATCAAACTCAGGTAATCGTAATAATCATAATGATGCAAGAATATAAATTGTTTTTATTTCTCAAGTTAAGATTTTTAAAACATGCCTGAATATCCAATTACTTATAAATAATGTATCTTTAGATGTTAAAAAAAAAAAAAGCATGCTTGGGGGTGCCTGGGTGGTGCAGTTGGTTGAGTGTCCAACTCCCAGTTTTGATCTCAGATCTTGATCTCAGTGTCATGGGAGTGAGTCCCACATGGGGCTCTGCGCTCAGCATGGAATCTGCTTGAGATTCTCTCTCCCTCTCACTCTGCCCCTCCTGCTCACACTCTCTCTCTCTATAAAATAATATGAATGAATGAATAAAATAAATGAATCCTTTAAAAAAATGCTTGTATTTTTATACTAATCTAAGTATTGATTATGAAGTACTGTGGTTTAAGATCATTCAATTAATCATAAATAATTTTCCTGGAAATTAAAATTGGCAAAGAATAAACATTTTAGAAGAATTCAAAATTGTCTCTCTCTTACAGTATATTTTGTTCATGTTTCTTCCTTTATACATACATAATATACATAGCATCATTGAAATGAGTGTTTCTTATGAGTGCATGCAGACTTAGAAGCATCACTTTCAGATTACATTATGAAAGATTTTGATCCATGAGAAGAAAATATCTCATTAAATTTCAAAAAGTAATATTAAAAGGTAAAGTCAGTCTTTGTTGTCATGAGAGTGCAAAGACAACATTTTTAGAAAGATAATGTAACTTCTATAATTGATTTAATATTATTATTTTAATTTTATCATGTATTGTGTATAAAACGCAGAAGATAAAAATGAAGGGATGGATCAGGTCACTGTACTATGAGGTTACCAGAATTGATGTTCCTGATATTTCTCTTCCCAAATTTCTATTAAAATATTTACAATTATAATCCTGTCAATAGTACATAAAGGTTCCCTTCTTTCCACACCCATACCAGCATTTATTTCTTGTCTTTTTGATGATGTCCCTTCAAACAGGTGTGAAGCAATATCTTATTACAATTTTAATTTGCAGTTCCCTAGCGACTAGAGATGTTAAACATCTTTTCATGTACTTGTTGGCCTTTTGTATATTTTCTTTGGGAAAATGTCTATTCAGGTCCTTTGCCCATTTTTTAAATTGGGTTATTTGGGGGGTTTTTTGCTATTAAATTATGTAAATTCCTTTTTTAAAAGATTTCGTTTATTTATTTAAGAGAGTGGGAGAGAGAGAGGGAAAGCACAGAGGGAGAGTGAGAGGCAAAAGCAGACTCCCCACTGAGCAGAGAACCCATCTGGGGGTGGATCCAGGACCCTGAGATCATGACCTGAGCTGAAGGCAGACACTTAACTGACTGAACTACCCAGGCACCCCTGTAAATTCTTTATATATTTTTGATATTAAACCCTTACAAGATATATGGTTTGCAAATATTTTTTTTTTCTTATTCCATAGGTATCCTTTCACTCTGTTAATGATTTCTTTTGCTGTGCAAAAGTTTTTTACCTTGGTACAGCCACTATGAAAAACAATATGGAGAATCCTCAAAAAATTAGAAATAGAAT
This sequence comes from Callorhinus ursinus, assembly GCF_003265705.2. Lineage (NCBI taxonomy): Eukaryota > Metazoa > Chordata > Mammalia > Carnivora > Otariidae > Callorhinus > Callorhinus ursinus. The sequence goes on along the minus strand of NW_027397066.1, from coordinate 113,188,284 downwards.
TATCATAATATCCAGCAATGCTACTTCTGGGAATATATCCAAAGGAAATAAAGGTACTAACTTGAAATGATATCTGTATCCCCATGTTCATAGCAACATTATTTACAACAGCCAAGACATGAAAATAACCTAAGCATCCATCAATGGATGAATGGAAAAAGAAGTTGTGAGATACACACACACACACACACATCACACACACACACACACATACACACGAATATTATTCAGTCACAAAAAATGAGGAAATCCTACCATTTGTGACAAGATGGCTGGAACTTGAAGGCATTATACTAAGGGAAATAAGTCAGCCATAGAAAGACAAATACTGTCTGATCTCATTTATATGTGGAATCTAAAAACAAATCAACAGAAAACAACTCTTAGGAAAAGATCAGACATGGATTACCCAGAAGCAGAAGGTTGGGGGATGGAAAACTGGAGGAAGCTAGAAAAATGTACAACTTTCCAGTTATAAATAAGTGTAATGTACAACATGATAATTATAATTAACACTAACTTTATGATACGTAGGAGAATCGTTAAGAAAGTAAGTCCTACTTTTTTTTCCTCTTCTTTCTTTTATTTTTATTCTATATATATGAGATAATGGATACTATTGAAATGATCATTTCATAATATATATCAATAAAAATGTATAATGATATAATGAGATAATATTTTCATAATATATGTTAATTATATTGTATATTATAATATGTATTAATCAAATTATTTATAATATACAAATAATATAAATTATTGAATTATATAAATACATAAATATACTATATATACAGATATAACTATATTATGTAATTATAATGTATATTAATCAAATAATTATATTATGTAATATATTAATGAATCATATATAAAAATATATTAATATATTATAATAAAAATTAATCAAACCATCATTCTATGTGCCTTAAACCTATGCAGTGATATATGTCAATTATTTCTCAATAAACCTGGGAAAATAGTGAAATAAGTTTGCTTTAAAATTTTTTCAAAAATATTTATTATGAAATAAGACATGCAAGAAATATAAGGCATAGCAAACATATTTGTACTTTATATTCCAGTTTAATAAAATAAAATTAAATTTGTTTTTAAATTAAAAACAGTATTTATAACCACACCAAACAATTTAGAGAAAGAAAATCCCATATAAAAAGTTCACTAACTTCATGGAAAATTACTCAAATTATACCCTCAGAAAAAGTTCAGAAAAAGAGAGGCCTAAGCATAAAAATGAAATTTTTATTTCATTTCATTTTTGCAAGGCTACACCTATCCAGAGACAGGGATCCCATTGTTCACTTTCATTGAGCCAGACAGACAGACTGCCACTTTTTTCTGGGATTTTTGGTCACCCAAGAAAAAGAATTATAAGGAAGACTGACTGCACACAAACAGGTTATCTTTAAAGCTGGAGAATATTCTTGTATTATTAGAGTGTGCAAAGAAATGGCAGTCTGGGGTGTCTGGGTGGCTCAGCCTGTTAAGCAGCTACACCTCATTTTGGTTGGCTCAGATCATGTTCTCAGGGTGGGTAAGATTCATCACCATGTCCAGCTCTGCACTGGGCATGGAGCCTGCTTAAGATTCTCTTTCTCCTTCTCCCTCTGCCCTTCCCTGCCACTCTCTTTCTTAAATTAAAAAAAAAAAAAAAAAAAAGACTGTGAGAGAAGCAATTGCATGTATTCACATCACACAATTCCCAGTGTCTGTGTTGAAGCTTCTCTACTTTGTGTAGTGCAAGGGAACAATTAGTTAAACTTTCAGGACAACACCCAACATTAATCTCAACATTTCAGCATAGAACTTCTCTCTTTATCAGTGTTCCATGTTTCTTTGGTTTGGGGAAATACTTAGAAGTGGCCTTCCACGGGCACCTGGGTGGCTCAGTTGCTAAGCATCTGCCTTCGGCTCATGTCATGATCCCAGGGTCCTGGGATCAAGCCCCGCATCAGGCTCCCTGCTCTGCGGGAGGCCTGCTTCTCCCTCTCCCACTCCCCCTGCTTGTGTTCCCTCTCTCGCTGTGTCTCCATCAAATAAATAAATAAAATCTTAAAAAAAAAAAAAAAAAGAAGTGGCCTTTCAGAAAATGGCAAGTTTAAAAGTGTTCCACTCTTCCCCACTCCCCAGTGACCTGGAGAAGGGCCACCCTCCTAGCTCTACCCTGCTGGAGATGTAAAGCCTATACCTTTCCCAGTCACTAATTAGAGGCCCACTGTGTTAGAGACTTAGTATGGGTATACACAAAACTTTTAAGAAGATCAAGAGCTACTGTTTGTAACACATGAACAGTACTTCAGTATTAATTGAGAGATGTATGTGTTTTCTTTGGGGGGACACCCCTGATGCCTCTCAGAAACTTAAACAGGCATAGCAAGAATCAAATCAGAGAAGATACTGAAAGGCATATTACTTCTGACAGCATTGTAAGAGAGTTACATTGGTTTATGAGGTTCATACAATATATTGGAAAAACAGAGGAGCTTCTTGGACAAGTCTTTATTATTATAAAGCAAAGGACATCTGGATTTTAAAAAAGGAAATGAAGGCCAATGTGAAAACTTAAGGTAACAAAGGCAAAATGTGTCTAAAAGTGAGTTGTAGGAATCAGGTGAAGAAGATCACAATATTAAAAAGTCTTAAAAAATTAATACACATTCTCAGATTCCTGGTTTACTAGAAAAATCAAACTTTTGGCATATTGTATAATAATTAAGCATACATAAAGTTAATATGGTAAATCTTCATTAAACTTTGCATATTATTGATGTCATTTTATGCATTCATAATTCACAAAGGTTTGTTATGTGAGAAGAGGAGGGGACAGTGAGCAATATAAGGGTAGGTTCTAAGTATGCCACAGAGCACTGTCTTCTCCCTTGATTTTCCTGGGCCAGCCATAAGAATTCTTGTCTGAGCCACCATTACAGTATTGCAACTGTTTAAGAACGAAGATTTGGTAAATGATAGGCCAGTTGTACTTTTTCGTGTTTACCCCAATGAATTGAAAACATGTTCATACAAAATCCAGTATGCTGATATTTATTAACAGCTTTATTCATAATTGCCCAAACTTAGAATCAGCCAAGATGTCCATCAATAGATAAATGGATAAACAAACCAAGGTACATCCATACAATGGAAGATAATTCAGTGATTTAAAAAAGTGAGTTATTAAACCATAAAAGAACAGGAAGGAATCTTAAATACATCTTGTTAATTGAAAGAAGTTAATCTGAAAAGGCTACATACTGTGTCTTTCAACTCTATGACATTCTGAAAAAAGCAAAACTGTGGGCACAGTAAAAAAAATCAGTGGTTCCCAGGGCGCTTAACAGTCGTTAAGCGTCTGTCTTTGGCTCAGGTCATGAACCCAGGGTCCTGGGATAGAGCCCCGGATCCAGCTTCCCGCTCTGCGGGAGGCCTGCTTCTCCCTCTCCCACTCCCCTTGCTTGTGTTCCCTCTCTTGCTGTGTCTCTCTCTGTCAAATAAATCATAAAATTTAAAAAAAAATCAGTGGTTCCCAAAGGGGTTCAGGGTCGGGGAGGGAGGGAGGCATGATTAGATGAGGCATAGAATATTTAGAGCATGAAACTATTCTGTATGATACTGTAATGGTAGTCACATGCCATTATATATTTTCAAAACCTATAGAATGTACAACACACAGTGATCCCCAATGTAAACTATCAAGTATAGTTGATAATATTGTATCGATGTTGGCTCATCAATTGGAACAAATGGCCACACTAATGCAACATGGTAATAATAAAGGGAATGGGAGAGGACAAAGTTTGAGGAGATATATCAGAAGTCTCTACATCATGCTCAACTTGATCAATTTTTCAGCAAACATAAAATTGCTTTAAAAAAATCTTTTTCAAAATTTGGGTGTCATAGTAACTGATCTGGTTTTCTACAAAATGCTGCTTGGAGGCAGCAGAACTAAAAAGTTAAAACCAAATGAACACTGGCAAATTCAAAGACCTCCGCATCCTGAATGTGCTATAGACAAAAACTTTGCGAGTTGAAATCACTGTGTGGATAGTGCTGCTTTTAATCAACAGAGACCAAACATCCATGAGTTGTGAGGACCCAGCTACCCTCATGCAACCCTGCCCCCTTGCCAGACACACACACACACAGATGAACCCCAGGATTATCTAGAACTTCACCTCTTTACAGTATCCTGCAGAGAGCAGATTATATCAAGAATGACTGAGATGGGGAGGGGGGATTGGTTATCCCGGTGATGGGTATCAAGGAGGGCACGTACTACCTGGAGCACTGGGTGTTATACGAAAACAATGGATCATGGATCACCACATCAAAAACTAATGATGTATTGTATGGTGACTAACATAACATAATAAAATTTAAAAAAAAAAGAATGAGATGAACTTTATCATATGTTTGGAAAGTAAGGGGACTTAAAAATGAAAATTTGTTTTTAATTAAAAAAAAATGAGGTTCTGAACTTGAGCACTGGGATTCTTATCTCATTTCAAGCTTTTATCGATATGTATGAAATCAAACCCTTTCTATCCCCAACCAGAGCAAGTTGTGCTTAGCAGTCAATTAAGTACAATTTCAATGTACACCAACACTTACATGAAATCAGAGGATGGAAGACAGGTGCAGCAGGAGAGTCAATGGACTTTGACCAAGAAAATTCTCACTATGCCAAAAGTAGAAAAACATTCTTATATTTGTGACAGTATGCATTAAAGCAACATGCATTTATCTTTTGTATTACGTGTGTGAATGTGTGCATGTAAAATTTCTGGCTCCGACATGCCTCTCAAGGCTTGTCATTCAATTAAGTTTAATAATGATTTTCTCATGATTACATAATCATGTGTGACATGTTCATCCAATTTGTTTGCATAGCCCACTCCTTTCACCTGCTAACTCTTTCATTCATCACTTTGCAGATTCAATGGCACCTCTTTTATAAATGTTATAAAATTGTCCCTCATTCACCAAACCGGCCTAATTCCAACTTTTGAGCTGCCTCAGCATTTTGTTGGTGCATCTGTTAAGGAGTAGTAACACGTTATTGTTGTCACCTGTTAAAACATTACATTATCCATTAGAATATGAAAGCTGTGAGAATGGGAGTTTTGTCTTCTAATCTTGTACCACTAGTTCCCCCAAATGCATTTTAAAAAGTGGACATCTGATACATGCATGTTTCTGTGTGTGATGAGGCATTTCAAGTCATTATACTAAGCACTTGTTGCCATCTTCGGAGGAAGATGTGTTTACTATCTTTATCATCATAGAAACAGAGACTCAGAGGGCGTCTGGGTGGCTCAGATGGTTAAGTGTCTGCCTTGGGCTCAGGTCATGATCCCAGGGTCCTGGGATCGAGTTCCGCATCGGGCTCCCTGCTCCTTGGGAGCCTGCTTCTCCCTCTGCCTCTCTTTCTCTCTTTCATGAAGAAATAAATAAAATCTTTAAAAAAAAAAGAAAAGAAACAGAGACTCGGAGAGATTGTGACCTATTCATGATCACAAAGCTAGTAATACCGTATTTGGTATGTCCAATGCAGATCCGATTTTTACTGAAAAAGAGAGGGCATGGCAACATAACAGCACCATCAACGGTCAATATTGTTGTTGTTATTAACGGTTATTGAATGTTTAACATCTACCATCCATTGCTTCATGTCTTTTAAAGTTTCATGTTATCTAATTATTGAAACAAGTTATGAAGTAAATTCTACCTCGATCATGAAGGAACTGAAAAACAGAGATTTCAGAAACATGCACAGACCATTAAATTCATTAGATCTAGAAAGTACCAAAGACAAAGATAAATAAAAATGTCTTTTTCTAGTATATCCCAATTATTTTATTAATGCCTTCAGGAATAAATATAGTAATGCAAATATATAGGCCTTATTGTTCATGTCATTTAAATCAAATGTCATATTGATATTTTTGTAATGTACTGAAAACATAGGCAGTGTTCATTAAATTGATTTCGTTCCTAACACCTGAAAATATAATGCTAGAAAATCATTTCACCTTTGTTTTCTATATAAGTAAATTTAAGTTAAGAGGTATGGAACTGAATTGCATAAAAATACAGTTGTTTTGAAAATGGAAATAATTTTCTCCTTTCTATTCATTAACTGAAAATAAGAATTTGGAAATCAAGTATCAATAATTAAGAGTAATTAAACATGAGGGAAAGTAGAACTAGTCTATGGTTCTAACTTCAGATCCTCTGATTTTTCTTGGAAAAACAAATATTTCATTACAAATATGTTTCCCAAAATCCATTTTTTATAATACAATATTATTATTCTAATACTGTCAGGTCAATATGGCTTTTGGCATATTTGAGGTTATGTCAAAAAATGAAAGTTACCCATTTTAATTAAAACCTTAAGATTTAAGAAGGGAAAACAATTTCAATATTCCTTTACAATCAAAGAGATTTAATTCAAATGCATTAATTAGATGAACTTAAAGCTAAGAAACATTTTGTTATTTGCTGAGAGATATTCTGGGAAATAACATAGAACCCAGTTCTAAGGACTCCAATGAAGACTTACGTTTTCCTGCAGGAAGAACGTATACATGCAAAAGCACACAAGCAGACACACATATGCAAATATATCCCAGAGATATAGCATAGGTGGTAACTTTTAAAGCTCATTTCATTAAGAAATAGAAAATATGTTATTCATATTGGAAAAATAACTTTGCTGTGTTGTTCTGAGAGTAGGATTTAGGGGCCACAGATACCTTTCCTATATAATGATGTGTGTGGTGACTTCAGAATGACATTTTCTTTACCTTCTGAAAAAGAGATGCTACATAAGAGACATTTTCCCCATAGATGTTAGTCAAGATGACGCTCTTTCTGGGTGCAACTAGCTATAATTTGGTTTACTAACAAAATTGAGAGAAAAGTGAATTTTTTTGTTTGTTTTCATTTGTTTTTTCCTCTCCAAATCTAAAAGAGTCCAATCCAAGTGTCCTTCTGGATGTTCAGGTAAGAACAGAACTAATCACTGACGTATGTATAACTATCTAAAATGAAATGCTATTTTTTCCATCAATGCAACCCAACTATTATGTGAATTTCTGCCAACAACCATTCCCATGCAACCAATTAGAAATTTCTTTCCTTATTCAATTAGCAATTCTTTCTGTATGGACTTCATGGAAAAAAAAACAATTCTACTCATGATATAAACAAGTCCTTTATTTATTTATTTATTTATTTATTTATTTATTTATTTATTTATTTTCTTAACAATTCCTTAGTTCAAGGAGGATAAATGTTTAAGGGGAAAACATGTAGTGAAGCACCTCAGTGAAAGAAACAAGACACATTTATGGATGTAAAGTACAATTATATTTATGTAGATTTGGAAGGAAACTAAATCAGGAAGGGCCCTTCCTTTTTGGTCTAGCTTCATTATGGCTTGCCTGTTTTTGGAAGTCCTAGAGGTTGCAACGCCTGTCATAATTTATTTTTATAATATAAAATTAAATTATTTTGTTTAATCTTATTTGTATGGAGGTACTCTTAACCCATTGTTCAAAATTTAAAAAAATTATAATGTAGAAAATGTAGTATGAGGTAGAATGTAGATACAAAATCACATCTATGTATAATTCTATATCCAGATCTTCTTAATATCTTCAGAAGCTTTCTGATGATAACAAATATTGTTAGGAAACATTATTTTAATAGCCTAGCAAAAATTATAACAATGATAACAATAACCAGCATTTAGTAATAATAATAATAATAATTTATTTGTTGCCACGCTTGGAGCTAAGTATTTTCTATAGGTTATTCTTATATAAGAAGTTTTTTTTATTATTATGTTATGTTAATCACCATACATCATTAGTTTTTGATGTAGTGTTCCATGATTCATTATTTGTGTATAACACCCAGTGCTGCATGCAGTACGTGCCTCCTTTAATACCCATCACCAGGCTAACGCATCCCTCACCCCCTCCCCTCTAGAAACCTCAGTTTGTTTTTCTTAACTGAGGTATAATTGACATCTAACCTTATATTAGTTTCTGGTATATGACGTAATGATTTGTTATTTGTGTACACTGCAAAATGATCACTACAATAAATCTAGTTATTATCTGTCACCAGACATATATATTTTTTCTTGTTATGAGAACCTTCAAGATTGACTCTCTTAGCAACTTTCAAATACACAACACAGTATTGGTAACTATAGTCTCCATGGTGTACATTCCATCCCCAATATAAAAGCTTTTATATGTTAATATAACAAACATCCCCTAGTTGAGAGGCAACATTGCATAACTGTTGGGAGTTTTGATCACTTGAGCCAGACAGCTAGACTTTATGTCCTAGAACTTCCAAGTCAGGTCAATTCACCTGTTTGGAATTTAGTTTTCTCAGATTTGAAATAGAGAAGTGTTGTTGTGAATATTAAGTGAGTTAACATATTTAAGTCACTTAGAAGAGTACCAAGGACATAGGAATTATTAAAAGCAATTGTGATTCTTTGTTTTTGCCATAATAAATAATGCACACCAGTGCTCAATGAAATATTTTAGTACACATTTAGCACTTTATATAAAGTACTGAACATGAAATCACTGGAGAATACATTTTAAATATTCTCATGACTTTTGATTTATACTGCTGAAATTCTTCCCCAAATTTCTGCTCTAATAATTTCCATTCAGTGTAGAGAAAACATATTGGAGTGTTCTTTTGTCAGAATCATTAGTTTTTACATAATTTCAAATTCAAAACCTAATAGTTTAAAAATATTCTATTGGCAATTTTTTATTCTGCTTATTTTTCTAGTGAAGTCCTAGTGAATTGGTCATCAATTTGAATAAATATTTCATCTTAAGGCTATTATACTTTGTTGGTTTACTGTAATTTTTTTCTGTTGTATTTTGACTTATATTAACGTCTTGTGTGTAGAATGACTAACAGAAAGTTTTGTGTTTTTTTTTGTAGTCAAATTTATTAACATCACCATTGTGATTTTTAAAATTTTATTCTTGGAAATGAAATTATAATACACGCCATATAAATATGGTAAAGATTATATATATAATATTATATATATTACATATACCACATGAAAATGTAATATACTTATGTATAATTTCATATGGATGTGTGTGTGTGTGACTCTATCCCCATAATATCACTTAGAATGCTATATTCTCTTCAATATTCTGCAATATTCAGTATCAACACAGTATAGATAAAAGTAAGCTCCAGGGCGCCTGGGTGGCTCAGTCGGTTAAGCGACTGCCTTCGGCTCAGGTCATGATCCTGGAGTCCCGGGATCGAGTCCCGCATCGGGCTCCCTGCTCAGCAGGGAGTCTGCTGCTCCCTCTGACCCTCTTCCCTCTTGTGCTCTCTATGTCTCATTCTCTCTCTCTCAAATAAATAAATAAAATGTTTAAAAAAAAAAAAGTAAGCTCCAAAGTTATATAATCTCACATATAAAACAGTGAAACATAAAAAAAAACTCACTTGAACATATTCTAATCAAAATAGGAGCCTATAAAACATTCTTGCCAAAAAAGAGCAGGTTATATCTGAAAGCATTATAATTTTTGAATTTTTTTGTGCCCAAACCTATTTACATTAACCCACCCAGTACGAATTGCAGTTTTGCTAAAGTACAGGCTTTCCTATGTGAGTAAATCATTGCCTTTGTGTTGGCCAAATTCTGTAGATCATTTCTTCTGGATTAAAGAGATGTGCTAACATGAGGGAATTAAGTACTTGGATATAAAGGATCACTGTAAGCTAAAAAACAAACAAATATTGTGCATTTTGTAGTTAATCTAAATTTTGCCTTGTAAACCTAAAAAAGAAACATGGAAATAAAACGTTCTTGTTTCTCTTGGAGCACAAGTGCATTTTAGCTGGGCTGAATGCTCTAAGTTTCTCTGCCTCTGTAAATCTATCAGACGCTTCATTCAAATGCATAATCATTATTTATTAAGACTTTGGCATTAGGAACAGTTCTACTCAGTTTAGTTGACCAATTTAAGTGTTTTGTTTGTTTTGTCTTGTTTCTTGCTCCTTTTTTATTGATGTATACTTGACATAAAATATTATATTACTTTCACGTGTATATCATTGTGATTTGTCTAATCCAGGCCTTCCGCTATCTCGCCACGAACATGGATGGACCTAGGGTTTATTATGCCAAGAGAGTAAGTCAGACAGAGAAAGACAAATGCCATATGATTTTACTTCTACACGGAATCTAAAATAAAAACCAAAACAAACCAATAAATAAAAAGAGACAGAATCATAAATACAAGGAATAAACTGGCGGTTTTGCTCTTGTTTGTGCTGTTGTGTTTTGTTTTATTACCACCAGAGAATTAAGCCCATTTCCTTGACTTAGCTGAAATAGATGCCTCCTATGAGGTAGAAACATCTTGTATACTTAAGAGACATAGAGAATATAAGGGTTTTAGGTTACACTACTGCCACAGAACCTACCTACGCTAGAGTTCAGTATCAGCTTTATTCAACAGTTTTTGAAATCTTAAAACTTTTCTTCCCTTTTTCTTAAAACTGTAAAACCAGAAGATACTGGCCTGATTTCTTAGTATTGTGTCAGCGAGAAAGTATATCAAACCTCACCCATGACATATTGGCTACTCCAGAGGATGCTAATATTGGAAAGTTAAGGCACTATAAACAGTTCCCTGTGAATTGTCATATCACCAGGGAGCAGATATTTGGCACTGACAGAATTTCATTGGCTCCTTAAGTTATATCAAGAGCTTGCTAACCATTCTACATATCAAGGAGCAGAAGAATTTGAAAAAGCTATTGTATGGCAGCCCTGTACTGATCTATAAAGCAATATCCATGGAGAGAGGAGAAATTTTTTAAATGTACACCGCAGGTGTAGGCAATCTTTGCATTAAAAAAGTCAATACTTAATACTATGTGAAAAATAAAAACTTGAGGGCATAGGAAATTTTCGGTGTCTCTGATATTTAATTTTAAATCCTAAATGAAAAATTTAATTGTTTAAAATATTTTGTTATTTTTCTGAACAAATAGTGAGTATGAATACACCATAACTTGGAATTATACACATTGTTCATAATTGATATTTAAAATTACATGTTTATAAATTCCAAAGGAATATTTTGACTCTCAAAAAAACTCATATTTTATTAGGGGCATTATTTTCTCTTATTCATGAATCATACCTTAATCTGTTATGAATATTTAGAAAAAGAAAGAAAAGGAAAAGAAAGTGATAACTCAGTGGAAAATAAAATCTCTCCGTTAAGTATGTTTCACAGTGATTTCTTCATTTTCCTCAAATCAGTGATATGTAGAAAGATTGTTAGGGGGATGAAATTTTTTCATCAACAGAGATTATAACTTAATACATATAAAAGCATATCTAACTGTCTGCTATGACACCATGAGCATGGGGGTCTATACTATTTCATAGGCGCTACATGCCATGTCAGTTTTATTTAAGTAATAAAATCTTTCCTATGTAAAAAAAAACACAATACCAAATTAAAAATGCTTGGAAGTGAAATCATCAGTAACAACTTTTCAAGTCAGTATGTCATAATGAACTGATATATTCTTTGGTCAGATTGTGCACTTTATAGAAATGAGATTTTTTGAAAAAAGTGAAAGTATAGGTCAACTTCTAAACATGCCCTCTGCCAAATACTCTGCATGATTATATTCAGCTATTTATACATTTGACTGATATTTTAAAATCTGCTACGTACCAGGCACATATTGTAAAATAAAATAACACACATTCACACGTGATGATATACTATAACTTTATAGGTGGTTCTGAGCTTTACTTGGTAATATATAGATATCACTCTTACCTCAACTCCTACTACTCAAATCATAAGCACTCACTTGCCTACTTTGCTAAGGAATTTTACTAATTTCAACTTTTCTTTCATTACTACCCACAATTGACCAACTAACTTAAAATAATAAAAACATTAAACATATTAAAATATATTAAATATATATTTTTAAGAAGGAGTCTCATTTACATCTAGAAACTAACACTCCCTAAAGTTATAGTTTGAAACTTTACTGTAATGAACAGAATGAATTATGATATAAATGACTTTTGCAACAGGAAATAGTGAGAGGGGGTGCCTGGGTGGCTCAGTCAATTAAGCACTTGACTCGATTTCAGCTCAGGTTATGATCTCAGAGTTTTGAGATCAAGCCCCATGTCCAGCTCGACTCCACAGGAATTCTGCTTGAGATTCCCTCCCTCTCCCTCTGCCTCTCCCTCCCACTCTCTCTCTCTCTCAAATAATAAATAAATAAATAAATCTTTTTTAAAAAAAGGAATAATGATTCAACAGTCTTTTGAATCACAGATCTATACCTCTGAAACAAATAATACAATATATGTTAAAAAAAAAAAAAAGAAGAAGATAGCAAGAGGAGAAGAATGAAGGGGGGGAAATTGGAGGGGGAGACAAACTGTGAGAGACTATGGACTCTGAAAAACAAACAGGGTTCTAGAGGGGAGGGGGGTGATGGGATGGGTTAGCCCGGTGATGGGTATTAAAGAGGGCACGTTCTGCATGGAGCACTGGGTGTCATACGCAAACAATGAATCATGGAACATGACATCAAAAACTAATGATGTAATGTATGGTGATTAACATAACAATAAAATTTAAAAGGAATAATGAGAGATGAGGCAGTGGTGTATGCCTTTTTATTCTTTGCTTTTAAGAATTCATATTCAGTTTCAAGGCTTGCAAATGTATATAGTTTCTGTGGCAGGCTTCAGGTTGAAAACTGAACTGAATACCAAGTAAAACTTGTACAAAAAGATAAAATTATTTACAGTGTGTCTGTGTCATAGGCACTAACACAGAATTTAATATTATTGAGGACTGTTGTGAGCATTGCCTACTTCTTCATCCTCAAATTATAGAAGTCATAATTAGAACTATAAGATATATAAAATATAGCAGCAAAAGCTTAACAGAATTTTCAAAGTATTGTGGCTTCAAAAATGGGTAAATAACGTACAACTCCAACAGTGAATTGTTAGGTAAACTGTTGACTTTGGTGATAATGATGTGTCAGTGTAGATTCATCTGTTGCGACAAATGTACCACTCTGGTGATTGATGCTGATAATGGGAGAGGCTATTCAGGTGTGGGGGGAATGGGTATGTTAGAAATATCTGCCTGCTTCATTTTTCTGTGAACCTAAAACACTATAAAAATAGTATTTTTTAAATGAATAAATATAATGGAACAATAGCTTTGGTGAAAATGAAATCATCATATTTTCTCTCTTCATTGAGATTTCTATTTACATTCAGTATAAAAATTATTTTAATCAAAATTTCCACAAAATTTGCTCATATCTCAAAATTATTGTCATAGGTAATTATATATGTTTAACAAAATCAACCTAAGAAAATGCAGATTTCATAACCTGCTGGTGTTCTTTATTCATGAAATACTAAATTATGTAAATACAAACTGATACCCAACACAGTAATAGGTAGTGATTTTTGTCTTTGAATAAACTACAGTTTCCACCTAAAAAAAATTTAATAATGTGAAAAATTACCAGAAAGCTCATACATGACATGGAACTTCAGTTCCTTTACATTGAAATACGACATTGTTGAATAAACCAAAAAATCTGTCAGTTGCCTTTCTTTGAAATATGGATTGCATAAGGGAATGAAAGCATTACTAACACTGAATAAAATTTCTGTCCAAAACTCTATGAGGCAGAGAGATGTAATTTCACTCAGTCAATGAATTATGATACAGGAGGGGGCAGGGAAATGATGGGAAATCTGAGATCAATCATCAGGAAGATGGAATTGAACAGAATCTGTTAATAAACAAAATTAACTTTGCTTTGCTTTCCAGTATATACGCCCAATCTTGTCATTGTAGAATTGCATTTTATCTTTGTTCCAGGGGACTACAGAAAGTGGTTTGGTATTTCTCGACACTCCACTATGATATGGTAAAATTGAAAGTATCACAAAAAGTTTATTCGAATTTTCATCAGATGAATGTGAGGCAAGCAGGGTAGATACCATTAGCTTTATTTTACTGATAATGCAATCAAGAAACAAGAAGCTTAAATACCTTGGTGTAAGCCTCATGGCTGGGAAATGAAGTGCTAAGGCTAGAGACTCAGTATTTATTCTGTGATCTTTAAAATGTCCCTTTAATTATAAATTTTATAAAGGCAACTGACATTTACAAAGGACTTAATGACAATCCTCAAAGTGCACTAAGTTGCTTGCGTTTGTTAAGCCATTTCTATTTCACAAATGTCTTATGTGTTCATGAGAAGACTGAGGGGAGCTACTAAGTGTTAGTAGGTGCTAAATTTAATGTGCTGGTCATATCTAATGTGCAATTGGGGGTGGAGGTCAAATATCATTAACAACAAGGTCAAAACCTTCTAAAAAGAGCATAAATTCCAAGAAGATAAACACTGAAAGGATGCAAATAAACTTAATGTAAAAATAAACAACAATACAAAGTCAAGGCAATAAAGTATAGAGTCTAAAAAAAATTATTTTTTCATTCATGTTGTGAGGTGCAAACACGTTTCGTTTTAGTTTCTCTTTTCTCTCCATCCTACCTACCTTTCCCTGCTTTTCTCTTCACTACGGATTAGGCCTTACACTACAATCGCTGAGCACACACATTGTTATCCCAAAATAGTTGCTTACTCCAAGTAGGAATTTAATAATAAATGGGTAAAATGAGGTTTTGAAAATAGTAAGCATTATTGAATTCAAAATTTAATTGATGACTTTGTTATTTTTTTTTATCCAAGGCATTATGCGGGACACTGCAGAAGTGCATAATATGTGGGCTTTTCCTCTAACAGAGACTATTAAATATGTGTAAGTGTAATTGTTAGTTTTCACTTCTAAATTTATTTACCTCTGTGATTATTTCCCTATTCCATCCTGATTTTTTATCTCCCTTATTTCCTTCCATAAAGTTTTAGTGATTTCCTTCTATGATGTTCTATCAAGAATAATGTATCCAAGCACATATAAAGGCAGGTGCTGGGATTCACTTATCTTGCTGCCTCTCAAGACAAAGACCTCATATGCAAGTTCCCTTTGCTTATTAAAACTGCCACCTACTGGGGCGCCTGGGTGGCTCGGTCATTGAGCGTCTGCCTTCGGCTCAGGTCGTGATCCCAGGGTCTTGGGATCGAGCCCCGCATCAGGCTCCCTGCTCTGCGGGAAGCCTGCTTCGCTTCTCCCTCTCCCACTCCTCCTGCTTGTGTTCCCTCTCTCACTGTGTCTCTCTCTGTCAAATAAATAAGAAAAATCTAAAAAAAAAAAAAAAAAAAAAAAAAAACTACCACCTACTAACCTGGAATGGCCAACCTCTTTCTCTCACCTCTCCCTGCCCTCTAGTACCAGGGCCAATTTCAGGGTATACTTGGGAAACTCCTGAGGTGCATGCAAACCACAACTGGTGAGCCAGCCAGGAGACCAAAGAAACGGGCCTTGGGAAAGGGGCATCTGTGGGGGAAATCCTGAGATGGCCATCGACTTCTATGTGGGGAGGGGTGGCCCACATGTTAGATGCTTGTGGACCGCTGTGTGAGCACAGGGATGCTCCTAAAATGCCACCCCTTCCAAGGTGCTTGTTAGAGGATTTGCACATAGCACACCTCAGCCAAGAAGGAAAGTTCATGGTTGCTACCATTGGCTGGCCTCTACTATGGCCAGTTCTGCGGGCCACCAATACCGAAGTGGAGGCTGATGCTAGGGATAGGAAATTAAAAGATGAGTTGAGATTAGATAAGGAGGTATGGGTGTCCATTAACCGGCTGACCTCAGGGCTGGCAGACAAGGTGGGAGAGCAGGATAATAAATTAGGAGACCTTAGTGTGCTGTTTTGCAAAGGTAGGGAGGCACAAGTCATGGCAGACGAAGGTTTAAGCACTTGTGACTCAGCCTAACTGGGACACAAGGCCTGAAATCCCTGGAAGAGTGATAAGAATGAAAGGAGGATGTCGTGGAGATTGACAGCAACTCGGACAAAATGTCCCATCTATCTGACCCTAACGCAAAGGAACACAAAAGTACAGCAACAACAACCCCAGCCAGCAGGACAGCCCCCAGGAGTTCTGGGAATATTCCTAATAAGAGAATACAGTCCCATTGAGCTTACTGACATAGACGCTAAGTTACAACTAAAGGCCAGGGGAAGTGTCCAGGCTAGGTGGTACAGCTGTGAGATAAGATACAAGAGGTGATACATTTCTATGACTAGGTGGGAGGCAAAAAGAAAAAAAAGAAAGAAAGAAAGAAAGAAAGAAAGAAAGAAA
>NW_027397066.1:113147572-113171786 GCF_003265705.2 Callorhinus ursinus | reverse complement strand
AAGGAAGGAAGGAAGGAAGGAAGGAAGAAAGAAAGGAAGGAAGGAAGGAAGGAAGAAAGGAAGGAAGGAAGGAAGGAAGGAAGGAAGGAAGGAAGAAAGAAAGAAAGAAAGAAAGAAAGAAAGAAAGAAAGAAAGAAAGAAAGAAAGAAGGAAAGAAAGAAGGAAAAAAAAAGAACAACATCACCACACACTCTGCCACCCAACAGTGCCTACATGATGCTCAAGGGGTTCAAGGTACTCACTCGCTCCCTTATAGATTGGATCATTCTATCTGGCAGAGAGACTTTACCCAATGAGGAGTTAGGGTATAGGGCCTTGGCATTTTATAGAGGAGATGCATCAAGTTGTTAGGGAGCTGAGAATGGGATAGGCCATCTACCCTCCTGCCTTTAAAGGTCCTGATCAGGCCACATTCCCTGCAGGCATGAAAGCTAACATACTCTGCTCTAACCTCAACACCTGGTATGAAACACTGATATCCATGCCGAACCCAGTTTTGAGACAGGATATTTATGATATTAGGAAATCCATTGCTGATCTGGAGGAAACTGACAAATTCCAAGAACAGTTAAGAGCTGTGGGAAAGTCTAGAGATAAAAGGGAAGCTGGGAAAGCTAAAAGGTGATCTCCATAGGCTGTGAAGTGTCCAGTAAAAGTAACCTGGAAGTAATGCTGCAGAATCCAGGCTGAAGGGGAGGTAATCAACTCCCCAATACTGCATTGGTTGGTAGAAAGCCTTAAAACCTAAATAGCAGTTCAGCTCTACCCCATCTGCCCCTACCCTCCCTGAGGCCACACTTGCTCCAGCAGAGGCCTCAGGGATACCCTCCTATTCAGGGGGATGCTTCCCATATCCCAGGTATAGGATGCAGGCTAACATCGCCTGCAGGTGATGGCCACTGAGGGGGACTGAAAGCCTCATGTTGAGCTCACTATTCGCTGTTGCTCCAAAAACAAACAAGGTGATGGCTCTGGTGGACAATAGAAATGAATGTCCTCTAAGACATGATAACCCGCAGAAGTTTCCTGGCCCTCTCAGTGCTGCCTATGGCTCTGTAGGGCAAACGGTCATGGTTCGGAAGTTTCTTTTGATCTTGCAAACTGGGCATTCTCCACCCTTCCCTCTCCCTGCCCCTTCTGGAGAATATGAGGTTTTATCTCTCCAATACCAAAGAACATATTAGGCATTGATATCCTACAAGGTCAAACTCTGCAAACTTTTTTCAGTGAATTTCACCTCCAGGTTAGAGTAATCAAACCAGTGCTGATAGGAAATACCAACAGGGAACTGGTAATCTTGTCACCCTCTGGGAAGCATAGCCACTATCAGCCAGTAGTATGCCTGAAGGGCATAAGGAGATAGGAGAAACTATTCAAGAACTGCGCCCAGTAGATAGGCATGCCCTACCCGTAGTGCTTTAAATATCCAGTATGGCCTGTAAAATGTCTGGTGGCTCATGGGAGGAAGATACTGGGCTACCAGGAACTAAACAAGGTAGTGTCCCTCATCCATGAGGTTATGCCCAATATTGCCACCATCTTAGATACCTTAGCCATGGTTCTAGGTGTATGCAATGTCTTTTTCAGTATATCCCTGGCCACTGAATCACAAAGTTAATTTGCCTTTACATGGGAGGAGCAACGATGGACCCTTCAAGTTCTCCCCTAAGGTTACCTGCATAGCCCCACCATAGGTCATGGATAATGGCCTGAGACCTGTCCCCATTTCCCTTCCCAGCACTAGTTGGGCCATTACATTGATGATATAACCCTAACATATGAAGATTAGCCTCTGCTAATCTTGTTAATGTTGCAGGCTTGGCTGAAACACCTAGGAAGGAGAAGATGGGTAAAAAATCCAAAGAAAATTGAAAACCCAGGCACCCCTATAATCTTTTGGAGAGTTGTCTTATTGGATTAGGCCCATGTTGTCCCAGATGCTATGATGGATAAAGTGCAAACTTGTCCATCCCCTGAAAGAGATGCAGGCCTTTTTTAGGGATTTGGGAGTTTGGGGGAACTTTTGTTCCTCATCGAAATAGTGCCTCCATTCTTTCTATCTCCTGATACTAAAAGGATACATATGAGACTAGAGGTCAGAGCAACAAGCCTTTGAGAAGGCAAACATTCTAGCACAGAAAATTAAAGTTCTGGGCACTCCCAAGCAGGGGACCATTTGAGTCAGATGTGTCTGTGACTCCAGAAGGTGTGGATTGGACCCTATGGCAGAAACAACAGAAGGAGTGTCTTAGCTCTGGAAGGGGCAAAAACCTGATATACTCCCACAGAGCAATAGCTCCTAGCAATGTACCCAGCACTCTTCCAGGGAGGACCTCTCACTAAGGAACAGCATATTATGGTAAGAACCTCCCTACTTATCAAAGGGTGGGTTGAGGCTGTGTTCCATCAACCCACCTCTGCCATGGCTCAAACTTGCATTGAGTGCCATGCCTATCTGCAGCAGAGGATTACCTTGTCTACTAGCCCAGTGTCTAGGCATGTGGATGCTACTATGCCCTGTGGAATATATAGATACCAGCATGCATGGTATATACAACCAGGACAAGTTTCTAATAGCTGCCAAGTCCAGGTGGGCATGTACCTATTTTCTACTGGTATCATCACTTGGCTGGTGTCTTTGTTTCCTCAATTGGCCTGGAGGATGTTATAACACACATAAAAGCCCTTTCTAAATTCACTCAGCAAGCCCTGAATGATAGCCAACAAAACTGTTCCTTATTGAGCACTAAAATGTCATGCCGGGGATCGAGCCCTGCATCAGGCTCCCTGCCTAGCAGGGAGCCTGCTTCTCCCTCTGCTGCTTCCCCTGCTTGTGCGCACGCTCTCTCTCTCTCTCTCTGTCAAATAAATAAAATAATATCTTTAAAAAATAAAAATAAAATAAAATGTCTCTGATAAGGAAACTTGTCTTCTAAAATAGAATAGTCTTAGACATTACTGTGCTGAAAGGAAGCACCTGTGCCATTATCCAGATAAAATTTTGTGTGTTCATATCTGATGAGTCTGCTAATGTATCATACTTATTAAATCATATGAGGACACAAGTGAATACCATGAGTGATTCAACCCCCAGCTTAGAGGACTTGATAAATCAGTGGTTCGGATCATGGACTCTTACGGAAAAAATTGTCACTGATTTTGGAATCGTTGTTTGAAACTGTGTTTCTGTTTACATATGCCTGTATCATAGCTATAGTATCTGTCTCCATTGCAGCCAGATAGTTGCAAAAGGACCCACTTTCGTACAGTGAAACCACTCAGGGTCCACTGTGGCAGAAGAGGAGGCCCATGATATTGTGTGAGGGGCTTATGGGGGGGTAGTGTTGGGGAGGTCATCAAAAAAGATGTGACTGCCATTTGGCTGATGAGCTGGCCCTGGACAATCCGAAGCTCCTCGCCCTCTCCCCAGACCTTGGGATGGGGGTCCTGCTTGGCTTTTCCACTCATAGAAGCTGCATAGTGACATAGCTTTGACATAGTGACATCGTGTTGCAAACAACTGCATGGTATACGTGACGGAACCTAGTTAAGGCTTCTATATGAACTTTTATTTGGCAGATGAATTCAGGGATCCACTTGTTTTGCTGTCACCCAAGACAAGCCTCATATGTAAGTTCCCTTTGCTTATTAAAACTGCCACCTACTGGGGTGCCCGGGTTAAGCATCTGCTTTCAGCTCAGATCATGATCCTGGACTCCCTGGTTGGAGCCCCATGTTGGGCTACCTGCTGGGCGGGGAGTCTGCTTCTCCTTCTGCTCCTCACCTAGCTCCTGCTCTCTCTCTCTCTCAAATATAAATAAAATCTTAAAAAGAAAAACAAAAAACTGCCCCCTACCAACCTGGAGTAGCCTGCCTCTTTTCTTGGCCCTTCTCTGCCCTCTGAGTACAGAGATCAATTTCAGATTATATCTAGGAAGCTCCTGAGGAGCTTGCAAACCAGCAAAAAGTTCAAATAAAGTTCCTTATAAATAAAGGTGCAGCATTTTTATTTCTAATTGTATCTCAATCTCAAGGAAAGTTTTTCAAAAATTTTGTTAAAAATATGTAGATTATTCTTTGATATAAGCTAAAATATTAAAAGAAATTTTATATGGGATATAACAATTTAAATAAATAAAATAAAACATGATTGTTTAAACTTAGCTATAAGAAATCTATAATGTTATTTTAAAATATGTAACAAGTAAATAGATTGATTTTGATATATTAAAATATATTTTAACATAATTTAAAAAGTGTAAGTTTTTAGAATATTGTCTGTGTATGAATAAGAAAATTAAAATATAGGCATTATTTTACACATTAACAAAAAAGAAAGGATATTTCCTAAAATATCTTGAAGTAGCATATGGGCACCCAATGCTTGTTTTTTTTTTTTTGTTTGGATATCAAAATGTTTGTTTTGTTTTGTTTTTGAATATCCACCTGGGCTAGATTTCTCAGAGGTGTATCGCAAGTCTGTATTTCCTGCTACTGAGATAGGAAAACTGAAGGACTCCATAAATTCTGTTTTTTAAAAAAACAAAACAAAACAAAAAACCCCCACCCTTTTTTTTTTGCTCCTTTTCCTACTTATATTCTTGCTAGGACCTGCACCCCCACCTTACACATACCTTGTAGTATGTCCTCCCTGTAAAAGTCAAGGAGTTAATGGTTTCTTTTGAGTCTTCCAGCACGGCAGATAACATCTAAGCAAGGACTGGGCAAGAATGACCAGACAAAGCCATCATATGTATATTCCAGGCCACTGGCACTAAACATCTTGATGCCAAGTCCCCCTGCTCCAGGGAATAAGTGACTTATGAAGGACACCTGGACCTTTGTCCTTGTTCTAGCTCATTTATGGATGCTTGAGAGAATACATATACCAGACCACAATCCTCAGTGAAAACCCCGGCCCTAAGCAAAGATGAGACTCTCTGAGACTCCCACTTGGTCTGTACCTGCACTCTCTTTATACACTCAGTAAACTCTGCTTTCACTTCCGGCTGGCTCATGTTTGATTTCTATCCTGCACGTGGCCAAGTACCCTCTCGGCTGGTCGTGCTAGACCCCCTCTGTGTTCTCAGACCCAGCCTACCTGCATCACTGCTAAATCCTCTTTCTGGAACCATTCCATTCTTCCACTTCTACTTGGCTACATAATCATGTGACCCAGCAAGTTCAAAGTTGCTGCACAGAAAAAAGGACTCCCCCTGCTTGTGTTGCCTCTCTCTGTGTGTCTCTCTCTGTCAAATAAATAAAATCTTTTAAAAATAAATAAATAAATAAACTGTTAAACTTGGCACATATCAGAAAGCTTGAGTAATAAAGAAATATGTTAAAGGGGGACACCGAAATTTCATTTTCTTGAAGACAGGTGGCAATTTGTCTACACACAACATTAACTCAGGTCTGGCTTGCCACAGTGCTCTTACTGGGGCTTAATTAATTTTTTCTACAACTCCCCTCACCAGTACATGATACAAATATGATTCTAGCCTTGCCACAAAAATTAATATGTCCTATTTTCTCTGTTAGAAAGATACAATTTAGTGAACTTACCTCTATCATTTTCTGTCCCATATATCTGCCTTATAATAATTGGGTACACATTCATTAGCAAAAGCATCACTTGGTTCTGGCATCTTATCTCTACCCCTCTTACCCCCAATCTCCATTAAAGCATCATTTTTCAAATTATGAGTTGCCATTGTTGAGGGCAAGGCATTTTTCCCTGTCCAAGGTTCTTCTAGCCAGACTAAGATTTAAATTTACATGAGAGAGATTAACAGGAGAAAAGAAAATTTAGTTTCAGGGTGCCTGGGTGGCTCAGTTGGTTAAGCGACTGCCTTCGGCTCAGGTCATGATCCTGGAGTCCCGGGATCGAGTCCCGCATCGGGCTTCCTGCTCAGGAGGGAGTCTGCCTCTCCCTCTGACCTCCTTCCCTCTCATGCTCTCTCTCTACCATTTTCTCTCTCTCTCTCTCTCTCAATAAATAAATAAAAAATCTTTAAAAAAATTTAGTTTCATAGTTATGGGGAATCCACCCAAACATGGAATTCCAAAGACAGGCAACATGAGGCTTACATGACATCAGAGCTAAGGAGAGGGGTAAAGGTCTGGGGATGCAAAGAGGAGGAAGGCCATTAGCAGGAAGGTGAAAGATGTTTGGAAAGCAGAGCTTTCCCTGTTCTGTAGATACATTCGTTAGGTAAAAGAAATCTGTTAATAGCTATTCCTGGTAGAGGCTCTCCTTTCCAATGTAAATTTAGGCAGTTGAGGGTGAGGTAAAGAGATTTTCCTCAATCTGCTAGGTTTTGAATTCTTTCAACTCAAAAAATTTTTATACCACAGTGGTCCATCTTGGGGTGTCTTCCTCCTACCCCGTCCACAGGATGTGAAATCAATTAAATTGGTCACTATATAGATTAGAAGTGAATAGAAAAGGAAACATAATACAACACACAATTAGTTTAAGCACTGTTTCCTTTGCTATTTTTCTAAGTATGTGTCTGTATTCTGAGTTACGGTGTTGAATCGTTTTCTTGCTGTTAATATAAGTCAAAAAATAGTTTAAAAATCACTCTTGAATCTAAAAAATCTGCCTGCTTTTCTTATTCTCTAAAACATTTGTGATCCATTGTCAGTGAAAATCCCTCATTCCATCACCCACTCTAATCTCTGCAAAATTCCTCAGTCAGTCACTGTAGTATTCAGTACAAGCTGCAATGCTCTCTATTATTTTTCTTAGTGACCCAGGCTTCCAGTGTGGAAAGACACAAAAACATGTCTTGGTTCCTCCTACTACTTAATCATTGAGAATTGTTGAGGAGGAAGATTTTCCTCTGACCTTTGAAGTGTTTCTAGCTAGACTAAGAATCAAATTGACAAGAGACAAATTAACAGGAGAAAATCATATTTAGTTTTGCATGTATGGAGAATCCACACAGACATGAAGTTCCAAGAACAGAGATGTGACATGTTTATATGAGCTAAGGAGAGGGACATAGTCTAAGGATACAAAGGGGAAGAAGACCTTTAGCAGGACGGTGAGAGGAGATGTTTGGAAAACAAGGCTTGCCTTATTATGCAGATAATAAAAGTAAAAAGGAATCTCTGATAACAGCTTTCTTTCTGGTACAGGCAGGTATTTGAGGGGGAGTTGAAGGACTTTTCCTGAATCTGCTGGGTTTGGGTTGTTTTAAACACAAAATTATCTTTATGTCAATTTGGCCCATCTTGGGGATGCCTGTCCTTTGCCCCTACAGAATAAAGGTCTCACTTCCTTCTCTGAATCTGAATCTCACTTCTTTTCCCTAATTATTGTTTTCTTTTGAGAGGAATAAGGTGGGAGGGGTTATGCACCACTCTCCATAAGCAATCTTTCCCCAGTATCTGCTTGACAATATTTCCTGTGGTAATTTCCTTAAGAAAGTCCCATAAATAAGCAGAGTACTATCGTTTGCTTAAAGCAATTTTTTTAACACTTCGTGTGCATCAATTGGTTGTAGACAAGTAAGAGTTATGGTATAAAATAATCCACCCATTCCCACCCCATGCCCCCAAGCAGAAATTGTGAGAGAAAAGTCTAAAAGAAAGGGCTTGGAAAGAACATAAAACATCATTTGGTTTGGGAGACATGGTAAAGAAGGCAAATGGAAATACAAGGTGAGATTGTAGTAAGAAATTGAAGTGTCCCTGATGAACATGGATGCAAAAATTCTCAATAAAATACTACCAAACTGAATCCAACAATACATTAAAAAAATCATTCACCATGATCAAGTGGGATTTATTCCTGGGTTGCCAGGGTGGTTTAATATTTGCAAATCAATCAACATGATACACCAAGTTAATAAAAGAGAGGATAAGAACAATATGATCATTTCAATAGATACAGAAAAAAACATTTGACAAAATACAGCATCCATTCATGATAAAAACTCTCAACAAACTAGGTTTTCAGGAAACATATCTCAACATAATAAATGCCATATATGAAAAACCCACAGCTAATATCATCCTCAATGGGGAAAAACTGAGAGGTTTTTCTCTACTGTCAGGAACAAGACAGGGATGTCCAGTCTCACCATTACTATTTAACATAGTACTGGAAGTCCCAATCACAGAAATCTAAAAATAAATAAAAGGCATCCAAATATTCAAGGAAGAAGTAAAACTTTCACTCTTTGCAGATGACATGATACTACCCATAGAAAACACAAAAGACTGCACCAAAAAAATTGCTAGAACTGATACACGATATCAGTAAAGTTGCAGGATACAAAATCAATGTACAGAAATCTGTAGCATTTCTATCATCAATGATGAAACAACAGAAAGATAAATCAAGGAATCAATTCCATTTACAAATGCACCCAAGATAATATGATACCTAGGAATAAACTTAACTAAAGAGATGAAAGACCTACACTCTGATAACTGTAAGACACTGATGAAAGAAATTAAAGAGGATGCAAAGAAATGGAAAGATGTTCAGTGCTTATGGATTGGAAGAGCAAATATTGTTAAAATATCTATACTACCCAAAAGAATCTACACATTTAATGAGATCCCCATTAAAATAACAACGGCATTATTCACAGAGCTAGAACAAACAATCCTAAAATTTGTACGGACCTGCAAAAGACCCTGAATAGCCAGAGCAATCTTGAAAAAGAAAAGCAAAGCTGCAGGCATCACAATTGTGGAATTCAAGTTATATCATAAAGCTCTAGTGATCAAACAGTATGGTACTGGCATAAAAATGGATACAGAGATCAATGGAACAGAATAGAAAACCCAGAAATAGACCCACAACTATATGGTTAACTACTCTTTTACAAAGCAGGAGAGATATCCAATAGGAAAATTTTAATAAAATTTAATAAAATGGTGTTGGGAAAACTGGACAGCAACATACAGAAGAATGAAACTGGACCACTTTCTTACACCATACATAAAAATAAATTCAAAATGGATAAAAGACCTAAGTGTCAGACAAAAAAACCCATCAAAATCCTAGAGGAGAATATAGGCAGTAACCTCTTTAACATTGGCCATAGTGAGTTCTTTCTAGATATGCCTCTTGAGGCAAGGGAAGCAAAAGCAAAAATAAACTATTAGGACTTCATCAAAATAAAAATCTTTTGGAAAAAAAGATTTTTTTCTCCACAGCAAAGGAAACAATCAACAAAACCAAAAGGCAAGCTAGGGAATGGGAGAAGATATTTGCAAATGGCATATCTGATAAAGGTTTATTATCCAAAATATAGTGAACTTATAAAACTCAAAACCCAAAAAAGGAATAATTAAAAAATGGACAAAAGACATGACTAGACATTTTTCCAAAGAAGACATACAGATGGCCAACAGACACATGAAAAGATGCTCAACATCACTTACCATCAGGGAAATACAAATCAAAACTACAATGAGATGTCACCTCACACTTGTCAGAATGGCTAAAATCAATAACACAGAAACAATAGGTATTGGTGAGGATGTGCAGAAATGGGAACCCTTTTGCACCATTGATGGGAATGCAAACTGGTGCAGCCATTCTGGAAAACTGTATGGAGTGTCCTCAAAAAGTTAAAAATAGAACTACCCTATGATACAGCAATTGCACTACTAGGCACTTACCCAAATAATACAAAAATACTAATTCAGAGGGATACATGCACCCTGATGTTTACAGCAACATTACCTACAATAGCCAAGTTATGGAAATAGCCCAGGTGTCCATCAACTGATGAATGGATAAAGAAGAGGTGGTATACATGCATACAACAGAATATTACTCACCCATAAAAAAGAATGAAATCTTGCCATTTGCAAAGATGCGGATGGGGAATCATAATAGAGAATATTATGCCAAGTGAAATAAGTCAGAGAAAGACAAATGCCATATGATTTCAGTAATATATAGAATTTAAGAAACAAAACAATCACAGAGGAGAAAAGAGGGAGGCAAACCAAGAAACAGACTCTTAACCATAGAGAACAAACTGATGGTTACCAGAGGGGACATGGTGGGGGAGCAATGAGTAAAAGACCCTGAATAGCCAGAGCAATCTTGAAAAAGAAAAGCAAAGCTGGAGGCATCACATGGGGATTAAGGAGTGTACTTGCAATGGTGAGCACCAGGTGTTTTAAGGAAGTGCTGAATCACTCTATTGTATACCAGAAACTAATATTACACTGTATGTTAACTGGACTTTAAATAAAAAATTAAAAAAAATTATGTGTACTTGGGGAAAAAAAGGAAATTGAAGTGGAAAAGTGCAGTCCTGACCATAATTGAAGGATGGATGACATTCCTTCAAGAAAATTAGGAATCCAGGGGCATTTGAGTGGTTCAGTTAAGCATCCAACTCGATTTTGGCTCAGGTCATGATGTCAGTGCTGTGAGATCAAGCCCCACCTTCGGCCTCGTGCTGAGTGTGGAGCCTGCTTAAGATTCTGGCTGTCCCTATCCCCATGTCTCTCCTCAACCCCCGAGCTCTCTCTCTCTCCCCCTTGCAAATACCTACATACATGCATACATACATACATACATACATACTTGCACATATACATAAATAAGGAAAACGAGGAATCCATATATGAGATCAGTTAAGTACAGGTCTCTCTCATTTGAAAACCATGTTCCCAGAACATCCTATAGACAGGTTTCAATAAGTTCAATGCTTAACTTTCAGTTGGTAACTTTATGCTTATTTGAAAAGAAGCAATTTAATGTGATATTTTACATCAGAAGAACAAAATTATAAAAAAAACTAAAGCAAACGTGATATTTTCCCTTTATTATCTCCACTACACAATTTCTATTTAGATTTCACCTACTTAATCTAAAATAGTACCATTAGTTTAAAATAAACTTAGGCAGGTCTAAGTTGTATATCAATTTCAAATCACATTTTTTTTTTTCCTGCTGAGTTAACAAAAGGCAAACAGAAACAGCGAAAAGACGACTATGGGGAAAAATAAAAAAAACAGTGAAAATCTCTCTGGTATTTTGTCAGTTTGGCATTCAGTAATCCTTAGGGGAAACTTGACTTCTGAATTCAACTTAATAGAAAAGCCCCTATGAACCCTGTCATGGGAATAACTATTACAGAATTTGACACAAGTGTAGACAAGCAGGATCATTGCAGCAGAAAAACCCATAGCAATAAACCAAAATTTTTCTTGACATAAATCTAAGTTTGGTGATTATCAATTAGGCAGCTAGAGAAAGCTGATGGGACAGTAAGCTTGAAACCTAATTCTCCCAAGGGTGGATGGAATGGGAAACTATTTCCATTCTTGGCGAACTATTTGAATCATATATAAGATCAATTATCATTAGACTACTCAAGTCATTATTTCAGCTTACTGGAATAATCATTTGTGTGATTAAAATAGATAATAAGTTGGAAAAACAATCAATATATTTGTTTTAAATATTTAAAAGCATGACATTATCTGGATAATGTACTGTTAAACAATAAATAACAATGCTTTACTATAGTTTTAAGCAATGTTAAAGGTAAAGATAAGCCACATAGAATCTACAGATTAGTTCAAATAATTCTTTTAAATGAAGAAATTAAAATATTGAATATATTGGTCTGTGGTATAAATAAATAGGCAATGATCAGACTATCAATTTCCCTAATACCTAAAATATGGAAAACAACATCATGCTGAGATCTATTTTGACAAAATAAATTGTTTACTTGTAGGAAAAAAAAATCTACTTAATCTTTCATTCTATAGGCAATTCAAAATCAAATTTCTAGAATTAGAGACTTATACTTGTTAAAAACTAAAAGGTCTGAGATTTTACTCTACATGTAAGCTAATGAGTTTCTCAGCCCCAGGTTCACAGATGCTGGCAGAAGACATGAGACAGTGGGATCAAAAAAAAAAAAAAAAAAAAAAAAAGGTTTTATTACTCACAGCAATGGCAGGAGCTACCGAATCAGCAATTTCTTAAATGGTACCAATTTTATTAAGCCCCAACATGCACAGAGTGAAAGCAAGATGATCAGGTGACACTTGCACAGGCAGTGGGCTCCAGCACAGGAAAGCGACTCGAAGCCAGTATGTTGGTCGACTGCTTCCAATGGTGACACTCTCTATCCCAAGGCTGTTCACTAGATAGACATTATGGAAAAGATAGAAAAAAAAAAAAATAGTCCTTCTGCTCACAAGGTGGGGGAAACTGTAAAGACCCATGGAGAACTGTCTACCAACAGCACTTGCATTTTATGCACTAGTGTATTGTTTGTGTTGAATAAATAATAAAAACAGAAGTTTTGCCTTTTATAAGTCCATTTCTAGAAATTTACTATTTCTTTACTTTACCTTGTGTTACACCATTGGTCTTAAATTTTTTTCATTATCACTCTACACCTGGGTGTCTTTTAGGACATTTTTATTAACATAGTATCATCAAATTTTAATACCATAGATATGCTGTATATCTGCTTAGGTATTATATATATTTGTGCTTTCTACATAAAGAAAGTAAGATATTTTACACCTCAAGAACCAATTTTTGCCTCCTTGTGGGTGATATTAACCTTGAGAATGTGTGTGTTACACTAATAAAAATGACTGATTATGTTGTGTTGCCTTAATAAAAATTAATAATGATCACTTCAGGGAATTTCCATTTAATTCTATGTAAATTCTAATCCTTATCCGAAGACTTCATGAGGAACTTCTATAAAGTTAATAAAGAAAATACATCATTTCACTGACTCCTGACTATAACTGTTTCAGTTAGAGAATATCATTGCTATTATTATTGTTTCATAGATGAAGAAACTGAGGTATAGGTGAATTCCATATATTCCATTTCCCCACCCTTAGGAAGTAGACAAGTAAGAAATAAGATGTAACCCACAAAGCTGGGCCAGATCCCCTAATTCTTAAATTATATAATTGATCACCCAAATGTAATCTTTAATTAGATTTTTTCATACTGATGCTAAATATCAATCTGATACAGCTGCAAACAAACATATTTTATTCATATAACAATTATTTTAGGGTACCTAAAATGACAAATAAAATCACTCTTACTAAGAGTGAAAGAGCAAAAAGCAAAAGAGAAGCAAAAATCAAGACTTACTGGCTTTAATTTCAGATTATTTTTTCAATTCATTTAGCATGCCATGTCATACAGTATTCCTCTTATCCCTTAGAAGGGAACCTTTTTGATATAATTCTCTCTAGCTCCCTTTGAGTACATCATTCTCAAAAGAATTCACCCTTCTTTGCAAATACTGGCATTATTTCTTGAAAAATATTTACTCTGTGCATTTTTTAACCTCAAAATATTACCAAGAATAAAATTCTTAATAAATAATAGTGCATACCATGGAAAAGAGAGATACCTTTTTTTATTATGTTCAGTTAGCCAACATACAGTACATACCTTTTTAAATCTTTTGATAGTTTTTAAAACTAAATTCAACATTTCATAATTTTATATAATTTCCAAGCATTTCAATATCTTTGTTTTGAAAGATTAACACATAAAAAAATGAATATAGCCAACATGAATGTTTAGAGATTAGCAACAATTTTTCTTCCTATAATTATCTGAATGCTAAAATAAATAGAAATCCATATTATTGAGACATTATTATATGAGGAGAAAAGCCCAGGAAAGCGTTTCCCCTCCCCTAGTTTTTCACACATTCCTAATAATTGCTGTTTACTCTTTTCTTCCAGCTTGATTTTCATGTTTTTTTTGTCTCTGTTTTTTTTTTTTTTAAGAAATAAGAGAAGAGGCATAAAAGAAACAGTTTAAACAAAGAATCAGCATAGGAAAAGATGAAAAAGCCATGGAGAAAAATCTGACAGGAACTACTGTTAAAAAGTGTCTAAGCTGTCAGAGCTGACAGTGTTGAGAATCCCTACAGAGTACTGCATCCTTAGGAATGTCTAATAAAGGTGATGGAGTTGGGCTTATGAAGATTGTTGTGTTTTTCCCCTTGGCTATAAGCCTAGTTAACGCACCTTTTTAAAGTGTGCATTAACTTCATTTTATTAAATTGTGAAAGGTATTGTACATATCAAATAAGGTAGACAGTGCATATGTAGGGAGAGAACACAAATAAGTACTCATTTACTCATCACCCAGCTGAGGAAATAGAATACCATCAGTATCTTTAAAGCCCTTTATGTTTACAAGACCCTCATAAGGTAATACATCCAGAAGATTACTGTAGACAAATAATCATGGCATTTGCTAATCTAACTCTATCTCATTCTATTATTTACCTAAAAACTCCAAGGTCACAAGTTTGGAAATGAAGTAAGCTAGGATAAATAAATCCTTAAAATATACGGCAAACCCCTTGATAGATGGGGGGTAATAATTCCATAAACTGTGAGATGGAGACTAAAATGGAATGGAGTTACTATGTCATTGGACCACACTTTGTATATAAAATGTAGATCTCAGTTAAGCAAAAGAGATACTACTGTTATATCCTATAGGCCTAGCTCTCGTGACACCATATTTAGTAAAAGAAGGGGTCATGTCCTTCAAAGTGAAGAATACAGACAACAGCCTACTGCCAATTGTTGAGGCTTCACCCAAGCAATTTTGGATCCCAGAAACTCTAAACAGGCTGTCCTGTGGAGATAATAAATGTTTTCTACTGCAGAGATTGTTTTAGAGATACTAATAGAAGAAGGGAAAGTAGAGAAACAAGGATTGTGCAAGTTTATGCTACTCTGTAAGCAGAGAAAAATCCTCCTCTATGAAAAGAAGACACTATGCCCAATCCATTAAGTCTAATGTCTAAGAGTATGGTGTTCTGGAATATAGGTAGAGAGATACACACACGTACCAAGAAGAGAAGGTGATGTGAAGATGGAGACAGAGACTGGACCGATGTCACTGGGAACCAAAGAATGCCAGTAGAAGTTGACAGAAATAAGAACATATTCTTCCCTTGAGCCTCCAGATCAAGTGTGGTCCTGCCAACACCTTGATTTTGGCCCATTGATCCTGTTTTCTAACTTCTGGACTCCAGAACTATGACGGAACATGCTTCTGCTGCTTCGAAGCCATCCAGTTGGTGGTAACTTGTTAGAGCAGCCACAAGAAACAAATACACATTTGGCATCGGGTATAGATGCAGAAGAATGGCCGAAATGTGTGCTGCTTCCATCTGAAACATTCAGGATACACAACAATTGCTGACTGAGACAAGTGGTTGGAAGTATTTGTTTTCTAGTAAAGTATATATTATTTTGTCCTATAGAAACCAAGAGTCAAAATCTAGCTAACACATCTGATAGCTAAACACTTCAGTCATTATGATAGGCACATCCTCGTCAGATATCAGAAAGATTCCACAGAATTAGTGGGTCTATGGGTAAAATTTCAGTTTGAAATCCAATTCTCATGTCCTTGTGTCTCATGTCTCATGTCATTGTGACAAGAGAGAGATTTCGAGGCTCCATTGTTATGGAAATATTTCATGGACAGGTATCAAAAAGTCAAGCATTCTTATCATTGCCAATGATAATTCAAAGAGATAAGAGTTAATTCACCCAGTGAAAACTTCACAGCAGCGGAGAAGTAATTTAGTTGGGAAGGCATTAACATTATCAGGAGAAAAAGTTGCTTGGCTTTGATTTGCCCCAACTGAATGTGAGAATCCAAAACAGACTTGCTAGTACCCAGACTTCAGAGGTCAAGCAGGAAAACAACTACCCTGGGAAACAAATAAGTTTAGAGTAATTAAACTGAGACACTGGATGAAGCTGATTGGAAAGAGGAAAGGCAGGGAGACTTGGGACAGAATTTCTGCAAGACTCTACAAGACATACTGTACCAACTGGAAGGCTGCGTATAAAAAACTGTAAGTTACTGGTTTCTCCTTCCCTCTGACACGAAGTATTTTCTTGGGCGAGTATGAGGGAGAATGCGTTTTGACTTTTGATAGGCTAAGCCTATTTGCCCCTTCTAGCAATCTGGGCATAAAGGGAAGTTTACATGTATATTTGAGTTTAACACATCCTGATATAGTGTGATTTACAGCCTTAATTTTCAAGACCACCATGTTCATATATTACATCTTGCTCTAAATTTGTTTTTTAATAGTGAAATTTCTAAACTTTTAAAAAGGACAAACTTATTTCAAAGAGAATGATACATATTTATTCATTTAGTGATTTACTCAACAAATATTTAATGGGTGACTATTCGACAAGCAGTAGGTGACATTCTACCATGTCTTTGAAAAACAGACAGAAAACTATACAAATCTCTCTCTTTCTCTCTCTCTCTCTCTCTCTCCCTCTCACACACACACACACCAGATGTGGATAAATGCTAAGGAAAAAAAGAGAGTAGGTAAGTGTGATGGTGAGTGGGGGTGGGATGGCGGTGTTTGGTGGCAGGCAAGATTACTCCCTTAAAAACGGTACAAAGGAAACTTCTTCCTTGGGAGATGACATTTAAGTCCGCCCCTGAAGGAAAATGCTGCTCTCTGAGGGGACTATTTCAGCCAAGAGGGTACAATTCAAAGGACTGCTTGAGAGAAAGCACTGAGTCTGTAGGGAGACCAGGGAGACCCTGATGGATGGATTAGAGTGAGCAAGGGCAAGAGGCAACAGATTAAGTCAGAGATGCAGGGGGCAGAGCCTGTGAACATTGTAGGGCTGTGGCTTTGATTCTGAATGAGATTCCCTAGCAGAGTGTTTGAGAAGGAATGGCATGATACCCTCACAGAAGAACTGTTTTCTCCATCTGGTCGGATCTAGAACTACAATAAAAATGCAAAATGTGCTAACTACATCACCCCTTTGTTTACTCTGGAAAACATTTCTTTAAAATAATTGTTTTTGTTTTTGTTTTTTTCTCATTTTTTTTAGTTGTTATTTGTGTTTATTTTTACTTTATGGAATATATAGTCCATGATTCACATGCCGATACTTTTCATCGCTTGAATATAGTGCAACCAAGTTATGCTGTGTTGGCACTATTATTTCAATATACAAATAGTGAGCATTTTAATACCATTTTATAGTAATTTATTCCTAAAACTGAGGTGAAACTCTGTCAATACATGTCCCTGTCATTAGTTTAATACCTAAACACCAAAACTATTTAAATTTTCTTTGATTTCATAAAATATTCAAAATTTTGTTTATTGAAGATGTGGTTGTTATATAATAGAAATAAAAAGGAAATAAAAAAGATACATATCCTTATCAGTAAATACACAGCACTCAGTAGTTTTTGCTACTTTGGCATGATGTCATATGCTGATATAAGTGATATGCTAACTAAGGAATTAGGTACATAGAAATCTCAAACTAATTTTGATTGATGAATGATTATGTTTTTGTTCAAAGGGAGAAATCATACAGAATAATCAGGCAGTTGGCGTATTTTGCATAGAAATTAACTTGAAGTTCTGATTCATTTTCATAGTTTATGTGTTTGGAGTAAATAAAGTTTTCTATCAAAACAAATCCCCAGGCCAAAATAACACCCAGTGTTCACTTGTCAGGAAGACATCCATTCCTATGAGAAAAACTGCTGAATTTTCAATGTGCTTGATTGTACTATTTTCAGATCACACATTGACAAGCATTTTGCCCTGAAGATGGTATGGTCAAGCCTGTTTAAAATTCATAGATATTTTTCTCCTTACCAAGATGAATAGCTCAGCATTGAACATTTTATGTAGGTTAAAGCACCCCTCCCCACATTTTAAATGTTCCTGGCACCCTTCTTATCATGCAACCTGAACAACTTTGACAACGTTTCTCTACTTACCAGAATCTCATTACTACTAAAGTACACCATTTAATTTCAGATTTGCAAACAGTGTTGTACTCTTGCAAGTGAACTCTTACTTTCCCTGTAAACTTGTGGAGTGAGATTCATTGATTTAAAGTTAATCTTTTAT
The DNA here is from genome assembly GCF_003265705.2 of Callorhinus ursinus. NCBI lineage: Eukaryota > Metazoa > Chordata > Mammalia > Carnivora > Otariidae > Callorhinus > Callorhinus ursinus. The sequence goes on along the minus strand of NW_027397066.1, from coordinate 113,153,847 downwards.
ACTTCCCTGTCAATATATACAACATTATAAAACATTGATCCAGAATATTGATCTTTAAGTATTCAAGTCGAATTGTTATAAAGTGTAAGTCTTTCATCATATAGATAATGTTATCTTCCAAACTTATTAGTGGGAATTCTTATTTTAAAACTTAATATGGAAAATACTGTGTAAAAAGTATTGTTTAGCTGGTTTTGCAGACCCTACACAAAGGCAGACCCTTTTACATTTGTAGTGAAATAAGGGTCACTCAGTTAAGGTATGACAAAACTTGAGACTTCGGAAGATTACTAAAGTTTATGATTAAAACATTTGGATCACAGTCTGGAAATAGGACTTTGTGGACCAGGTAGATTTAAATATTTATTAATAAGCATTCACATATACAACAGATTATTACAATGAATGCTTTTCTCCATCTATAAAGAAAAAGGTAAGACTCCCTGGTCAGTATGGTTTAGAGAAAAAAATAAAACTCAAATATTTACATGTTTAAATGAATGAGGTTTCCAGGGTAGAACTGTGACAATTGCTGTGATCATGTTTCTGCAAAAATGAGCAGCCTAATATGCCATGCAGAAAAATGTCCCGATTTTCCAGATTTTTAAATTCTTCACTTAAAGCCAAAATTCTTATCTTAAAATTAAATAAGATTATTGCATTAGTTTTCTATTGCTGTATGAGAAATTACCACAAAACTTAGTGCCTTAAACAACATCCATTTGATGGTGCACAGTTCTGTAGGTCAGAAGTCAGTTGATATTAACATTTTCTGTCTATGGTCCCATAAGGCTGAAATGAAGGTGTTGATTGCACTGGACTCTTATTTGCTGCAGGGTGCATTTAGATTTTTGTGAGAATTAATTTCCTCATGGCCACAGTATATAGTTCCTGTTTCCTTGCTGGCCGTCCACTGGGAATTATACTAACACTTAGAGGTCACCCACGGTCTTCATTTATATGTGAGCCCTCTCTTTCTGTAAGTGAGCAACCTCAGGTCAAATCTTTTTCACCCTTGGAATCTCTCTGACTTCCCCTTCTGCTATTAGCTGGAGAAAATTAGAATGCAGGACATTCCTCTTAGAGGGTTCTTGTGAGAAGACTGTGCCCACTCAGATAATCTCCTTATCGATTAACTGAAAGTTAACCGGCTAAGTCAACTTAATTACATCTGAAAATTCCTCACATCAGGAAACTCTCTTTTCCCATTTAAGGTACCTTATAATCACGGTCGTGATATCCATCATATTTTAGTCTTAGGGATTAGGAAGGAAATCTTGGTAGAGGGGGTACTATTTTAGAATTCTGCCTACCACAATTCCGAGACACTTTGTGAGCCGATTTTTATTTTTACTTATTTGATTTATTTATTTTTGTAGAATATAGAGACTCTGAGGGCAGAATTTTTGCCCTTGCCCAACCTGTATCTTACTCATTGCAGGGATACCGTGGTATCAGCTACTAGTCCTCTGGGATCTTACATTGTTCTTGCCTGACATTGTTCTCGCTTTGCAATTTGCTTGAATATTTAATTTTTCAGTCTATGATCTTTAAATCTTCACATTTTTTTAAAAAGATTTTATTTATTCATTTGACAGAGAGAGACACAGTGAGAGAGAGAGCACAAGCAGGGGGAGAGGGAGAGGGAGAAGCAGGCTTCCCGCGGGCAGGGAACCCAACGCGGGGCTCGATCCCAGGACCCCAGGACCACAACCTGAGCTGGAGGCAGACCCCCAATGACTGAGCCACCCAGGCGTCCCAAATCTTCACATGTTAATGACCACTTATTCTTAAGTATAGCATTCTTTTTATATAAATTATTACCCTGTGATAAATGCTCCACAAAGAACTGGCTCCTTGAATCTTTGGAAATTCTGGGAATGGCTGTGACCTGTTCTTTAGTTTTCTAGTGTTCTTTTTAATAAAGAAACAAATATTTTACTTGCGTTTTCTGCCCTGTTGGTTCTTTCTTCTTCTAGAGCAACCAGGAGTTTTATGTTGTACGTGCATTTTGATGAGACGGGCCACTTCTGCTTTAACACTGAAAGAAAGTGGGTTCCTTTCTCCCCAGTCTCCTACTACCTTCATCATCTGTAGATGCCTTTGTCTGTTATTTCACAGAAAAAGGAAGAAAAGTAAGATTCCATTAGTTGGAAAAGTCATAAACTTTCTATCAATGAATCTGTCTCTTCCTGCATTCCCCACTTATAATGAAGGGCTCTTGTGTGTCAGTTACAGTTCTAGTCCATGGATATAAAACTGTGGCCTAAAATATAAACCTCCTTTCGCTCCTTCAGTGGTTGCTGAGCACAGCAGACAAGTAAAGAAACTCTGTGTATAGGGCGCCTGGGTGGCTCAGTTGGTTAAGCGACTGCCTTCGGCTCAGGTCATGATCCTGGAGTCCCAGGATCGAGTCCCACATCGGGCTCCCTGCTCAGCGCGGAGTCTGCTTCTCCCTCTGACCCTCCTCCCTCTCATGCTCTCTGTCTCTCATTCTCTCTCTCGCAAATAAATAAAAAATTTAAAAAATCTTAAAAAAAAGAAACTGTGTATAATGTCAGTGTGGCTAAGTATATGGAGAAAAAAGAATAAAGTAGGAAGAGGAAGAGAAAGTAGTATTATGGTGGGATGGGGAGAGTTCTCTTAAATTTGATGTTCAGTCAGTGACTTGGGAGAGAACTTGAGGGTGATGAGGAAATGAAGAGTCAGGATTTCTGGCGGGAGAAGCTACAGTTTGAAAACAGCAAGCCCAAAGCTCTGACACTGGAGCGTGTCTATGTATTGGAGGAAAAGTTTGGTCATCAATGTGACTACAATGAAGGACGAAGAGAGAAAAAGAGAGTAACAGACCTGGATTATTTAGGGACCTGTCTGTCATGGTAAAGACTAGCTTTTAATTCTGAGTGAAATGGGATGTCATTGGAAGATTTCGATCAGAAGGTAATGCGATCTGATGTCATTCATTTTTAAAGAATCACTCTTGAGTGCTTTGTTGAGACACATTGTAGGAGGCAAGGAGCAGAAGAACGGAGATCAGTTGGGCACTACAGTAATTATCCAGGCAATGTCTGTTATCTGATTCTTGTTTGTTTTGTTTCGTTTTAAATTTTAATTCCAGTATAGTTAGCACACAGTGTTATATCAGTTTCAGGTGTACAATATAGTGATTCAACAATTCTATACATTACTTCGGAATCATTGTGGTAAGTGTACTCTTAATTTTTCTAAGCCCTGAACTATTGCCCTATTTAAAATCATTAAGAACCTATCTGGTCCCCTCCATGGAAATTTGGAAAGCCTTAAAATGATATACATAATCATTCATGATCTGATCACTGTACTTCTCCATGGATAATTTTATAATCCCTTATACCTTCTCTGATAGTACCTATTACAATAAAATAAATCATTTTCTGTTTTTATTTCTTTTTTTAATTTTTTGTTATGTTAATCACCATATATTACATCATTTGTTTTTGATGTAGTGTTCCATGATTCATTGTTTGTTCATAACACCCAGTGCTCCATGTGGAATGTGCCCTCTTTAATACCCATCACCAGGCTAACCCATCCCCCCACCCCCCTCCCCTCTAGAACCCTCAGTTTGTTTTTCAGAGTCCATCATCTCTCATGGTTCGTCTCCCCCTCCGACTTACTCCCCTTCATTCTTCCCCTCCTGCTATCTTCTTTTTCTTTTTTCTTAAAATATGTTGCATTATTTGTTTCAGAAGTACAGATTTGTGATTCAACAGTCTTGCAAAATTCACAGCGCTCACCGTAGCCCATACCCTCCCCAATGTCTATCACCCAGCCACCCCATCCCTCCCACCCCCGACCACTCCAGCAACCCTCAGTTTGTTCCTGAGATTAAGAATTCCTCATATCAGTGAGGTCATATGATACATGTCTTTCTCTGATTGGCTTATTTCACTAAGCATAACACCCTCCAGTTCCATCCACGTCCTTGCAAATGGCAAGATCTCATTCCTTTTGATGGCTGCATAATATTCCATTGTGTATATATACCACTTCTTCTTTATCCATTCATCTGTCGATGGACATCTTGGCTCTTTCCACAGTTTGGCTATTGTGGACATTGCTGCTATAAACATTGGGGTGCACGTACCCCTTTGGGTCCCTACATTTGTATCTTTGGGGTAAATACCCAGTAGTGCAATTGCTGGATCATATGGTAGCTCTAATTTCAACTGTTTGAGGAACCTCCATACTGTTTTCCAGAGTGGTTGCACCAGCTTGCATTCCCACCAACAGTGTAGGAGGGTTCCCCTTTCTCCACATCCCCACCAACATCTGTCGTTCCCTCACTTGTTCATTTTAGCCATTCTGACGGGTGTGAGGTGGTATCTCATTGACATTTTGGTTTGGATTTCCCTGATGCCGAGTGATGTTGAGCACTTTTTCATGTGCCTGTTGGCCATTGGGATGTCTTCTTTGGAAAAATGTCTGTTCATGTCTTCTGCCCATTTCTTGATTGGATTATTTGTTCTTTGGGTGTTGAGTTTGATAAGTTCTTTATAGATTTTGGATACTAGCCCTTTATCTGATATGTCATTTGCAAATATTTTCTCCCATTCTGTCAGTTGTCTTTTGGTTTTGTGGACTGTTTCTTTTGCTGTGCAAAAGCTTTTTATCTTGATGAAATCCCAATAGTTCATTTTTGCCCTCGCTTCCCTTGCCTTTGGCGATGTTTCTAGGAAGAAGTTGCTGCGGCTGAGGTCGAAGAGGTTGCTGCCTGTCTTCTCCTTTAGGATTTTGATGGACTCCTGTCTCACGTTTAGGTCTTTCAACCATTTGGAGTCTATTTTTGTGTGTGGTGTAAGGAAATGGTCCAGTTTCATTCTTCTGCATGTGGCTGTCCAATTTTCCCAACACCATTTGTTGAACAGACTGTCTTTTTTCCATTGGACATTCTTTCCTGCTTTGTCAAAGATAAGTTGACCATAGAGTTGAGGGTCCATTTCTGGGCTCTCGATTCTGTTCCATTGATCTATGTGTCTATTTTTGTGCCAGTACCATACTGTCTTGATGATGACAGCTTTGTAATAGAGCTGGAAGTCCGGAATTGTGATGCCGCCAGCTTTGCTTTTCTTTTTCAAGATTCCTCTGGCTATTCGGGGTCTCTTCTGGTTCCATACAAATTTTAGGATTCTTTGTTCCATTTCTTTGAATAAAGTGGATGGTATTTTGATGGGGTTGTATTGAATGTGTAGATTGCTCTAGGTAGCATTGACATCTTCACAATGTTGGTTCTCCCAATCCATGAGCATGGAACATTTTTCTATTTTTTTGTGTCTTCTTCAATTTCTTTCCTGAGTATTTTATAGTTTTCTGAGTACAAATCCTTTGCCTCTTTGGTTAAAATCATTCCTAGGTATCTTATGGGTTTGGGTGAAATTGTGAATGGGATCGACTCCTTGATTTGTCTCTCTTCCGTCTTGTTGTTGGTGTATAGGAATGCCACTGATTTCTGTGCATTGATTTTATAGCCTGCTACTTGACTGAATTCCTGTATGAGTTCTAGCAGTTTTAGGGTGGAGTCTTTTGGGTTTTCCACATACAGTATCATATCATCTGCAAAGAGTGAAAGTTTGACTTCCTCTTTGCCGATTTGGATGCCTTTGATTTCTTTTTGTTGTCTGATTGCTGTGGCTAGGACTTCTAATACTATGTTGAATAGCAGTGGTGAGAGTGGACACCCCTGCCGCGTTCCTGACCTTAGGGGAAAAGCTCTCAGCTTTTCCCCATTGAGAATGATATTCGCGGTAGGTTTTTCGTAGATGGCTTTCATGATATTGAGGTATGTACCCTCTATCCCTATACTCTGAAGAGTTTTGATCAAGAAAGGATGCTGTACTTTGTCAAATGCTTTTTCTGCATCTATTGAGAGGATCATAGGATTCTTGTTCTTTCTTTGTTAATGTATTGTATCACGTTGATTGATTTGCGGATGTTGAACCAGCCTTGCAGCCCAGGGTTAAATCCCACTTGGTCGTGGTGAATAATCCTTTTAATGTACTGTTGGATCCTATTGGCTAGTATTTTGGTGAGAATTTTTGCATCCATGTTCACCAAGGATATTGGTCTGTAATTCTGCTTTTTAATGCGGTCTTTGTCTGGATTTGGGATCAAGGTAATGGTGGCCTCATAAAATGAATTTGGAAGTTTTCCTTCCATTTCTATTTTTTGGAACAGTTTCAGGAGAATAGGTATTAATTCTTCTTTAAATGTCTGATAGAATTCCCCTGGGAAGCCAT
>NW_027397066.1:112905319-113142572 GCF_003265705.2 Callorhinus ursinus | reverse complement strand
AGGGTTAGGTTGTGTATTTGAGACCTTTCTTGTTTCTTGAGAAAGGCTTGTATTGCTATATACTTTCCTCTCAGGACTGCCTTTGCTGTATCCCAAAGATTTTGAACAGTTGTGTTTTCATTTTCATTGGTTTCCATGAATTTTTTTAATTCTTCTTTAATTTTTTGGTTGACCCATTCATTCTTTAGTAGGATGCTCTTTAGCCTCCATGTATTTGAGTTCTTTCTGACTTTCCTCTTGTGATTGAGTTCTAGTTTCAAAGCATTGTGCTCTGAAAATATGCAGGGAATGATCCCAATCTTTTGGTACCAGTTGAGACCTGATTTGTGACCTAGGATGTGATCAATTCTGGAGAATGTTCCATGGGCACTAGAGAAGAATGTGTATTCCGTTGCTTTGGGATGGAATGTTCTGAATATGTCTGTGAAGTCCATTTGGTCCAGGGTGTCATTTAAAGTCTTTATTTCCTTGTTGATCTTTTGCGTAGGTGATCTTTCCATTTTAGTCAGGGGGGTGTTAAAGTCCCCCACTATTATTGTATTGTTGTCAATGCGTTTCTTTGCTTTTGTTATTAATTGCCTTATATAATTGGCTGCTCCCATGTTCGGGGCATAGATATTTACAATTGTTAGATCTTCTTGTTGGATAGACTCTTTAAGTAGGATATAGTGTCCTTCCTCATCTCTTATTACAGTCTTTGTTTTAAAATCTAGTTTGTCGGGCGCCTGGGTGGCTCAGTTGGTTAAGCGACTGCCTTCGGCTCAGGTCGTGATCCTGGAGTCCCGGGATCGAGTCCCGCATCGGGCTCCCTGCTCGGCAGGGAGTCTGGTTCTCCCTCTGACCGTCTTCCCTCTCGTGCTCTCTATCTCTCATTCTCTCTCTCTCAAATAAATAAATAAAATCTTTAAAAAATAAATAAATAAAATCTAGTTTGTCTGACAGAAGGATTGCCACCCCAGCTTTCTTTTGGTGTCCATTAGCATGGTAAATGATTTTCCACCCCCTAACTTTCAATGTGGGGGTGTCTTTGGGTCTAAAATGAGTCTCTTGCAGACAGCATATTGATGGGTCTTGTTTATTAATCCAATCTGATAGCCTGTGTCTTTTGATTGGGGCATTTAGCCCATTTACGTTCAGGGTAACTATTGAAAGGTATGAATTTAGTGCCATTGTATTGCCTGTAAGGTGACTGTGACTGTATGTTGTCTGTCTTCCTTTCTGATCTTTGCTTCTTTTAGGCTCTCTCTTTGCTTAGAGGACCCCTTTCAATATTTCTTGGAGGGCTGGTTTCGTGTTTGCAAATTCCTTTAGTTTTTGTTTGTCCTGGAAGCTTTTTATCTCTCCTTCTATTTTCAATGACAGCCTAGCTGGATATAGTATTCTTGGCTGCATATTTTTCTCGTTTAGTGCTCTGAAGATATCTTGCCAGTCCTTTCTGGCCTGCCAGGTCTCTGTGGATAGGTCTGTTGCCAATCTAATATTTTTACCATTTTAGGTTACATATCTCCTCCCGAGCTGCTTTCAGGATTTTCTCTTTGTCTCTGAGACTCGTAAGTTTTACTATTAGATGTCGGGGTGTTGACCTATTATTATTGATTTTGAGAGGGGTTCTTTGTGCCTCCTGGATTTTGATGCCTGTTTCCTTCCTCACATTAGGGACATTCTCTGCTATTATTTGCTCCAATATACCTTCTGCCCCTCTCTCTCTTTCTTCTTCTTCTGGGATCCCAATTATTCTAATGTTGTTTCGTCTTATCGTATCACTTATCTCTCGATTTCTGCCCTCGTGATCCTGTAGTTGTTTCTCTCTCTTTTTCTCAGCCTCTTTATTTTCCATCATTTGGTCTTCTATATCACTGATTCTCTCTTCTGCCTCATTTATCCTAGCAGTTAGTGCCCCCATTTTTGATTGCACCTCATAAATAGCCTTTTTGATTTCGACTTGGTTAGATTTTAGTTCTTTTATTTCTCCCAAAAGTGTTTCTCTAATAACTTACACGCTTTTTTCAAGCCCAGCTAGTATCTTTAAAGTCATGATTCTGAACTCTAGGTCTGACATCATACTAATGTCCCTATTGAGTAGGTCCCTGGCTGACGGTACTACCTCTTGTTCTTTTTGCTGAGGTGATTTTTTTCGTCTTGTCATTTTGTCCAGAGGAGAATAGATGAATGACAGAACAAAATGCATACAGGTTTATAACGTCCCCAGCAAATATACTGTATACAAATCAGAAAAGACCTGAAACCAGGGGAAAAGAAAGGGAAAGAAAGAAAAAAGAAAGAGGAAAAGAAAAGAAAGAAAAAGATAAAAAACAAAAACAGAATAATACAAAAAAAGCAGAATATGATCAAATATGATCAGGCTAGTGCATAGATCAGTGCCACACACTAGATTTTGGGCGAATTTTGGTCTGTTAGAAAAAAGTGCCTCCTAAAATTTTAAAGGAAGAAAGACATATATGTACAAAATAAGGGTTGATACAATGAAGGGATGGAAGATGACTGTAAAGATGAAAATTATAAAAGATTTTATAAAAGGACTTGATAAGAAGTTGTTTGAAAAAAGAAAGAAGATTTAAGAAAAAAAAAAAGGAAAAAGGGAGAGAATGTGATCAGGCAGGAGACTAGAACAGAGCTATACACTAGTGATTTAGGGTATATTTTGATCTGTTAGAAGAAACTGTATCTCAAAATTTTAAAGAGAGAACAACTTATATACATATATGCCAAAAATAAGGGTAACTACTATGAAGGGATAAAATATGACTCTAAAAATGAAAAATAAAAAATGTTTTTTTTTTTAAGAGATTGATAAGATGTTGGTTGAAAAAGGGAAAAAGAAAAATAAAAAAAAAACCAGTTAACAAAAATTAACTTTGATGAACTAATGAATCCTGGTAAAAAAAAGCCATGAATTCTATGTGCAGTATTCTCCTAGCGCTGGAGTTCTCCCGTTCTCCTTGATCGGTAAACTTGGTCTTGGCTTGCTGGCTGTTCGTGCTGATCTTTCTGGGGGAGGGGACTGTTGCTGTGGTTACCAAATGTCTTTGCCGGAGGCTGAATTGCCCCGCCCTTGTCGATCCGGGCTAAGCAAGCTGCTCGGGTTTGATCTCAGGAGATTTTGTTCCCTGCAAGCTCTCGGTACAGCCTTGGAGGACCAGGGCAAAAATGGTGGCCTCCCAATCTTCACCTGGAGGAGCTGAGAACTCAGGGCCCTGCTCCTCAGTGCGCCCCCAGAAAAAAGCAGTCACTCCCGTGTCCCCGGTCTCCGGCCGCACTCCGTGCTCACCCGGCCTGTGACCGAGCGTTGCTCTCTCTGGCACCTGACCCCGTGTGGAGTCTCCAAACCCAGCAGATCCCTGCGGTGCGCTCCCGCGCCGCTCCTCCCCGGGAAGGAAGGGGAGTCTCCCCGGATCTGCCGCTTGTTGGGTCCCTGCTGGAGGAGCAGTGGCCCGACTGGGCCGCGGATCACAGTTTATGGCAACCCCGAGCTGAGAGCCCGCGCCTCGGCTCCGTCTCTGCAGCCGGCTTCCCCGCTCCGATCCCTGGGAGCTCTGCCGCACTCAGGCACCCCCGGTCTTTCTGTGACCCCAAGCGTCCTGAGACCACACTGTCCTGGGAGGGTTCCACCCCCTGCTTAGCCACTGCAGCGACGTCCCTCAGCGGAGCCAACTTCTAACAGTTCCGATTTTGTGCTCCGCGGCTCTATCACTTGCCAGAAGAGGCCGACGGAGGCCCCCTCCCCCGCCGTCTATCCTCCCGAATATCGCCTCGGATTCACTTCTCCGCACGTCCTACCTTCCAGTAAGTGGTCGCTTCTCTGTTCAGAGAGTTGTTGCTACTCTCCTCTTCGATCTCCTGTTGAGTTCGTAGGTGTTCAGAATGGTTTGATCCCTATTCAGCTGAATTCCTGAGACCAGACGAAATCTAGGTCTCCTACTCCTCCGCCATCTTGCTCCGCCCCCCTCTGTTTTTATTTCTATTTATGTGTATGTTCATGACTAAAGTATATTAGGCATATTGTAATGATTTTGGCCAGACGAAAATCCTTGGTATGTATTGATATATGTATGTAATTAAATATGTATTTAAATTACATATAAATATTCTAATTCAGTAAATATATAATTAGTAATTGTTTAAATTGACTCAAATTACTCTTCTAGTTCTTTATATTATAAAAATACATATTTGGGGCGCCTGGGTGGCTCAGTTGGTTAAGCAACTGCCTTCGGCTCAGGTCATGATCCTGGAGTCCCGGGATCGAGTCCCGCATTGGGCTCCCTGCTCAGCGGGGAGTCTGCTTCTCCCTCTGACCCTACCCCCTCTCATGCTCTCTCTCTCTCTCTCTCTCTCTCTCTCATTCTCTCTCTCAAACAAATAAATAAAATCTTAAAAAAAATATAATAAAACATATTTGTTTCAAACTGAATACTAAATGTGTTAGGGAAAATGTTAAATTAAAAGTAAGTGCACTTTCATGTATTCTGGGTTGAGAGATATGTACACTGAACACTGATTCTCATATTGTTCACTACAAAGTGAGCAATATGAATTTGATCCCTTTTAGATCACATTTAGGAAGATAGGTTACTGAGATAACAAATTGCCATCATTATAGTTTGGCTTCATCTATAAGGCAGTTCCATGCTGGGATTTGGAAGAGAGCTTTAGAAATCTGGTGTACTTTCTAATGCATTGAAAACCGCTGTGGGATTTATTTCTTCAGAGACATTGCTCATGTCCATGAAGCTTCATGTCATGAAGCAAGCATAGCCGAGCTTACTCTATTACAGAGCCTTGAAATAAATTGTTGTGACCCATATAACTTGCATTCTCTTTCAGAAATGTATATAATTTCTCAAGGGATCTTGTGAAATGCTGCAGAGTGCCAAACAGTATTATACATCAGGCAATAAAGCCTATAGATTCATACAGAAAAAAAAAAGATACAGATATTATGGGAAGGGGAAATTGGACTTTGAGGTCACTTTGGTGTGATGAGACTGCTGAGCTGAGTAGCTATGTGAGTTACATCTAATGGTGTACCATATAATACTTCGTCTTCATCTGAAATGAAAAGTTTGGCCTAATTGCCTTGGAATTAACGGAATACCATATAGCCAGAGATCCAGGATTAAAACTTTGAAATCAGAAAAAATTATGTGTATTATTTGATTTTGTATATATTATGAGCAAAAATACTTTTCCTCAAACCTATGTGCTGATTTTGAGAGAAATTGATGAGTGAAAATTTAATCATTTGGATCTCATATTTTAAGTTGCAAATATGTACCAAATTATATATCATCTATGGTTTTCTCTAAAACCATCTTTTCAAATGTAGCATATGGAGATGGGTCTTTTCCCTTTTTGTCCTTATCAATTATATTGAATTTTGGTTAGTTACACATATTTTGCTTGTATGTCATCATAGGCTGGCTGGCCATCCATCCACCCATCCATCCATCCATCTATTTAAATAAGTAGGTACAAAGTCTACATAGATTATCTATGTACAGAGATGCATAAATAGTCCACTGACATAGATAGATCATAGATAGATGATAGATTGGATAAAGGGTAACTACAAAACTACAGTATGTGTTCACTTTGAATTCTCTCTGTGTTCCAAGATGGCTCACCACTATATTTACATGCCAGGTAGCAGGAAGGAGGAAAAAGAAAATGTGAAAAGCATTCTTACTCTGTTTAAGTAAAGATCTTCCAAAGTTTGATCATCAGTTCTCATTTTTCAGGAGACAGTTCTATGGCAAGAGAGTCTGGGAAGTATCCTCTTTACCTTTATAAACAACTGAACAGCTAAATTTCAGGGTTCGGTTGGCTCAGTCGGTTAAGCGTCAGTCTTCAGCTCAGGTCATGATCCCAGCCCAGGGTCCTGGGAGATTCCATTGTCCTGGGATCGAGCTGCCATCCGGCTTCCTGCTGGCATCGGCCTCCCTGCTTGGCGGGGAGTCTGCTTCTCCTTCTCCCTCTGATGTCTGCCTGCTCATTTTTCTCTTTCACTCTTTCTCTCTTAAATAAATGAATAAAATCTTTAAAAAATAAATTTCAGGGTTTTGTTGCTAAAGATGAAAGAAAGGATGGATTTGGGAACTATCTGGCAATCTCTGCACAGACGATGTACACAGATTGATGAAGATAGTATGCCAAAGAATAATAATTATGGCAAAATATCAAACTTGGAACTGAAGAAATTTAAATAAAATAGACAGTGATCAAGAATCTTTAAACTATTTATTTTAATAATCAATAGCTTCTGTTATTTCGCTTCTCTCCTTAAGAATGTCTATTGGAAAGATACTGAGATTGTGGGATGTGTCATTAATAGCATTTAATAATATTTCACTACATCTTTTTCTTTTCTTTCCCCCCCTTTGTTCTGTGTTTTGGGGAGATCCTTAAATTAGCTCTTCCAATTAGCAATAATCGTGCCTCGGGTAAACCTCATTGGCTACGATGAATGACTGCAATTTCCAGCCTGTGTCTGTTATGTTATTCAATCCATTGATTTGTGCAGTTTAAAAATGGGCATCATATGGTTAAACTACCAACTTTTATAGCACCCTGTTTGTTTAATGAACATAATACTTTTCATAATATTTTCATTAATCATTTTTAGTTTGGAAATTTAATTTTGTTCTCTATATTAGCCATCTTAGCTAATATAATAAATTAAATAATTTCCAAGGATTAATTTTGTTGACTTCAGCGTTCTCTAACTGATGATTTTCCTTAAAATAAGTATTCACTGTATTTTTAAAAGGGTCAGTTAAACCAGATTGGTAAATTTGAGTCTGATTTCTCAGTCCAAGTAAGAATCCCTTTTTGCATGATAGTCAATGCTGAATCTGATTACAGGCACTTTGCCTCCAGAGTATGTGCAAGTGTAAAAGTGGCTATAATAGACAAGTCAAGTCTGGAAACATGATCAAGGGATGACATTTTGGGCCCTGTCAAACATCTCTAGTGTCAGCATTATCTCTGCATTTGTGGGCACTCTCTTGACAGAGAGCTCCACCTAGGGTCTGCCTCTGGTCTGGGTTTCTTGGTGAATTCAGATGCTTCAAAATGGGAGAAAATTCTTAGTGGTTTTTACTGCCCTATGATTAATGTCCTAGTAGAAGACCCTCAATTCTCCCAGCATTGAGTTTCTTACCACCGGGCAGAATTTTTCAACTTCAGTAAGAGTTGATATTTTGGGCCAGATAATTCTTTGCTGTGAAGTGTTGTTCTGGAAATTGTAGGATATTTAGTGACATCTTTGTCCTCTACTGTCTACATACCAGGAGTGCCCAGTACCCCTCTTCAATGCCAAGTCATTACAACCAAAAATGTCTTTGACATTGCCAAATGTCCTTTAAGAGGAAAAAAAAGCCCCAGTTGAAAACCAGTGCTTTAGGATTATATGAGGGGGGAGGTTTGCTCATTAAAAACAAAAACAAAAACAAAAACAAAAACAAAAACAAAAAAAACCCCACAAATCAAAAACAAAAAACACGGTTTGTGGCAAGATATGTTGTTGTCACTCTGGGATGCTGGGCACTTCTCTTCTAATTTTGTGTCATTGTTATTTTGTTTTCAGGAAATTCTAATATATTTTCCTACTGAGAATCACTGTTCCTGAGTTTTCCAATTACATGCTTTTACTTGATTAACTACACACCACCATTTTATAATACTGGCCACATACTTTTCTTAGAATTCTCTTTTCCCTTGAATTCTAGACAACACTCTCTCCTCATTTTTCTTCTGCCTCATTTGTTCTTTGCTCCCAGTGTTTCCCTGTTGCAACACTCTAGAACCTTTTTCAATTACCAGTTTGTTTTTGATACTTCTGCTCTGCTGATATAGCACCTGGTGTCTATATAGTTAGAGTACAAGTTATAGAGTAGAACAGCCTGGATGGAAAATGTCTGGCTTTCAGCTATCTAAGCGGAACTGTTTAAGACTCATTTTTCCTTCTATAAGGTGTGGGTTAGTAACAGACACCTCATGATGGTAATTTTTTTTAAATGATACATACAATTTAGTTAATACTTTTTTTTAAAGATTATTTATTTATTTATTTGAGAGAGAAAGTGCAAGAGTGAGCATGAGGTAGGGAGGGGCAGAGGGGGAGGGAGAGGCAGACACCCTGCTGAGCAGGGAGCCCAATGAGGGGCTTGATCCTAGGACCCTGAGATCATGACCTGAGCCAAAGGCAGACACTTAATGACTGAGCCACCCAGGCACTCCTCAGTTAATACTTTTAACACAGATCCTGATACATAGTAAGTCCATAAATGTTGAACTGTGTTTGCATAGTGCATATTATTTTCCACTGAAATTGAAGATTTGCTTGTGTCTCCACTAGATTCTCAGCTCTTTGAGGGCTGAGATTTTGTTTTTTTTTTTTTTTTTTGATAGGTTATTCCAAATCGCTAGTATCGTGTCTGGTCCATAAGAAGATGATGAGTTATATATATGCATGTGTGTGTGTGTGTGTGTGTGTGTGTGTGTGTGTGTGTGTGTATACGTATGACAGAATTATGTAAGCCTGTATTTAAAAATAATTAAGATAATTAAGAATGAAAAAATTATATGTCACCAGTATTTAACTTTTCTAGGACTGTCCTTGATAAGTCATTTAATATGTGTACAATATACCAAATAAAACTAATGAATGTTCCTTTCTTTGGATTGTTGTATTTTTCACATTTGGTAAAAAGAGGCCTACTATTTTAACTATCTAATAAAAAATAATGGGTGCCTGGGTGGCTCAGATGGTTTAAGCGTCTGTCTTCGGCTCAGGTCATGATCACAGGGTCCTGGGATCAAGTCCCTCACTGGGCTCCTTGCTCAGCAGGGAGTCTGCTTCTCCCTCTCCCTCTGCCTCTCCCCCTGCTTGTGTTCTCTCTGTCTCTCTCGCAAATGAATAAATAAAATATTAAAAAAAAAGAAAAATAAACATTTAACAAAAATTGATAATTTTTGAAATCTTCAAAACATCAATTTAAAAAGATTTTTAAATGCAAAACAATAATATAATAATAATTATATCGAAAATAAATAAATTTATTTTCAATTCTGTGCAAAAATAATCAATTGCAAGAGATTTTCCTAGGGTATGGAGCATTCAAATATGAGTCAGACATGTCCTCTATTCTTAGTTCACAGTTTAGAAAAATAAATCATTTATTGAAAAAAAATGACCTCTAATACTGGGTAGATGGACTGGAAGAGAATATCCTTGGGACACAAAGAAAAGAGAGGTTAATTTAACCATAGAGAATTTGAGGTCTCAGGTAAATTCAATAGTGTCAATTTGACTCAAGTTTGACAAATGGTAAGATATTTCCTAGAAATTAAAAGCACATCAATCATAGGAAATAACTTGAGTAAAGATATTGAGTTGTGGAAATGCAGTTCATACCCATAAAAGTAGTTCGGTGTTGGATGAGTACAAAATTTGTGGAAAGAGAAGGCCAAAGAATTAGATTATAATCAGTTTCTACAAGACATTGAATTTAGCATACAAACTGGTTTAACCATTTTTACTTAGGTATTGCTGGGCTAGCGAGAGACATATGAACAAGGGAGTTGTGAGATATGAATTACCTGGATTTATACTGCTATGTGTGATGCAGTGTGAAATCTGTGTTAATTGAAGAAAAAAATGGAGGGAGTAAGGAAGCAAGAAATGATGGAGACCTCAGTCAAACTGTGTTCTAGAATGAGAGATCAATAAAATAAGTTGAGAGAGACTTAATAGTTCACATATTGCATGCAGCTGCTGAAAGATTACCGGCCACTATAAATGGCTGTGAAGTTAATATTAAGGGGAAAAAAAGAAAAAAGTCATTATAGGAGTAATTCTATAAAAGCACCTTTAAGAAGATATTATGATAGATTGTCCTAATCTAGTAGAGATAGAGACAAAGATAGAGATGATGATGGTTAAATGAAAAAGATTTTTGCAAAACATCAGAAACTTTTTAATTATAACTTGCTATAGTAGAAGCTGATGGAAAAGTGATAAGCTTTAAAAATCTATCAACAATGTTTTCCTAATGTTTCCTAATGTTTGTGTGTTTATCAGCAATTTCTAGAAATCTGTATTGGTGAAGAATAAATATGAAAATAGCACAATAATCTTATAAAGCTCGGAATAACTTTCACTGATTGTTGTTTTATTTGACACTATGTCATGAAGTTTATATTAACATTAGTAATGCCAAACTTTTTTGCAGACAAACCAGATACCATTATGTATTTAATGATATCTTGACAGTATATTGATGATTGCATTGCAACATTTATATGGGAAGATAAGCATTTTTAATCTGCTGTCAGATTAAACCAGTTGGAGAAAAATGTGCTCGAATGTTCCACTGTTACTTTCTATGTTGTTGACATCAAGCTTTGGAACAGCAGAATTCAGTGAATTATAGCCTGTTATATTTTAGATGTTTGTGAAGAAATATGTGATTCAATTAAGTTTCCCAAGGCTTATTTCTGTAGGCAAAATACATTATCAGTTGCTGGATGTCTGCTGACACAAATGTGAAGTCATAGTTATGGTTACATACTTATTTGCACACACCAGCTCTTTTAAAAAATAGACTTTATTCTTTAGAGCAGTTTTGAGTGCACATCAAAACTGAGCTGAAGGTACAGATATTTCCATATACCCCTGCCCACATACAGTCATAGTCTCTCTCGTTATCCACACCACCCCCCCAACAGAGTGGGAAATTTGGTACAATCGATAAACCTATATACTAACACATAATCTTCACCCAGAGACCATAGTTTTCATGGTCTATACCAGTTTTGATGTTGTATGTTCTGTAAGTTTGGACAAATGTATAATGACATGTACCCACCATTATAGTAACCTGCAGAGGGGTTTCACTGCCCTAAAACTCCCCTCTGCTCCACTTACTCATCCCTTTCTCCTTTCTCAGCTCTCTTCAAGGGGCGTGGAAAATAACAAGTTAATCTTTCAGACAGAAATGATACAAAAATAAGAAAGGTAGAATGGAGGCAATGAAGTAAATCACTGTTACTCTTATTGAAATGATGAATTGATGTAATTTTAGTTTACAGTTTGTAATTATTATTATAGTTTAGTTAATTATATTTTATAGATCAACATATCTTTATGATGGTTTCACACCTTTGATAAAATGGAGGTTCTCAAATTATAACTCATTGCCACCATTCATATTCCAGAAATATGTAAAATGCACCCATAAAAAAATATAGCATATCTATAGTGATGTATGCCTTTTTCATTTCAAAAGTAATATCAGAATTTCAAGTACTTGTATTTTGTGAGGGAATGAACAAATAATTGGAAACATCAAAAGAGTTAATTCAATTCCAAGTAGTGTTGCTATTTATTTTAGTTGGGAAATGAATATTTATCTTAATGTAGATTAGAAATTAATTTTCATTTCTGTTTTAGTCATCCATAAAACCATGTATGAAATATAGTAAAAAGAGAAAACAGAGTAACTCAATGTCATATAATCTGTCTCAAACAGATGCTATTTGTTTAAGTATATTTTCTTTAACATTGCCATTGGAACAGAAGTCTGCCAAGACATAATTCTCCTCAAAATTTAATCATACTTCTTTCAAACACCAAAGTTAAAAATAACTGCTAATTTTTATGTTCATTTTGGTCCCTCTGAATTCCATGAAGGCTTTATTGTAGTTTACCATACAACTATAACAAAAACTTTTTTTTAAATATATACCACATAAAAATCTGAAAAAGAAACATAGCCATAAGATTGAAGATTTAGAAAAAAAGGTAAATTCAATCCTGAGACCCACTCAAGGTAAAATTTGAGCAGCAATGTTTTATTCTCTTCTTCTGAGCTTTTAAAGCAAAACATGAATCACAATAATTTATATGATTAATGTTGAATAAAACTAAAGTCATGCCATTTCCTAAGAGATGTGCTACAAAGCACATCTCTAATTTAAACAATTTTGTTCTCTTTCTCTATCTCACACTAACACAAGTCAACAGCATCTTGCATGTGGACTAATAAAGTATTTTCCTGATTGGTATTCTTCCACTTTTTACTATTCTGCACACATATAGTATGTGGTCCACACACAAATGTGATCCTTTAAGAATGAATATATGTTACATCATTTCTTCCCAGAAAACCTCTAGTGGTTATCTAAAACCCTTAGAATGACCTGTGAACTTTTTACTCTGACTTGTATGTTCACACATTATGGGGCTATTGAACATGATTATGGCTCATTTAACACTTTTCCCATCTCTTCCATTCCAGTCACACTGAGCCTTTCTACCATTCTAGAACACCTCACAAAAGCTCTTAAATCAAGGACTAGACACGTGCTATTACAGAAACATGAAACGCTCTCAATTCTGATATGTGAACATCTTGCTCCCTTGTTTCATGTCTGGAAAGTCAGGAGTCCTTCCTTACAAGCATGTATTTAAAAAAAAAAAAAAATCTTCAACTGAGTCTTGTGCAAATGTCACCTCAGTGAAGCCTTCTCTGAGCACCCTGGCACACCCTCTCCAACTTCCTTGATTTATATTTCTCCATGGCATTCACTTCCTTCTAACTGTTTTTGTTTTTGTCTCTCTCTCTACTAGAATGAAAGCTTCTTGTGGGAAAGAATTTTTGTTTTCTTTGTTCAGTGCTGTATCCGCAGTGCCTAGAATAGTGTATAGCATCTTGTAGGTGCTCAATAAACATTTGTCAGCTGAATGAAAACTATGAATTAATTTTTTTTAAAAAAGCAACCTTAGTTTTTCTCTGACCTATTTCTTACCCTACTTAACTTGTCTACATATCATTCAATGTTCTCCATTATTGTTGTATATTTATTGATGTGTACGTGTCCTCATTGTAATTAAGTCCTGTAAGCTAAGGAACTGTTTTGGTCTGTTTTAATGAGACCACTGGACACAATATAGTATTCAACATATATAGAGAAGTCAATAAAATTTTAGTCAATAATGCAAGAGTTCATAATTGACACAAAACTGGCACTTATAACTGAGAGAATTTATTTAAAGTGTTCTCATAAAGGAGAATGCAATGTTAGTCAATATCTGCAACAATTTATCTTAATGGTAGAACAGTTGGTTTTGTAGAACTTTACAAATGTAATTCAAGCTTTAATTTCAAAGCCTAACTGAGGAACAGTAATACTTCAGTAGTAAGGCATGAAGGAAGGACATGCAAAACAATGTTATCTAAGTTGCAGCTTTGTGCATTTCCTGCTCGCTCCTTGCATAATAAATAAATTAGAAGAATGGTTGATGATGCTCTTCATACACTGTCCATAAGCTTCTCTCAAAGGGGCTTTTGATCAAAGTTTGGCAATAAAAATCTGAGGTTACATTTTGCTCAAGGACCTGGGAACTTTAAATATAACATTAAACTCACACCAAGAAGAAAATGATTTATTAATCACATAACTATATATTGTTTAAAATATTTTCCATGATTTTGAAGTTTTGGTTCAAACTTAAAAATGATTGCCACCTTTTTAATTGTCTCTGGGGTTGACAGCACTCCCTGTAGACCTGAGCTGGCTTTTCATCAACAAAGCCATCTTTCTATAAAAGACTAGTAGTGTGAAGTCACTTCAGAATTTCTTGTATTCCATTGTGGCAACTGTTTCTGAATTTTAAATCTAATACTAAAAGCCCCTCAAGAGTCTATCTAAATGTCAAGTCTCTAAATATCTTAGTCTAGAAACATGTTTTTTTAATTCAAAATTTTACTACTAGAAAAATGAATATAAAATTAAAAGTTACAGAGTTTATGAAAAACTGATATTTTTTCTCCTCCTTGCTCTTATACATTTATTCCTACTTCTTTTTAGTATAACAAAGCCTTGAAGGTCAGCATCGTATTGATTATGCCCTAATTTTCTTGAGGGAAATAAAGAAGAAAGTTGTCATTTTTTCCAAATAGCCCATCACTAGATTGGCCAAAGGTGAGAAGACAAAATGTTGGAATTTATTCTGACAGTTACAGGGAAAATAGTTTTATCTCTGGATTAGATAAGAAATCCAAAGTTTTTCTTAAAGTAGTTTATTTCTCCTATTAGGAAACTAATGCTACAGATAATCCATCAGTATGTAGTGATAAATCTTGATGATCTAAAGAAACAGAGAAATTATAGTGATAAATGCCAAAAATATCATGGATGATTGATTTAAAATTTTAGCAATACCAATTTGATATTTTATTAGTGTGTTACTTTTAACTACTATTTTTATAGCTAACAAAATTACTAAAACTAATTGTATTGTCCACATTTTGTTACTGTTAAATAGCTTTTTTGTTCTGGTAACATCAGTTTTATGAGATGCATCACACAAAAAAGGAGGAATTCTCTATAAAAATGATAATATGTGCACCATATTCCTCATTTTGGATACTCATTTACACATTAGCATGTTAAATATCATTAAAAGTTGTATAAACATTCCAATACTGAAACAGACAATCTGCTTTACTTTTTTAAGATTTTGTTTATTCGTCTGTCAGAGAGACAGAGAGAGAGAGTGAGCACAAAAAGGGGGTGTGGCAGGCAGAGGGAGAAGCAGGATCCCCACTGAGCAGGGAGCCCGTTGTGGGACCGGATCCCAGGATCCTGGGATCATGACGTGAGCAGAAAGCAGATGCTTAACGACTGAGCCACCCAGGTGTCCCTCTGCTTTACTTTCATGAAAGTTATCTTGATTGGAATGCAAAGTAAGAAATGGAAACAAAGAGACTTCCTCTCACATACATTAAAAAAAAAGTTCATATGCACACTTGTTATAAGGCATACTCTTTTAAAAATAAAACTAAATAATATTGCTTTTTAATAGAGATGTATATTTTAAACACTATTAACAGTAATATAGGTACCTCTTACAAAAAGCATTCAATATACATTAGGTATGGGCAAAGTTACTACAATGTATATCACAGTTTAGTCTCCTTACAACTCTACCAGATGGAGGAAATGAGGATTGATGATGTCAGTTAACTCGGCCAAGGCCACTCATCTAGCCATTGGTGGAAACTGGATTGGTCAACACCAAATTAATATTCCTAAACACTATAATACATGGTCTCTAGGATCCCAGGTAAAACTATTAATTTATCAAATGTTTACTGCGTGCTAACTACGTATCAAGCACTGCTTTAAGTGCTGGTAATTGAGAAGACACAATTTTAGGATCTAATAACAAAACTTCTATCAAAATAAACAGAAAAGTCTGGCTTTTGTGGAGCTTAGTGGGGAGAAATACATAATACAATGAATAAATACATTATACAGCACTGTAAAAGATGATAGATGCTCTCGAAATGACTAAAACTGGATAAGGGAGATGGAGAATGATAAGGGAAAGGTAGCATTTGGGGGATGTGGCTTGGAGATGAGAAACACATTTTTCCAATTTAGAATTAGCAGTGAATGAATCATTCATCTTACTCTTTATCATATTATGTCTTATTCTGATAATAAAAAATCTATGAAGCAAAGTAATAAAAAGGCATTTCATATCTATTTTTATTGTTAAACGTACACAGATAATATAAATTGACCATTTTAACCATTTTTAAGTGTACACTTCAGTGGCATGAAATACATTCACACTGTTGTGTAACCATCACCACTACGCATCCTCAGAACATATTTTATCAGAACATTTGAAACATCACAAAAACTCTGTCCATTAAACAACAATGCCCCATTCCCCCTCTCTCCAACCTGTAAGAACTATTCTACGTTCTGTTCTTTGAATTTGGCTTATTGTTAAGTCCCTCCTAAAAAGGAATCATACGGTATTTGTCCTTTTGTGTTTTATCTTGCTTAGCATAATATCATCAAAGTTTATCTACCCTGTAGCATGTATCAGAATTTCATTCTTTTTTTAGAGTTGAAAGATATTTCATTCTATGTCTATACCCTATGTTGTTTCTCCATTCATCTAATGATGGGCATTTGAGTTGTTTTTATCTTTTGGATTTTGTTAATAATGCTGCTATGAACATGGATGTACAAAATGTCTGTTCAAGTCCCTGTTTTAATTTTGGTGGAGTATATATTCAGAGGTGGAATTGCTGAATCTTATTAATACAAAATTTTTTTTTGAGGAATTACCATACTTTTTCC
Source organism: Callorhinus ursinus (assembly GCF_003265705.2). NCBI lineage: Eukaryota > Metazoa > Chordata > Mammalia > Carnivora > Otariidae > Callorhinus > Callorhinus ursinus. The sequence continues at coordinate 113,126,387 of NW_027397066.1, read as the reverse complement.
TTAGTGGGTGCACCATGTTACTTACCTTCCTAACAGTAGTGCAAAGGGTCCCAATTTCTCCACATCCTCACAGACATTTGTTATTATCAGTCTTTATTTTTTATTGCATTTCCCTTATGATTTGTGATTTTGAACATTGTTACATGCACATTAAGCAATGTTTACATGTTACATGTGTAATAAGCATCATGTTTATTGTCCATTTGTGTATCTTCTTTGAAGAAATGTCTATTAAAATCCTTTGCTCATGGGCGCCTGGGTGGCTCAGTCGTTAAGTGTCTGCCTTCGGCTCAGGTCATGGTCCCAGGGTCCTGGGATCGAGCCCCGCATCGGGCTTCCTGCTCGGCGGGAAGCCTGCTTCTCCCTCTCCCACTCCCCTTGCCTGTGTTCCCTCTCTCGCTTTGTCTCTCTATGTCAAATAAATAAATAAAATCTTAAAAAAAAGAAAAATTAAAAAAAAATCCTTTGCTCATTTTAAATGGGATTTATTGTTGTTTTTCTTGCTGAGTTTAGCATACGCTGCGATTTACTCCTTTATCAGATATATAATTCACAAATATTATTCCTATCCTGTGGGCTGCTTTTTTTGTCTGTTGACAATGTCCTTGCATGCACAAAAGTATTAAATTCGGTTGGTCTACAATTTATATGCTTTTTTTTCTTTTGCTTTTTGTTCTTTTTGTGCCATCTCCAAAAATCATTAACAAATCCAGTATGATGAGGATATTCCCCATGTTTTCCAGAGTTTTAAAGTTTTAACTCTTATGTTGGGTGTTTGATCCATTTTTAGTTCATTTTTGCACATGGTATAAGATATCGTTCTTTTGAACAATCATGCCTGGTTTCCTTAGCAATATTTTGCTTCCTTTCCCCTTTGAAGCATCTTTGCTCCCTTGTCATTTAACCACATATGTGAAGATTTATTTCTGGGTTCTCCATTCCATTCCATTCTTTTGCAAGTCAGTCTTTATGGCAGTACCACACTGTGGTGATAGGTTTTGAAATTAGGGAGTGTGATTTCTTCAACTTTGTTTTTTTTTTTTTTTATTTCTCTAACTTTGTTCTTCTTTTTCAAGATTATTTTGGCTATTTGATATGCATTGAGATTCTAAATAAATTTTAAGATGGGTTTTTCTGTATTTGCAAAAAATGTTCATTGGGATTTTGATAATTTGTAATCACTTTGGTTAATATCAAAATCTTAACAATAGCAAGTCTTCCAGTTCATGAGCATAGGATGCCTTTCCATTTATTTATTATTTCATTTAATTACTTTCATACATGTTTTATGGTTTTCAGCGTATAGGTGATTTGCTTCCTTAATTAAGGAAGGAATTACTTTATTCCAAAGTATTTTACTCTTTTTATTGCTCTTGCTAAAGGAATTTTTTTTAACTTTCTTTTTCTAGTTTTCATTGTTTGTATAGAAATGCAACTGATTTTTGTGCATTGATTTTGTATCCTGAAAATCTTCTGAATGTATTTATTAGATCAAATGTGTGTGTATGTGTGTGTGTGCGCGCATGCACGTGCGCACGCGTGTAATCTTCTTTAGGGTCTTACATAAAAGATCATGTCATCTGTGAACATTGATGTTTTATTTCGTCCTTTCCAATTTTGGATGCCTTTCATTTATTTTTCTTGCCTAATTGCTCTTTTTAAAATTTTTAATTGTCATAGAATTCTTGGAAAAATCATTTCTCAACTGCCCCTTTTATTTTGGAGGAAGTCCAGGAGCCCTGAATCAGATAGCTACAGAGAAGTTTAAGGGGCAGGTGATTTCTGAGGTTCCTGAAGATAAAAAAAAATGATTTTAGAGAGGTTTGGAAAGATTTTAAAAGGTTCAGATAGAGCAACCACTTAATGTCTGAGAGGTTAATGCTATGCCTTGATGGCCCTTTCCACCTCTCCACCACCACAACACAAAACTCTGTGATATTATAAATATAAGAACGGTGTCACCATGGTCCTAGTCATTCTGTGGCGGAAATGTCCTATGGAAAATCATGTCACACAAAGGAAAAGAATTTCCTTTATTAGAGATAGAGGGGAAAGTTCACTTTTGATTGGAGTTTAAGAAAAGGTTGGAAGAGACTGGGACAGCAAGTTGATTGGCAACCTGTGGTCAATAGTACCTCTGTGATATTAAAAGGGGCTGTGAGAAGAGTGGCTCCCACATCTGGACTGCAGTTACTATGAGTATTTGGGAGAAGCCCCCACTCCATACTGATACTAATCAGGGATTCATAGAAGGTAAAATGAGAGAACGGCCTCCCAAAAAAGAAACTTCTGCTAAATAAATGGGTATTGGTTCCAAGCATTCAGATTTGAACGGTTTAATTAAATGTGAGCAATTTGTCAGTTATATGGCTTAAGCAAGTGAAGACCAGAGCGTAGAGTTTACATTTACAAAGAATGGCATTCCTAAGGAGAAAGTATACAAGAAATTTCACAAAACTACAAAATGCCTTAAAACTCTGTGATAGATAATTTTATGCATCCACTTGACTGGGTCATGGCACTCAGATTTTTGGTCAGACATTATTCTAGATGTTTCTGTGAGGGTGTTTTTGCATGATATTAATAATTAAATCAATAGACTTCCGTTAAGGCAGATGACTGTCCATAATGTGGATGAAGCTTACCCAATTAACTGAGGGCCCTAGTAGAACAAAAGACTGGCTTCTTCCAAGCAAGAGGGAATTCTGCCAATGGACAGTCTTCAGATAAAACTGCAACATTGGGCTCTTTCCTGAGTTTCATCCTTCCAGCCTACCTTGCAAATTTTGGACTTATCAGCTTTCATAATTGCAAGAACCAAGTTCTTAAAATAAATATTTCTGTTTCTATATACACATCCTATTGGGTCTGTTTCTCTGAAGAAACCTGACTAATACAAGCTCTAAGTATGGACTAGAGGTAAAGTGGACAATATGACAGCTACTTCAGGGCAAATATTAAATGCAGAGGTAATTTTGGGAGGCCTGACAATGCTAATCTATAGATCAAGAGGTCATAGTAGCAAACTCAAATGAAGATGGAAAAGGACAGCAGGCTGTGTGATGTGCGCTATTGCTGCCACAGGGGACGAATGAGTGTTCTTGTGATAGTAGTGCTCAAATAATGAGTACAGGGAAAAATCAATTTAATACATAGAGCAGGATTGTCAAATAAAATAGTGACTTGCAGGTTTGATACATCTGGAAACTGAATATGTTTATTAGATTCACAGCAAATAAATTCTATACAAATAAGGATATTAATAGGATAAACCAAATGATGAGAAGCAAAGAGTATTTCCAAAAGGTCCAGCACCTATATAAATAAATTCCAGATAAAAAGCGTAGCGTATACAAAATAAATTAATTACTTGAGTAAAATTAAAAAAAAAAAAAGAAAAAGTAGTCTATCACCCAGCCAACCCATCCTTCCCACCCCCCACCACTCCAGCAACCCTCAGATTGGGGAGGGTATGTGCTATGGTGAGTGCTGTGAATTGTGTAAGACTGTTGAATCACAGACCTGTACCTCTGAAACAAATAATACATTATATGTTAAAAAAAAAAAAGAAGAAGAAGATAGCAGGAAGGGAAAAATGAAGGAGGGGGGAATCGGAGGGGGAGACAGATCATGAGAGACTATGGACTCTGAGAAACAAACTGAGGGTTCTAGAGGGGAGGGGGTGGCGGGATGGGTTAGCCTGGTGATGGGTATTAAAGAGGGCACGTTCTGCATGGAGCACTGGGTGTTATACGCAAACAATGAATCATGGAACACTACATCAAAAACTAATGATGTAATGTATGGTGATTAACATAACATAATAAAATAAAAAAAATTAAAAAGTAGTGATCTGAGGACCCCCACAAACCTATGAAATTATAGGACAATTAATGGGAAAAAAGCAAATTCTCTCCAGTACACCCTCTGCACCACCATTCATACACACACACACACACACACACACGTAATGATAATGTTTGCAGACTTTTTTTTTAAATTTTAAGGATAAAGGAAAACTCCATAAGGCTAAAATAAGCACATGATGACTCATATTTCATACTGAGGAAATCACTTTTGTTTATAAAGTTGAAAATAATACCTAACGACTCCAGTATTCAAATGTAACTGTGTTTTAAATTTTTATTGTTATTTTAATTATTTACTATAACTACATCTATTTCTATGTACCTTTGTAGTTTTTTTTTTAAGATTTATTTTATTTGAGAGAGAGAGAGAGAGCACAGGAGGAGGAGCAGAGGGAAAGGGAGAGAGAATTGTAAGCAGACTCCTCACTCAGTGCAGAGCCCCACACAGGGCTTGATCTCAGGACACAGAGACATGACTTGAGCCAAAACCAAGAGTCTGATGCTCGGGCGCCTGGGTGGCTCAGTCGTTAAGCGTCTGCCTTCGGCTCAGGTCATGATCCCAGGGTCCTGGGATCAACCCCCATGTCAGGCTCCTCGCTCGGTGGGAAGCCTGCTTCTCTCTCTCCCACTCCCCCTGCTTGTGTTCCTGCTCTCTCTCTCTCTCTGTCAAATAAATAAATAAATAAAATCTTTAAAAAAAAAAGAGTCTGATGCTCAATTAACTGCACCACCCAGGTGCCCCACTTTGTGGTTTAATAATCATTCAGTTCCAGTTTATTTTGCTTTTCCATTAAATCCTGGAAAAATAATTAGTAAATATACATATATATTCCCCACTTAATAATCAATGTAGGCAACATTCATGAACATTGTCTGATGAGCAGATACAAAGAATTTATTTTCTTTTTATGCTTTTCACTATTATCCATTTTTACCTACTATTATTAAGGATAATTATTTACTTATTTTACTTATTGCCAAGTAATTGCCATTACTTTATCTTTTATACAAAAAACAATTAAGTCATTATTCTTTGGGAAAAATGTCTTACTGGGAAAAACTAAAGTTTTCCTCAAAGGAAATCACATGAAAGACTACTAATCCCGAAAAAGAAGACAGTATGAAACTTGAGAAGCTATTTTTTAAAATCTTTATTTTATTTTATTTTATTTATTTATTTGAGAAAGAGAGAATGAGAGATAGAGAGCATGAGAGGGAAGAGGGTCAGAGGGAGAAGCAGACTCCCTGCTGAGCAGGGAGCCCGATGCGGGACTCGATCCCAGGACTCCAGGATCATGACCTGAGCTGAAGGCAGTCGCTTAACCAACTGAGCCACCCAGGCACCTGAGAAGCTATTTTTTAAAGCAACATAGTAATCCTAACAAAAATATAAAATATATATAGAAATATCATAATAAATTTAAAATATAGTGAAATTGCAAAAACAAAACAAATCTTACAACTGTTTCAAAAAAAGACTAAAATTTCTCTAAGAGATCACAAACCTAAGAAAAATCACGGTAAGATAAATTAAAAACTAGCAATGGGCTACTCCTTCCTCATAAAAGTAATAAAATTCTGTGATTTTAATGATTTGAGGGTAAAGTCTTCAATATTTTTAATGTATAAGTTAAGTCAATAGTCATATTTTAACAATGCCAAGTCATAAGAGAAGAAAAGCAATCTTTTCATTTTAAAGTAATTTAATTACTTCCAAAACTTGCAGACAGAAATAGACAAAGAGAAAATTACAGAGAGATGTCCCCCAAAGCCAATATAAATGGAAATAATAGTTCACATCTGATCCTTTAAAATAGTTCAATATTACTTATTTAATGGCTTATCAGATCAACGGAGAAAAATAGCATAACTATGTCAAGAGCTGCGGTTGGAGATTGCATATCTGGCCTCTGTAAGCCACCTACTTATTAGCATTATTAATGGTCTCTGTGTAGTTGCTAATAGAAATTTCATTTTGTGGAATTTTTAAGTAGGTGTATATAAAGGAAAGTTTATGATAAGTGAATGAAATGATTTTCTTACATTGTTAAAATAGTAAAGCTGTGACTAGTGAAAATATAAAAGTTAAGTCAGGTCTAAAGTAATCAAGGAACCATCTTAACTAACGATGATCTGATTCGGTGTACAGCAGCAATTTATCCACATTCTGTTCATGACCATTTCGGTTTTCTCTAAGAAGACTGAAGCTTTCTAGCTCTCCTCTCCTCTCCTGAGCTCTCATAAGAATCATCTTTAACAGTCCATTTACTGCAATGTAGGTTTCTTCTAGCATGCAACCTCCAAACTCTCCCAGTCTCTGCCCATTCCCCAGGTCCACGGCTGCTTCCACATTTTTAGGTATTTGTTACAGTACTCCCATGTTTTGGTGCCAATTTTCTAAGTCTTTTTGGGCTGCTCTAAAAATATACCACTAACTGGGTGGCTTATGAACAATAGAAATTTATTTCTGACAGACCTGGAGACTGCAAATTCCAAGATCAAGTCTCTAACAGGGTCACATTCTGGTGAGACCCTTCTTCCTGGTTCATAGTCTGCACCTTTTGGCTGTGTCTTCACAGGGTGGGAGGAAGTTAGCAAGCTCTCTGAGGCCTCTTTAATAAAGTCATGAATTCCATTCATGAGGGCTCTACCCTCATGACCTAAGCACCTCCCAAGGACTCCACCTTCTAATGCCATCACCTTGAACATTAAGATTTTGTCATTTGAATTTTGGGAGGACAAAAACATTCAGACCATAGCACACTATGTGACTATATCACAAATCCTCTATCCTTTGTGCTTGTAATGAAGATACTGAGACTTTCAAATTGTGACTAAGCCTGAGTGGGACACTAAGACATGGGATCCCTGGAAGAGTAATGAAAATGAAGAGGAGGAGATTATGATGATTGACAATGAAGCAGACACAACACTCCATGGCGTCCCACCGTGACACAACAGAAAACCAAAGCACAACCACAGCAACCCCAGCCAGTGGAGCAGCCTCCACTTCAGGAAACATTCGTGATCAGAGAATACATTCCCATTGAGCTTACTGACGTGGATTTCAGCAAAAGGCCAGGGAAAATATCCTTGGCACAGTTGGTGTGGCTATAAGATATCTGGGGGAAAATAGTTTTTTTATCACGCGAAAAAAAAAGAAAAAAAAAAAAAAAAAAAAAAAAAGAGTCACATCACCACCCTCTGCCCTCCGGCAGTGCCTGCATGGCACACAGGGGTTCAAGGTACTCAATACCTTATAAATTGAATTATTCTAGCCTGCAGGGAGGCTTGACCCAATTAGGGCATCTCCTTGTGCAGGTAAGAATTTGGAGACAAATAGAACTGCATCAAATTCTCAGAGAGCTGGGAATGAGACAGGTGATCTATGCTCCGGTATTTAAAGGCCCTGATTGGGCCACATTTATAGCAGGGATGAAAGTCCACCCCCATCACCCAGTACATGACACTGATATCCATTCTGATCCCAGTTGTGGGAAAAGATGCTTATAATGTTGGGCAATCCAATGGTGATTTGGAGAACACTGATGGGTCCTGGGAATGGATGTGAGCTGAGGGAAAGGACCCAGGTGAATCTTATTCCTTCCTTCCCTAGGGTATTTTGCTCATGCTAGTAGGAGACAGAGAGCTTCCTGGAGACACAAGTGTATACCTACTCCACTTCCAGCAGGGGGAACACTTTATCCAGAACTGTAGAAATCTGTAAATATGAGAGAAAATATTTATATATCCTTATTTGAGGGTGGTGAAAAATCCCAGTAGTTTCTAGGCTACCTAGTCAAACGTGGTTTATCTTAGAAATAGAGAAGTCCAGAAAGCCAGAAGACTATCCCAACCAGGTGTGAGGGGTCCAGTCAGAATAACCTGTAAGCAAATGACCTCATTTCTGCGGGGATCCCACCTGAACAGCTAGACTGACAACCTAATGCTATGTTAGTTCATGTATGAAAAGTCTTAAAACCTGAACACAGTTTAGATGGCCTCTTCTGCCCCTATCCTCCCCGATGCTTTGCCTGCTCCAGCAGAGTCCTCGGGGATTCAGTCCTATTTAGGCTGGGTGCCTCACACAACCTGGGTATAAGATGTAGAGCAAATTGCCTCCAGGTGAGGACCGTTGTAAGTGGTCAGAAACCTGGAAAAGGAATCATCTACTGGAATTTGCAATGGGATACCCCACCCAAATGGGTGAGTTACTTTGTACCCTTGGGTGAAGGGGATCTGCTCATCTCTGCTGGGATCCCTTTGTCCTGCTGCAGGTTGGACCTGTGGAAACGCGCTATACCTGGAATGGAACATGCACCCGGAAAGAGGAGGGGAAATGGGGGTTCTGGTCTGGCATGTCCTGCCCCAGTCGATCTCCTCATGCCCGTCAGTGCTATATGTCTCGGCCATCGCGTATGGTAGGCAGAGCCAGATTCCTAAAGCTTCAGCCACATTGACATCTAAGGATTAGGCCACAAGTGTAATTCTTGCAGAAGGGGAGGACCTGCCATGTAATTTTCTACTAAATATCTGTCTTTCCAGCCTTAGACCTCTACTGTTCCTGCGGTGTCCAATCAGGGTGAAAACCTTTTGGAAATATCTTTCCACAGTGGGCCTACTCATATGCTCATCAAAGAAATCAATCCAACTGCTGGTTATGTGGGCAGCTGCCCCTCTTAAGCTCCTCAGGATTGCTGTGGTGGGTATCACCCCTCCAGGGAAGGCATTAGAAGACCTTAAACTAGTACAGTAAAAATAAGCTAGTGCTAGTACTCTTAGTTCATCTGATATTACCAATACTAATTCAGAAAACTGGCCTGTGACACACACTATTAATGACATCGGACATGGGTATTCTTTCTCTGTCAAACAAACTATAAAAGTAGCCCATCAAATTGCTTACTGAAAGGGTCCTGGAAATACCACCATCAGAGTCATAGGGGGTTATGCTCTGATTTGGGAGGGATTTATAAGGTTTGTCCAGGGTTATGGTTGTTTGAGCACCCAGGTACCACAATGTCAGGAACCGAAAAATCACTCTAAAGAGAATCAACCCAATTATGCGGGAAACATGGAATGGATGCCATTGTAACTGTAGTCATTCTATCATATTAAGGGACAATGACTGGTTTAGCACTGATAGGTTGTGACACGCAGGTATTTATTGGGTAGAAGAAAATGGAACACCATGGTGGTATGGCACAAATCTTTGGCCATTGCTTCCACCTGAGTGGTTGGGCTGCTGCATCCTGAGCTTCTCCTGGGCACTGTAAAGAATCTGCCCAACAGTAACAATGGCTGCCAATCTCCCTCTCCTCAAGGCCAGATGGGCACATTCTGTCTTTTACTGGTATGATCGTTTGGCTGCTGTCTTTGTTCTCTCCATCAGCCTGGAGGATGTTATAGCACACAATAGAAGCCCTTGATAAATTCACTCAGCAAGCCCTGAATGATAGCCAACAAAACCTGTCCTTATTAAACACTGAAATGACTCTAATGAGAAAAGCTGTCCTCTAAAATAGGATGGCCTTCGATATTAGTACTGCCTCACAGGGAGGCACCTATGCCATTATCCAAACAGAGTGTTATGTGTTTGTACCTGATGAGTCTACTAATGGATCATCTTTACTAAATCACATGAGGACACAAGTGAATGCCCTAAGGGACCCAATCCCCAGCTTCTCGGATTTAATAAATTGATGGCTTGGGTCCCAGGGTTCTTGATGGAAGAAGTTGTCACTAATTTGGGGCATTACTGTCTTAAGCTGTGTTTTCTCTTGCATGTGCCTGTATTGCTGCTGTGGCATCCGCCTCCAACACAGCCAGAGAGCTGCTCTTTTGAGCCCCCTCCACACTAATGAAACCACTTGCTGACCTCTCAGGGCCCACTTCGAGGGGGAGGGGGCAAATGAAATTGTAAGAGCCAGTCATGAGGGCTTCAATTTTGGGTCAAAAAGGCATGACTGCAACTTGATCCTGAAGCAGGACCCAGGCGCTTGGAGGCTCCTCACCACTTTCCCTGTCCTTGGAATGTGGGTTCTGCTTGCCTTTCCTACTCCCAGAGGCTGCTCCAAGGACATACCCTTGAGATGGTGACATGGTGTTGAAAACACCTACACGGTATACATGACTGAGCACGGTTTGGGCCTCTTTTAACATTTGGAGGACGGATGCAGAGATCCATTTGTCTTTCTGCCACCCGAATCAAGGCTTGTATGTACATTCCCTTGCTTATTAAAACTTCTCCCTACCAACATGGAGTCGCCTGCCTCTTTCCTTGCTTTCGCCCTGCCCTCTTAGGACAGGAGCTAATATCAGGTTACATCGAGGAAGCTCTCAGAAGGGGGCAAACCAACAGTTATATATCCTTTTAAAAGAAATAGCTATTCATATTCTTTCCCATATTTAATTGGGGTCTTTACCTCTTCTATTTAGTTGTAAGAGTACTTTATATACACTAGACATAAGTTCTTTATCAGACAATATAATTTGCAATATTTTCTTCCATTCTGTGAGTTGTCTTTCAACCTTCATGATGGGATCACTTACAGCATGGAAGTCTTTAATTTTGATAAAGCCTAATTTACATGTATGTTTTATTATGTCACTTTTGCTTTTGGTGTTTTTTTCCAGAAGCCTTTGCCTAAGGTCAAAAAGATTTATTTCTATGTTTTATTCTAGGAGTTTTAGAGATTTAGCTCTTATGTTTAGATCTGTGATCACTTTGAACTATTATTTTTGTGCAGGGTGTTAAGTTAAGGGTCCAAATTAATTCTTTTGCATGTAGATATCCAGTTGTTTCAGAATCATTTGCTAAAAAGACTTTTTTTTGGGGGGGTGGGAGTTTGTTTGTGTAGAGAGAGGGAGAGAGAGAATCTCAAGCAGACTCCATGCTGAGCTCAGAGCCTGATTCAGGGCTTCATCCCACGACCCCAAGATCATGACCCAAACTAAAATCAAGAGTCAGACGCTTACCCAACTGAGCCACTCAGGCACCTTAAGTGTAGCAAGTTTTGAAATCAGAATTGTAAGACTCCGACTTTGTTTTTCTTTTTCAAGATTGGTTTTACTATTCTGGGTTACTTGCATTCCCATATTAATTTTAGGGTCAGCTAGATAATTCCTGAAAAATTGGTAGAAACATGGTATTTTGATAGTGACTTCCTTGAACCCATAGATAATTTGGATGCATTGCCATCGAATAACCTTGTCTTCTGAACCATAAACATAGAATATCTTTCTACTTAGTTAGGTCTTTAATTTCTTTCAACAATGTTTTCCAATTTTCAGTATTTCAAAAAAAATTCAATTTTTTTTTGTTAAATTTATTCCTAAATATTGTATTCTTTTTGATGTTACTGGAAGCAGAATTGTTTTCTAATTTTATTTTGGGGTTTTTCATTTATAGAGTACATAAATACAATTTCTTTTTGTGTATTCATCCTGTATCCTGCAAGCTCCTTATCCTTCCTTAAAGCCAAATATTCTAGATAGCCAAATTCGGACATCATACATAGAAGTTATAGCTAATTAAATTCATGTAATATTAGTAGAATTTATTTTTGTGTGTGTCCAATAAGTTAGCTTCTCCTAATTTATCTCGTATTTAATAGGACATACTGGATATATTCTGGATATGGAAAACAATGTTGAAAAGAGAAGTGTGAATGAAGAAATAGAAGAAGTGAACCATGAATTAGCTGACATCCTGAAGACAGGTCTTATACATCTCAACAAGAAATACTAGCTTCCCCTTGTTCTTTTTTAACATCAAGCACTTCATCTAATGAAATGGTTCTGTAGGGTCGATGACGTAAAAATAATAACAATTTTTTTAAATTTATCTAAATCAATAAAAAACAAATGAAGGAAGCTGACAAAATATAGAACTCATATTTTCGGTACTTCTCTCCCTTTCAGAGGTGACTCTTCAGTAATTTATTTTTGGGAGAAATCAGACTACTATGTTCCTCTTCTGATTTGCCCAGTGAAAATGGCTCCCCACTGACTCTCTGCCGGCTCTGCTGAGGGTTGCTTACTACATCAGTGTTGATATCATCTTGAACTCTGGAACAAAATCCTCTTTATAAGATATCATATGATGTTACAATAGAGTAGCAGGTAATTGAATATGTGAATGCCCGTGGTTACAGTTGAAGTATTATTCAGTCTCTTTAGTCTCACAAAATTCGTGCACAAGAATGCTTGAGTGTATAATATTTTACTACAGGCTCAGATGTTATGAGAGTTATGCAGAAGAAAAATTGTAATAGCTGTTTTTTTTTTTAAGTATACTATGCCAATATTTTTATACAATCCAAGGGAAACGTACCCAAGAAGTTTAATCTTTTATAGGGATCACTATTTTGCAATTTAGCTCTATTAACCTCTAGAACCTCTAAGACATATCTTCTTTTAAACTCTATCACTAATAATCATGATATTTAACCCTTAGATAAAAACTGAACTTATCTCACGATTATCTCCCTATATTTAGTCTCCATTACTCAGTAAGATTAAAGTTGCAAGAAGTTCAAATTAAACAATGCTTCAATGTTTTGGTACTTTGCTTTCTATGCAATAGGTGAGGGTAAAATTATTCTTGTTCTCTTCAATGTCTACTCCTCTTTGGTATAGAGCAGGAAAGAAAAGGTCAAGGGCCCATACACATTCCCTCCATAGCTGGGAATTTTGGGGAAATGAATGACTTTGATTAGGCATCCCTGTACCCAAAGTAAAGGTATATTTACTAAAAAGGGTGACCATATGTATAAAATGTTTTTGTAAGGTTATGAAAGGATCTGGATCATTTATAGAAAACAAACCTAAAACTTACAGATTTACAGAGAATGTAGAATGGGGTGGTCCTATCAGCTATTTAACTAAATGGTGAATAAAATGAGGGTATTCCAAAACCAAAGTATCTCCCTTCTCTATTTATGTTTCTACTTTCATAGCTCAGAAACTTGTCTTTTTTACCCAAAGTAAAAAAAAATAATAATAATTTTGAACTAGAAAAGACAGCTTTTTAAGAGTGCCATAACACAGTGTTTCAGGGTTTCTTCAAGAAAATAACATGTTGTAACTGCGCATGATACATGCCTGCTACTTTTGAATCATTAATAAAGCTTGATGTAGAGTAAGATTTATAATTTCCCTGAGTTAACTGTGAAATTCAACCCTTTTTTGTTAACACACACTGATGTATTTCCCACTGTTCATGTTTCTTTGAGTTAAGTGTTAAGTCAGGTTCATACTCCTGTATAGCCTTCCTTAAGATAAACCTAGAGTTTCAGTGATACTCAAAATCCAGGGGGGCAAAGAGAAAGAAGAGGGTCTTTGTCAAGAGACAAGAGGTAAAGCACATGCACAATTATCCACTTACCTGGGAAACCAGAAATCACAGCACTCAACAATGATAGGTATCAACACCAGTAATAGTAGTGGTGATGGTAGAAGCAGTAAACACGTATTTGTTATGTTAATAAAGACAAACTCCAAATTTCAAAAACTGACCTAGAGACAGGCCTGGGGACGATTATTAGTTTACTGTTACCTGTGGTCCCTCTGATGAGATCTGCTGGTGAACTGAATTAATACTTTTTCTTTGCATTTATATCATAGCCGCTATAGAATGATTTACACATAATAGATATCCTAGTTTATTGTTATCTTAGTGTATACATTTGAATTTGAGTAAACAGGAAAATTCAATCTGAACCAGTACACTAATAGTGCATTTTAATATTTGAAAATAGAGGATCTTTATAATAGGCCCTGGCAACAACCTTGATCTCAGCCTACATAACACTGACTATTAAGATGATTGGGGGAAAAGTTACATTTCAGTAATTGGTATTAATATGATAATTACTGTAATTTTTATTTTTTTATTTTTTTTAAGGTTTTATTTATTTGAGAGAGAGAGAGAGAGAAACAGCATGAGAGGGGAGAAGGTCAGAGGGAGAAGCAGACTCGCTGCTGAGCAGGGAGCCCGATGTGGGACTCGATCCCGGGACTCCGGGATCATGACCTGAGCCGAAGGCAGTTGCCTAACCAACTGAGCCACCCAGGCGCCCAATAGTTACTGTAATTTTTAGTAGAGAATAAATGAATCAATGAAAAATAACTTTTATTCATTTATTTATTTGTCAGAGAGAGAGAGAGAGCACAAGCAGGGGGAGCTGCAGGCAGAGGGAGAAACTGGCTCAATGCGACTCGATCCCAGGACGCTGGGATCATGACCTGAGCCGAAGGCAGACGCTTAACCAACTGAGCCACCCGGGCATCCCAGAAAATAACTTTTAAAAATTTCATAAAAACATTTCAGACAACTTTGAAAAGTGGGCCTTTCCGATACACAAAAAAATGAAAATAAACTGTTTAGGTCTCCTTCTCTGTTTATTTATATGCCCACCTACCTATCTAAAATCTGTTTAGAATTAGGACGCCTCGGTGGCTCATTCTGGTTCCTTGCACAGCAGGGAGCCTGCTTCTCCCTCTGCCTGCCACTCCCCCCGCTTGTGCTCTCTCTCTCTGACAAATAAATAAATAAAATCTTTACACAAAATAAAATAAAAATAAAATAAAATCTGTTTAGAATGAATATTAGTAATATCAAATAGTGCTTGTTACCTGACAAGTACTCCTCAAACTGTGCTTTACATTCAATACTTACTTTAGCCCAAAAAGGTAGTTACTTTTTTGATTCTCATTTTCTATAAAAGAAAAATGAAATAGTGAGAGGGTAAATGCCTTCCTCAAAATCACAGAGGTAAAGAAAAACATTACAAATGTAAAGAAAAATTGAGGTAGTTAGTATTAAGATCCTTATGTTTTATGAGAAAATTGAAGCCTAGAGAGAGTAAATAATTTCTCTCAAATCCCATATGCAATAGCCAGGGTTTGGACGAGAGTTATTCCTCCTCAAGTCTATAGCATTTTAACCACCACACGGTAATGCTTCTGCATGAAATCTGACTTACGTATTCCTTATTTCAGTAGGAGCATCATCCTATGCAATGTTACTTTTTACTGAGTACCCGTTGCTCGTAACACTTTCTGAACTTTGTTCCCCACAATTTGCCTGTCCTAAGTCCCCTCTTTCTTAAGTTTCTTCTGATCCATCATAATGGATTCAAGAAAGTACTGATCAAAGATATTGAGCTTTGTTAGATAATTATCTTCCAATTATAATGCAGGTTTTTCATTAAATTGTATGGTGACTAACCTGGGTTATTTCAAGCAATATGGCAGGTTTGAGTCAGATCATCTAAGGTCTCTTTAAAACATGCCATGTAAATCTCTAAAGGATATCAACAGGTTACAGAAATTACATACTCACACAATTCTGGGAAGACACGGGGTGATGGGCTGCATTTATGTGATGACAACTGATGAACAATAAATCATACTTAATACTATTCTAGGAAAACATAATTCAGAAAACATCAATAGGGACCAATGGGATTGTTTCCTCTAAACAGACAAATCAAATTTCACTGTAGAAATGTCCTTTTCTTACCACATATGGTCATTTCTATAACAAAATAATGCATAGAGGGGCGCCTGGGTGGCTCAGTCGGTTAAGCGGCTGCCTTCGGCTCAGGTCATGATCCTGGGGTCCTGGGATCAAGCCCCGCGTCGGGCTCCCTGCTCAGCAGAGAGCCTGCTTCTCCCTCTCTGCCTGCCTCTCTGCTTACTTGTGCTCTCTCTCTCTCTGTCAAATAAATAAAATAAAATCTTTAAAAAAAAACAAAAAACAAAATAATGCATAGAATCTGACACATAATAAACATTTGGTATATGTTAGCTACAGTGACAGTGATGATGATGTATGCATAAAATTTAAATCTGCTCTCACAAGAGTCTAAGTTGTTTTAAATAATACATTACATCTATAGGGAAGTTTTGGAAAAGATCGTGAAATTTGTACTGTTTGTTGTTTTCTTCTATGTTAAAAGTCATAACTCGTCTTGCCATACAACCTTTTCAACAAGTGGCTCCTTACACCTGAGTTTCATATATAGTAAGTGTCATGGTCCTCCTTTATTCTCCTATATTTTCCATCTGCAGTAAGTTGAACAAATGCATTCATATGAAGGACTTCTAACCAGAAACAAATTTTGGAATCTTCTACTATGTATATATAAATGAGTAAAACTTAATTTTCAACCCTAATATCTTTATTATCTTGGAATCCATATCAAAACTGGAGGAGAAACCAGGAAATAGTCTGATGATTCTTGAACCCTGCTCTGTGCCAGATGACTATCATATGTTTATATTTCTATCATAACATCAGTTTACATTACATTTATTTCTATTTTTGACATTAAACACCTGAGACTTGAAGATTAAATAACTATTGATTTCTAACACTTATAATCACTTATTAAAAATTAGACTTCAGTCTTAGGCTTTATGAACTATAACACCTATAACACCTATTGATATATTTTCCTGGAAACTTTCATAGTGTTTTCCATATGTAGGGGCCTCTAAAAATATTTATAGATCGAGTGAATGGATAAAAGCCACATAGCTGAATGAAAACACGATCTCAAGTTTATGCTCCTTCTGATCATTAATTACTGAAAGGCAAAACTTACATACGTGAGATGAAATCAAATTGAAAAACATTCAGCAGAAGTGGATATTTCTCATGATTTTGATCAGTGGAATGGTAAGTTGATGCTTCCACTCCTTCAATTTCCTACTTCCCTACAGAATTGCAGCTGCCAATTTAAAACGTAGCACCACTACTTCCAAAGTTTGCATGTCATCACTTTTCTTTTTTATGGTGTTGTAAATTAGATTTCCAGGAAACAAATTCTGAGATTCTGAGATTTTCATTCTGAAGGTTAATCAGAATGTTCCTTGAAGAAAAATACTGTTCAGGTTGAAGGAAGCAATATTGGACAGAGGGAGAAGTTGAACTATGATACAGTTCCTAGGGAGGACTCATCTAAAAGGGGGCCGGACCAGTTGCGATGGTCCTGCAGAGTGATCTCAATTGTGAAGAGTGCTGTGAGTCTTTATAATCTCCTGTCAACTGTGTGCTGCCTCCAGGGAGGGGTACATGACCATCAAAAAGGTGGCTGGCTTTCTTGGATTGAGGATAATTCCTGGAGAAGGATTTAGCAGAGAATGAAATTTATGGGCCATGGGCACAACATACACACTTTTAGTGTCTTGATAAATGACAAAAGGAGTTGATCACACCAGTAAGTCCAGCGGAAATCATGGAAAGTTTTAGGGCAAAGACAGATGTTACTCTTACTGGGCAGTTCTTGAAACGAGTGCTGGATGCTATCCAAGAAAAATGCCTCATTATCCCATTACGGGAAGTAGAGTTTGGGTAGCCGCCTGGGAGCAGGTTATGTGTATGACAATCTTTCAAGATGGTGCTTGGAGGTTTGCAGGAAACATTTCTCAACTTAACTTCTAGAAGCTGATAGAGAAAACATCTTTACTGGAGTGGAAGCTGGAGTGGAAGCTTTTAGTGATGACTCCAGACTTAGCTCTAGAACACTGCCAGCTGTGTTTTGTCCTCTACTACAAGGTTCCTAATTTCTATTTCTGTAACAGGTAATTCCTAATTCCTTTCTCTGTAGTTTATCTCAATTAGACCCCGCCTACATGCAATCTAATAATATTTATTATATTATTATAATGATAGTAATGAGTAAAACTTACAAAACTTAATATGTGCCTGGAAATTTTCAAAAAAATTTTTATGTGTTAGAGTACGTTAAATGGGGCAAAGCTTAGTTACTAAAACAAAAGATCCAAAACTGCAGTAGCACCAAGACAATGAATTTTATTTTCTTTATTGTCACAGTTATAGTATGCACGTTTCCTATTTCAAGAATATTTATGCTTTTCATAAATATTTGGGGATCCAACTTCCTTCTAAGCCACTGCTCAATCATACGTGAGAGAGTTGTCATCCTTTGCATGACTGAAGTTCCACTGGGATTGTCTCCTGATAGCTGAAATAAAAGGTGTAGATGGGAGATTTACTCCTGATATCTTCATTAACAGATCAGAAATGGCACATATCACTTAATTACATTAGTAGATATTTAGTTTCTTGCTTGTAACTTATTGCAAAGGAAGCTGGTACAAAGTATCTGACCAGGCAGAAATGTTTGAAATGAATTGAAATGAAATGAAATGAAATGAAAGAAAAAAAAAACTAGATTTGCATAGAAAACTAGCAGCTCCACTGGCAAATTCACCAGTGGCTTTTCTATTTTCATCACCCGCCCTTTGTCTTCGCTTTCTTCAGGCTCAACATAAATACATGCCAATCTTTGAGGGAAACCATAGTCTCCTCAAATGATAACTGTTACAGATACTTTTGTATGGGTCTAGTCCTTAATATTCCCAATAGGAGGAGAATATTTAGGAACTAAAATCAGACTCTTGTCTTTAATGCTCTGTTACCCCTTTTATTCTGAATCAGTGTCTGAACTACTTTAATTTGATGGATAGTACTTAAATGAGATGGATAGTGGTAGATGGATAGTAGATAGAAGAAGAGCTGAAGAGAAAAGGGACAAAAACATTAGAACTTCAAAAATATTGTCTTGCTATAAAAGTGCATGCAGAGATGAAAGATGTCATTGGTAACCAATGCTTTTAATCAATAGTATGGAAAGAGAAAAAAAAAAATGATGGAAGAGAGGTTCCCACTGGTAATCCTCAAACTATTTCTCTGCAACCCAAGCATTTTGAATATATCACATCAAGACCCTGTTTTTTGCCCATTTATTATCTTTGGCGTGACAATGCTTGCATAGATGGAATCCTCTTTAAATGAAATTCATAACTTATAAAGATAATTAGTTTTGTATAGGTCTTTATTCCATAATTAGAAATACATTAATTTAGATTTTCTTCTCATTCTGTACATACTTTTTCCAGTGACTAAATATTTTTGAGTTAACTTGAAGTGGTAGGAAAGATCTTAGAGAAATTTCAGCTAAGTGTCTTCATTTTAAACATTGCACAAAATTGTTAAATGCTTCTACAATAGCACATAGCTTATTTATTTCAGGTCAGGACTAGCATTTTGGTCTACTGACTCAGTCTAATATTCATTCTAGTACACCCCACTGCCTTTCCATTCTCTTCCTCTCCTCTTTTTCAACATAATTATCCTTGTCACCCACTTTCTAACTATCTGATATTTTATTTATTTTTTAATTTTTCTAAAGATTTATTATTATTATTATTTTTTTTTTTTGACAGATAGGGAGAAAGCACAAGTAGGCAGAGCAGCAGGCAGAGGGAGAGGGAGAAGCAGGCTTCCCACTGGGCAGGGAGCCCGATGCGGGTCTTGATCCCAGGACCCTGGGATCATGACCTGAGCAGAAGGCAGATGGTTAACCAACTGAGCCACCTAGGCGCCCATCTATCTGACATTTTAATTAACTTTTCTAACATCAGAATCTAGGAGCTGATGAGCATTCCAATTTTTTTCCTGTAATTCATTTTGCTTTGAGAGTGGTATTTCCCAAAGTATATTCAGCTCAACTCTAGCCACGTAGAAATGTTCTGTGTAAAACAGATTCCTGGGAAGATATTTTGAGAAATGTCGTGCATTATGACTTTTCTGATATGTATAATATACAATAGTGTAATAAGTGCTCTATGAAATAAAACTATGAAATAGAAAATTATTTAACTGCTTAAACCATTATTTTTTAAATTTATATTTACAATCTCTTTCTCCTATCTGCTTATATCATTTAACTGTTCTGTGTACTTTTTGGGAGAGTTTCCTTAGAGTCATGTCCCATTATGCTTAGGAAATCTATCAGACTGAAGGAGTGATCAATCTGGAAATAATATTTCATGTATTAAAACTCCTAGATAAAGTTTGTTGTCACAATTTAAAGTGCCTGCTCAAAACACCATTAATACAATGAAGATTTGTAAAGAACTCAGAATGATTTATATTATTAGAATTTCAAATCATATATTGTCAGCATGCTCACTGATTATTCCAGTATGTTTTGCTATAAAAGGAAATGTAGGAATATATATTATATTTTATTTAATTTATACTATAGATTACCTAAATTTTAGCCAAATTACAGGCAGGGCCTCGAGAAAAAGAATGTGAAAATGTAATAAAATATATTTGGATTGTATTATCATATGTTTAAATTTAAGAACCAAAATAGAAATTTCAGAAAGAAGATACTGCCGCTTGTTGGGTCCCTGCTGGAGGAGCAGTGGCCCAACTGTGCCACAGATCACAGTTTATGGCAACCCCGAGCTGAGAGCCCGCGCCTCGGCTCCGTCTCTGCAGCCGGCTTCCCCGCTCCAATACCTGGGAGCTCTGCCGCACTCAGGCACCCCCGGTCTTTCTGTGCCCCGGAGGGTCCTGAGACCACACTGTCCCACGACGGTTCCACCCCCCGCTTAGCCACCGGAGTGATGTCCCTCAGCGGAGCCGACTTCTAAAAGTTCCGATTTCGTGCTCTGCTGCTCTATCACTTGCCGGTAGCAGCTGACAGAGGTCCCCTCCACTGCCATCTATCCTCCCGAATATTGCCTCGGATTCACTTCTCCGCACGTCCTACCTTCCAGAAAGTGCTCGCTTTTCTGTTCACAGAGTTGTTGCTATTCTTTTCTTCGATCTCCATTTGAGTTCGTAGGTGTTCAGAATGATTTGATCCCTATCCAGCTGAATTCCTGGGACCAGACGAAATCCAGGTCTCCTACTCCTCCGCCATCTTGCTCCTCCCACCACGACCAAGTGGGATTTATCCCTGGGCTGCAAGGTTGGTTCAACATCTGCAAATCAATCAATGTGATACAATACATTAATAAAAGAAGGAACAAGAACCATATGATCCTCTCAATAGATGCAGAAAAAGCATGACAAAGTATAGCATTCTTTCTTTATCAAAACTCTTCAGAGTATAGGGATAGAGGGCACATACCTCAATATCATAAAAGCCATCTATGAAAAACCCACAGTGAATATCATTCTCAATGGGGAAAAACTGAGAGCTTTCCCCCTCAGGTCAGGAACACGGCAGGGATGTCCACTAATACCACTGTTATTCAACATAGTATTAGAAGTCCTAGCCGCAGCAGTCAGACAACAAAAAGAAATAAAAGGCATTCAAATCAGCAAAGAAGTCAAACTCTCATCACTCTTTGCAGATGATATGATATTTTATGTGGAATCCCAAAGACTCCACCCCAAAACTGCTAGAACTCATACAGGAATTCAGTAAAGTGGCAGGATATAAAATCAGTGCACAGAAATCAGTGGCATTCCTATACACCAACAACAAGACTGAAGAAAGAGAAATTAAGGAGTCAATCCCATTTATAATTGCACCCAAAACCATAAGATACCTAGGAATAAATCTAACCAAAGAGGCCAAGAATCTGTACTCAGAAAACTATAAAATACTCATGAAAGAAATTGAGGAAGACACAAAGAAATGGAAAAATGTTCCATACTCATGGATTGGAAGAACAAATATTGTGAAGAAGTCAATGCTACCTAGAGTCATCTACACATTCAATGAAATCCCCATCAAAATACCAATCACTTTTTTCAAAGAAATGGAACAAATAATCCTAAAATTTGTATGGAACCAGAAAAGACCCCGAATAGCCAGAGGAATGTCGAAAAAGAAAAGCAAAGCTGGCGGCATCATAGTTCCGGACTTCAAGCTTTATTACAAAGTTGTCATCAAAACAGTATGGTACTGGCACAAAAACAGACACATAAGAATAGAGAGCCCAGAAATGGACCCTCAACTTTATGATCAACTAGTCTTCGACAAAGCAGGAAAGAATGTCCAATGGAAAGAAGACAGTCTCTTCAACAGATGGTGTTGGGAAAATAGGACAACCACATGCAGAAGAATGAAACTGGACCATTTCCTTACACCACACACAAAAATAGACTCCAAATGGTTGAAAGACCTAAACGTGAGACAGGAGTCCATCAAAATCCTAAAGGAGAATACAGGTAGCAACCTCTTCGACCTCAGCCGCAGCAACTTCTTCCTAGAAACATGGCCAAATGCAAGGGAAGCAAGGGCAAAATGAACTATTGGGACTTCATCAAGATAAAAAGCTTTTGCACAGCAAAAGAAACAGTCCACAAAACCAAAAGACAACTGACAGAATGGGAGAAGATATTTACAAATGACATATCGGATAAAGGGCTAGTATACAAAATCTATAAAGAACTTCTTAAACTCAACACCCAAAGAACAAATGATCCAATCAAGAAATGAGCAGAAGACATGAACAGACATTTTTCCAAAGAAGACATCCAAATGGCCAACAGAGACATGAAAAAGTGCTCAGGATTGCTCAGCATCAGTGAAATCCAAATCAAAACCTCAATGAGATACCACCTCACACCAGTCAGAATGGCTAAAATTAACTAGTCAGGAAACAACAGATGTTGGTGGGAATGCAGAGAGAGGGGAACCCTCCTACATTGTTGGTGGGAATGCAAGCTGGTGCAGCCACTCTGGAAAACAGTATGGAGGTTCCTCAAAAAGTTGAAAATAGAGCTACCCCACGACCCAGCAACTGCACTACTGGATATTTACCTCAAAGATAAAAATGTAAGGATCCGAAGGGGTATGTGCACCCCGATGTTTATAGTAGCAATGTCCACAATAACCAAACTGTGGAAAGAGCCAAAATGTCCATCGACAGATGAATGGGTAAAGAAGAAGTGGTATATATATATACAATGGAATATTATACAGCCATCAAAATAATGAAATCTTGCCATTTGCAATGATGTGGATGGAACTGGAGGGTATTATGCTAAGCAAAATAAGTCAATCAGAGAAAGACATGTATCCTCACTGATATGAGGAATTCTTAATCTCAGAAAACAACCTGAGGGTTGCTGGAGTGGTGGAGGGTGGAAGTGATGGGGTGCCTGGGTGATAGACATTGGGGAGGGTATGTGCTATGGTGAGCGCTGTGAATTGTGCCAGACTGTTAATCACAGACCTGTACCTCTTAAACAAATAATACATTATATGTAAAAAAAAAAAGAAGAAGAAGATAGCAGGAGGGGAAGAATGAAGGGGGGGGGATCGGAGGGGGAGACGAACCACGAGATACTATGGACTCTGAAAAACAAACTAAGGGTTCTAGAGGGAGGGGGGTGGGAGATGGGTTAGCCTGGTGATGGGTATTAAGGAGGGCACGTACTGCATGGAGCACCAGGTGTTATGCACAAACAATGAATCAATGAACACTACATCAAAAACTAATGATGTATGGTGATTAATATAACATAATAATTAAAAAAATAAGAAAGAAGATACTGCACCAAAATAAAAGTTTCAGAAAGAAGATACTGCACAGAAATACTTCAATCAGGGGAATATAATTACCTTATATTTGCTTCATAATACACACATATATATGTATATCTATAAGTCTACATATATTCAATCCAAGTATTATTTCAAGAATAAAATCAATCCAATATTTAATTTTCAATAACAGTTTTAACATTGAGAACTTGGTTTTGGTTGGCAAAGTGCCAGCATACTTTTTTTGTTTTTGTTTTTTGTTTTTTTTAGTAATCTCTATGCCCAATGTGGGGCTCGAACTCATGACCCCAAGATCAGAAGATCAAGGTTTGAATGCTCTGCCAACTGAGTCAGCCAGATACCTTCTCAGCATATGTTTTGAACTTTGAAATGTTTGTTCTAGAAACATTAATAGAAAATTAGAAAAGTTCTAATTTAATTATATTTAGATTGCACTGATATTTATTAAATATACCCTATTTGCCCACTTTCTTAAAATGTCTATGGTTTTAAAATTTTATGATAAACATAAAATTTTAAGCACTTTGTCAATACAAACAATAACAAATAATTACAATTATTAGTATTAAATATTTTCAGGTCAACTTTACATTTTCACATAAAAGCTGCATTTTTCTAACTTGGTTTAAAAACTCAGGTTAATTTCTAAGATATCTTATTAATAAGTCCAAAAAATTTAGAAAGGATATATGCTTTCAGTTCTTTTTCTGCTTTATTTCAATAGTCTTTTTTGTTTATAAAATATTTAATACACATAATCTGTTATGCTTGAGAAACATTATGTAGGGGTGCCAGGGTGACTCAGTTGTTAAGCATCTGCCTTTGGCTCAGGTCATGATCCCTGGGATCCTGGGTCCTGGGATCGAGCCCCGCCTCAGGCTCCCCGCCGCTCCCCCTGCTTGTGTTCCTTCTCTCGCTGTGTCTCACTCTGTTAAAGAAATAAATACAATCTTAAAAAAAAAAAAAAAGTATGTAAAAAGGATATAGTGATTGCATTCATTGCAGGGAAGAGGAAAATGAGTAACCAAAATTATGTGTAACATCCAGGGCCATTATATTAAAAGGGAAAGCAAAGAGTTTGGTATAACTTCTTTATTTCTAAACTTTATTTCAATTCTACATAGAAGATTTTTGTGTAAAGTACTGCCGAATTTTGGTAGTGAAATAAATTTCCTGATGAGAAGATAGAAGCCTAGGTTCTAAAATTAGAGTTCTTTTGAAAGATTCTAAGACATAAATATTTGGTTGCACTATATTTTTAATAAATTGTGATAATCATCAGAAGAAAGTGAAGAGGTTGGATGTGAGGTCAAACATTGTGAATTCTAATACAGTTCTAACAAGGAACATCCAAGCCTGGGCATTCTTGAGATAATTACTCTCATAACATGTGATAGGCTTTCCTCAGCAATCTTTAAAATAGCTGCAAAGAGGAGAAAAGTGTTCAGAGAAAATAAAAATATAATTAATTTATATAACAAAATATTAACCAGTCATTTGTATAGGAAGTTGGTAAATTCTTCTTTCCCTTATTTCCTCAAATCCAAATTTCAAGAATGTTGTACCTAAGGGGGAAAAAAAGTCAGGTTTTAATTTATCTTTCATTTATGGAAGAAATCATTCTGATACTACAGTTGAAAATCTTTAAAACACCAACCATTTTTAGATCCAGAGCATATGGTCACAGTTGGTTACTTAGATGGGTAGGAGACTTTCTTGTTTGCTCTAAAAGGTGTATCTCAGTCTACTGTGTCTTCATCATTCAACATGGAACAAAATTCTACTTACTGTTATTTGAGTATTTGGAAATGGGAGTTTTCCTTTCCTATTTTTCCTTTTTGTATTTTTCTTTGCTTAAAGGGAAATCATTTGTGGTCTCCACTGGGTCTTTACTCCAAGCTAGGCATTTACCCACATTTATTTTATTTGTACACCTAAATCTTGAAATATACACATTGGAGTTACTCAGCAAAAAAAAGTGAATCCTATTAAATACGTCACTCCAATAGTTTCTTTTTTTTCTTTCATTGACCTGCATATATTATCTACTATTATGCTTTCTAAATTTCTTATGCTTTATAATTACCTAGGTTACCTTTTAAAATTGTGGGGGATTTTTGTTTTTTTGGGTTTTTGTTTTTTTTCATCTCCTCTAAAGAACTACTAAATCAGAATATCTGAGTTTAGGCCCAATAATATTTTTTTAAGCTCCACAGATAATAATGTTAAGACGTCCAGACAAATGTACTTGGAAATAATTTTCTTTATTTTAATTAAATATATTTTAACCAGTAGTTAATGGGAATATATAACTAATTCACAATAATTTTTACATGAATTTTAATAATCATTCTTTTCAACATAAAATTCTAAATCAATAATCATATATTAACAAATCAGATACCTTTGTTCATGAAAGATAGAAAACAGATTTTTTCAAGTGTTTTTTATATAGATAAAAATAATAATTAATTTTAATCTTACTATTGATCATAGAATTTTTCCCTACCATTTCATTTTAGTATGTTGTTTCTAAAATGCAAACGTGATTTCCCTGATTGACACTCACTTATGTTTGAAGACTAACCTGCTTACCATAGTCTTCCACAATTTTATGAGTAGCTCTTTCCCTAACTTCCTATTCTGTCCTTCCCTTCACCAAATTCAGGACTTCAATAATAAGTGGCTTCTTTCAGTTTCTTGAATGAAATACTCTTTTTCTTTTACAGTGGTCACTCCTAATTTAACAAGTAGTCACAAAATGAAGTAAATTTACCTGTTTTATATAATATACAAAAATATGTTAATATATATACTTCAGAGATAAACCAACAAAGCAAAAAATATAACTTGCATGTAAATATAGTTTCTTTTAAGATTTAGCATATTTAAATATGCATTGATTGATAACCATGTTGAAAAGTTTATGGTGATATTGGAATAAATCAAGCTTTGGGGTTCAGTTTTCATGTCTTAAAACTGGGAATATTTTAATGTGATTTTGTTCTCCTCCAGGCATCTTCTTTTGGTTTATCTGCTCATGCTGAAAAGTGCATTTGAAATAAGAAATGTTGCCACAATGTATGCTCAAGATTACAACCGCATATGTCTTTATTTTCCCCCTAGAGCATCTATCATATAAATAATATTCGAAATAAAGCCCCCAAATGATTAAATAAAAAATAAAGATTAAGATTTTGCTGTTTGTATTTTGAAATTTGATTTACATATAAATCAAATGAAATTAATATTTTTCAGCTTTCAAATCCAATTAAGGATGAGAAGCTGTGAAGCTAGCGATTGCTTTCTTCTATGTGTTTCTAGATAAAAGTTGTTTTAAGGAGCATATTGCATATTTACTGTATCTTTTAAGGAATATGTTAAGGTTTACTTATTCTAAAGCATGTTTAATGTCTGATACATTAGATTATTTTTTTAAAGAGGAACAAGGCTAATGAAAAAGATTTCATTTATTCAAATGTCACTTCAGAGTGCATATAAGATCTAAAATTATGAAAATGGTTTATTAAGAACCTGTAGCTGGAGATGCTTTGAAATTAAAAGATGATCAGAGTAAAGTTTCAGGCACAAACATTAAATTACCTGAGCAGCTTTTGTCCACCATTATTTTCAATTCCAGGGAAAAACCTGACATTGCTGACTTGAAACCCTATCTTTCAATCATTTCTTCATTTATAATAACCTCAGGGGGGAAATGAAATATCAGTTAAAAAATTAGGCAAGATTCAACAGATAGTTCTCATGTAAACAACATAATTCTTGTTTACAGAGACCATTTTTGACAAAGGCTTAATTATGACCCAAATTTTGCTATTACATTTCAAATTAAAAGTGGGTCTCAATTTCACTCTACTGATCAAAATAATTTCTTCTCAATCTCTCATCTCAACACTTCTTTACAACTTGAAGGATCTAGCTTATTTTCATCTCCCAATGTCCTTGTCTGTTTCAGCACTTATTAACTCTCTGTCCTCTTGATTCCTAAGTACATTGGCTCATAATGCATAGTAACTATATTCAGCTTTTAAAATTTTCCCATTGTTTCATGTACTTAGCCTTGTATTTCCAACTATCGAAGAGGAATTTTAATGACAGGGATTGTGTCTCTGATTCCCTCTCTAATCCTAAGGCTACCTGACAGAGCTAAGTAAGTGGTAGATGCCTAGCTTGATGATTGGGAGAGTAATTTGAAAGGACTTTTATGGAGAGCATCTGAAACACACACACACACACAAAACTATTGGTTGCAATAAACTACTGACTTTTTAAAAAAGATTTTATTTGTTAATTTGAGAGAGAGACATAGAGAGACAGAGAGAGCACAAGCAGAGGGAGAGACAGAGGGAGGAGAAGCAGACTCCCTGCTGAGCTGGGAGCCCAAGCAGTTCAATCCCAGGGCCTGGAGATCACGACCTGACCTGAAGGCAGACGCTTAACCATCTGGGCTACGCAGGCGGCCCAAAACTACGGCCTTAAAATTCTAGGTGATTTTTTCATTCTTTTTCTTTTTTTATAATTGTATGTTATTTATCAAGATTATATAAGGCTAAAGAGTTCGCGAAAATCTTGATTTATATACCCCAAATTGGGTAAATATGTCAATAGAATAGATTTGTATTACCTATGTTATGGTGATAACATATATTCAGTATGGAATATAAAAAATAGCCACAGGAATTATTTTTAATCATTCCTGGTACCTTTTGCTCTTTTTCTCCCAAATGACTTCATGTTTTAAAATATTATCTCAATCAGGCTAGATTTTTAAGAAATGGATTAAGTTTTCCTTATATTAGTATTGTTATCACTCTGAATCAATGTAAATTTAGACCAGAGCAAAATAATTCGACATTTAGCTGCATCAGTTTGATTTGATACATATCTATTAAGGTCAATAAAATAGGGCATGTCGTTCATAAATCTATCATTTGTGCAATTTCTAGGGATTGTGTGACCTAGAATTAGAAATCACTGTGAAGCCTTCATAGGAGTTTTTTGTTTGCTTTGGTTTTGTCTAAATATATGATGTGATTTAATTGAGCTGCCTTTGACAACTACATCCTGGGGATATGTATACATACCTCAGTTTCCATTTAATCCCAAACAAAATATTTGTGCATCTGCAGTTTGAGGGGTGAGCAGGATAAAAAGATTCAGACTCGAATAGGTACAAATGAAGTTGGTTTCTGTGTTTACAAAGTTTTGTAAATAATAGTTTTAACCATACATAGTGAACCAGTCGCTTCCAAGAATGAATGTTATTTTTTGGAAATAAGCGCTTGGGAAGCATCCGTTAGGTCACTGGAGTACATTTAGTGCATGTTTATAATAACAACCCTAAATGAGTGCACTCTCCTAAAGGATGGATGTGTTTTCTCAAACATTTACCTTTCCATGGTATCATTGATATAGACGTAGACTGAATAACTATTTTCTGCTGTGATTTAAAGATTTCAAACAGATGTATAACCCTATGTTTTGTGTGGGTCACAGCCTACTGAGTGTGATGGCATTAGCTACAGGTGCTTGGGCGCACTCACTAAGGATTGCTTGTTACAACTTGTGAATTCCCAAAGACATTTCCTCTGCTGGAGCCAATGTCTTGGCTAGACCTGCCCTGTGGTTCTTATGACTGCATGATGCACCTCAGCAACAACCATCAAGGGACTTTACAAAAATGTTTATAACTCACAATTCCTGGGGGATGCGGGGGCACACCTGGGGCCATACAGCCAGGTCCCATGTAGAGAGAGAGAGTGTGTGTGTGTGGACCTGGGATTCTTCCTTTATTGAGATAGAGGGTGAAGTACCTAGGGTTTGGAGACTTCACTCTTTATCAGTGAATTTAAAACATAAGAGCCAGAATTAAAGCACTGGAAGGGAAACACAGGGTCACTCAAGAGGTTAGTTAACTGTGTCATCCATGGTTTTCTAAAAAGGGGAACTTCATGGGTGGGATGGCCTTGTTCTTCATTGAGTTGCCTAGCTGTCAATGTGTTTATTTGAGAAGGATGACTTTGAAATGGATGTCTCTGCAGTCAAAAGCTTAAGGTCAGGCACTTACCTTACAATAAAAAAAAAGTTAATGGTCAGGCACTTACCACTCTATCTTATCTGCTTTTTGGTGCCTAAAAATTTTTAACAAAGGAAAACTGTCTTCAGTCTTCATAAAGATGTTTCTAATCTAAATATTTTAGGAATAGATAATACACTGAACATGCATAACTAGGTGTAAATGATATATCAGATGTGTTTAAGAGCTTATTAGTAGTGATAACAGAGAAGGGAGATGTGAGAGAGCATGAGAGGCCTGAAGGACAGAGGAGAGAAGACCCATGAAAAGAAGAGCTCAGCTTCAAAGGCATTGAATTTGTTAGAGATCTATTATGCCAATTTAAAAATGTTACCTTTGGTAGAGGAAATAATGTAGTTTAGAGTTTAGAGAAATAATAAAAATGACATCTTTCAGTGAACTGTAAACAATCATTTTATTATTATTGTAGGTTTTTTTTTCTTTTTCTTTTTAATTTTTTTTAGTGCTAACATGCCAATACTATGCTTTGTGTTTTGAATAAATTATGTCATTAAATCCTTATGTTATTCCTGGCTATAAGTCATATTACTATTTCTACTGTACAGATAAACAACCTGGCCCTTCGAGTTCTCAGAAAAGTTACATTAGATTATTGTTTAGTAAATGGCATAGCAGTAATGAGCCTAGGCATGGCTGGTTTCAAAGTTTATGCACTTCACTACTGTATAATCACGCACTTTTTCAGAGTAGTTGTATATGAAATTTAGATAGAAAATTTGGAAAAGTTTATAAAAAGGGACAATTTAAAACCTCTACATAAACTTCATTGAGTAACAAAAGTGATGAGAATCTGGTCACTAAATATTCTTCTGAGGAACATGAAGTATAATTAGCATATTGATTCTTCAGTAAATCCCAAGTCACGTATTGGTTGCTAGACTTTCGGAAGCCAAATATGGATAGTTCTGCATTGGGCTATGTGGATGAAGCTCTTAGATTCTGGTGTTCTACATTTCAAGAGACAGGGACTACTTCTTAGGGAGAAAGTCCAAATATTTTTAGCAGAGGTCATGCTTTTCTGTAAGACATCACAAAAAGTGTAGTTTCTCAACTGGAAAAAAATGCAAATAGAAGCGTTCTGAAGAAAACAAAAACAAAAATGTCATTTATAGTTTTACTATCAGGTTATTGTCAGGTAAAAGCCAGAGTCCTGCAATCTTTTCCCAACTAAGATGAAATGTCAGCTAGAAAGCTACAATCCACCCCAAGTTTGCTGAAGACCAGTCTTAAAGAAATCTTTTAACCTCTCATTCTAGATCTTAGCTCTCTTTCTGGAAATGGAGCAGTAAGTGCTTTGAAATGGCTCAGCATCCAAAAAGCAAGCTGAGTAGAGGAGTAGAAATGGGATTTGTCCTTTGCTCCTTCCTCTGTCAAGAACTAGTCTTACTTATTTGATCATCATACATAGGGTCATGTTATTGGAAGCAGACTTTGAAACTAATATTTGCATTAGGGATGTTTCTTGGCGAGGGATTTGGGAAAACACACTAGTGAGGGAGCAAAGAAAGGAAGACTGTATGGATGGCGAAGTTGAATGTCAGCTAGGATGCCCCTCCAGAGAATATAGAAACACGTAGCTGGTGGGCCTGAACACCTGAATGGACCAATCACTGGGTGATGGCCATGTGGGAGAAGATGGGGAGGTAATTTTGAACAAGGCAGCTTCCTTCCACAGAGGATAGGTTTAGGGAATGTCTCAGCCTTGAGCTATCAGCAGGCAACACTCCTGCCCTGCGGAAATGAGTTCTGAAAGGGGATCTGTGAGGTCTACCTAAGTATCTACAACAATGCGGAACTGCCAGCTGTGAGTGTGTATACGTCTGTGTGGAAAGGGGTTATATAGACATTTAATTTTATCTATTAGAGTCCTGTTCATTATTAAAAAAAACAAACAAATCCAAACTACTTTTGTTGTCATATTCAAGTTTGTTTAGGCTGAAAAGATGACACACTTAAAAGTAAAAGTTATTGCAGTACATGCGTTACCCAAGAAACACTGAAAAATCAAACCTCTGAGTTTGTAACAATTTAGCTCAGTATTGCCAAATAATGGAGGTTTGTGGATTATTTGTAATCATAGGTCCCTTGACTGTATCTGCAGTTTTAATTTCCCTAAGGTGAATTCCTCCAAATCCTGCTAAAGTTCAGGTTGTGCAAAGTGTGCTAGCTGCCCGTGAGGCAAAGGGTGAAAGAGGTGAACTGAATATTAAAATGTCCACAGTAGTCAGTTTCCCTGCTTAGCAGTCTTTCCTAGAAGAAAGGTGGAAAACAAGTTGCTGAGGCTCAGCAGTTAAACTGAGGAATCAGCCATATTCTGATGGAGAGTAAATTACATTCTGGGATTTGGGTAGATAAACTAATTGATGAATGTCTTAAAGCACCTATATCGCTTTCCTGCCCCAAGCCTTTTCACATCTTCAACTTACCTTCTCAGTAATGTCTCTGAAATCAGTTTTATTCTAAATGCAAAATATTGTATCTATCATTGGCTCCAGACCAAAGGGAATTGTTTAAATGTCTTATCTGTCTCCTACACATCTGTTCATAGAAGACAGACAAACATACGTCACTCGTGAGTTTTTTTCAGGAATGACTGGTTTTATCTTCTCATACTTCAATTACACAGTTCCAAAGTCTTTAAATGTATCCATGTTATCAGTGAGTCACAATGCCCAACATAGTTTATTTACATTCCCATTTCTACATATTGGGATATTCTGTCTATGAATGTATAGCAAATATATGAACCATATTTCTTTGGAGTCATGGACATTGCTTTTTACTGAAATGCACTTATAATATCCATGTCAGCAGTGTAAGCAGAATATCTTGAATATCATAATTGTGGAAGAAATAACACTGAATTAAAAATTTCAAGAGAAAAGAGGATGGATCATACAATAGGTTTGCTGTACAAAATGTCATCTTTTTTTTTAAGATATTATTTATTTATTTGACAGAGAGAAAGATAGCGAGAGCAGGAACACAAGCAGGGGTAGTGGGAGAGGGAGAAGCAACCTTCCCGCGGAGCAGAGAGCCTGAGGCGCGGTTTGATTCAGGACCTGAGCGGAAGGCAGATACTTAACGACTGAGCCACCCAGGCGCCCCTCAAAATGTCATCTTTTCCCATTCAGTAAATTAAGGGAGATACTTAGCTCTACCTACCTGTTAATGAGGAATAGGACTAAATATTTTATAATTCTAAAATGCTTTAAATTTTTGGATAGACACATAGCAAAAAGCATTTTACCTCCTTTGCATAGTCTCATCACTTTAAAACAATGGAAGGTAGTGAGGTCTCATTGAATCCTGGAACTGGGGAGTTGTTAGGCCCCACAATAGCACTCACTGCTACAGTTCTGCATTTAATTCTCTTGAAGGAAGTGTTTGTGACACCTTCAAGGGCTTCCTAGCTGGGAAATCAATTCCAAGAGGTTGGCATTGCAGTGACATGGAAACAACAATAACTTCAGGGAAGCATGGCCATGACAATGGCATCCTGAGGTTGTAAACCACGCAAATGGATGAGCAGGAATACACAAATACACAGGGGAGGCCGAAAGAAAGAGACATACTGAGAAAAGACTACTGGGGCCAATTGTGGTGGCCAAAGAGGATCACCATGAAGTGGACACAAAGTCAGAAGATGACATTGTTAGCATACATGTGTTTCCAGAACTTTTTAGTTAAAATAGTATATTAGCATTCTTTTATAAATATTTGAGAATTATCTTAAAACTGAAAGTATAAACATATTAAAATGAAAAATAATGTATTATATGATAAAATAGGCCCTATATTTAGGTCAACTAAAATGGAGAACTTAAGTAATTTGACAACAAATAAAATAACATATAATAAATAAACCATTCCATAAATTATAATTTCATAGTATAAAGCTCAATATGGTCAATTGAATATAGTAGTTGACTTTAATAAAGAATAACTACGTTAATTTTAAAATAGTTTCCTCCAGAATGGCTTGAAAATTACTTTAAAAATTACTATTTTCCTTTGACAGATATAAATCCTTTGGCATGGCATATTTTTTTTATTTAAGATTTTTTATTTATTTGCGAGAGAGAGAATGAGAGACAGAGAGCATGAGAGGGAGGAGGGTCAGAGGGAGAAGCAGACTCCCCGCTGAGTAGGGAGCCCAATGTGGGACTCGATCCCGGGACTCCAGGATCATGACTTGAGCCGAAGGCAGTTGCTTAACCAACTGAGCCACCCAGGCGCCCGGCATATTTTTTTTCCTTAAGGATGAACTTCATATACTTGAGCATACCCATATTTTTGGGTGTTGGTTGCAATATCAATATTCATGTAATATATATTTAGATGAAAGCATTTTAGGTTCTTTATACAGTGCCAAATGCCCCAAGAAAAATTTTAAAAATCTGTGTTCTATACATTTAAAAATATTTAGTTATCTGGTGTCATACAATTAATCACCTAGACATTTTCTGTTATTTTCAATAGATATATTTTTTCAATGCATACACTGTCTTAATATATTAATAGTATTTTAATATCTTGAAGAAGCCATAGATTGAAAGGAAAGAAAATATACACACATATGCTTTATAGATTTGGCTTCCAAACTATTACTTTTTCATAGAAAAAATATGCATTTTATAATTTTTTAAGCTTTATTTAGAGTCCAAATATAACTCACATAAAATTCTAAATGAGCAAGAGAGGATTTGGAAAAATATATATAAGCTAATTATGCCATTTCAAAAGTTTATAACACTGATCTTCTTACATTCTTGTAGAGAAAAGTAACATTTGTCAAATGTTGGGCTTGGGTGGGCTACTGACAAAGGCTTCAATCATGCAGGAAGCTGTTTTCAAATCCATTAAAAAAAAAAAAAAGCAGGCACCATTTACATGATAAATTACTCCTAGACAAGAATCTTAGCTGACTACCCAAGTGCTTGATTCTGTTATCACTGATTTGTCCTTCAGTCTTCAACAGAATGAAAATGAAGGACTTACAACTAATTGTGCCAGGAAACAGAGCTAATTTCCTTATACTGCCAAAAAAAAAAAAATGCATTGTAAGCCATTAAACTTGAGAGTGAATAATATCATGTGCAATAATAAAGTATTATTAATGTCTTTATTGTCCTACAAAATGTCTTGATTGCTATTCTTAAGTAAATTTGCTTCTGAAACGTTCTACAAAATTTCCAAAAGAACAATAAAAAAAAGGTTTCAGTTAGTAAAGTTTAAAAATTTCTGAAGAAATTTTAAAAAAAATTTTCAGTTTAATTTGAAAACCAGAAGCCTTATCTGTTTTAGGATAAATACAGTTTACTAGCATAAATTTGACCCTTCATTTGAAGAAATGTATTTAAATTTTTAACTAAGAATCACTTGCTCTCCACTCCTTTAACTTGATCAATCATCAGTGAAATGAAAATTGAAACCGTAGTGTGAAACCATTTTACATGCGCCAGATTGGAAAATATTAAAAATTAAGTAAAAGCAAAGATGGGAGTATTGTGGGATATGGAATTTCTCATCCACTGTTAGTGGGAGCAACCATTTTGGAAGATATTTTGGCATTGTAGAAACAAACTAAAATGGAGTCTTGTCAGGGACAAAATGGATACAGTTGATGCAGGCACATAAA
Organism: Callorhinus ursinus; assembly: GCF_003265705.2. Classification (NCBI taxonomy): domain Eukaryota; kingdom Metazoa; phylum Chordata; class Mammalia; order Carnivora; family Otariidae; genus Callorhinus; species Callorhinus ursinus. The sequence goes on along the minus strand of NW_027397066.1, from coordinate 113,091,407 downwards.
GGAAACTGAACCTAACCTTACAGAAATTTACACCTGCTCTCGAAAATCAGCAGAGGATACCAGCCAATTCCCAAATGCCAAGTCTGTTTACACCATCTCTGTATTTCCTTATTCCCTTGACTCAGCTACTCTGATCCAAATAAATAAAAAGACCACTAGGCAACCTTTCAGCTGAAGAAAACAAATTAACTTTCACATTTTCCCCAAAAAAATCCCTTAGCCTTTGAGTAATCCAGAACTCATTGCTCCAATAGCCTTGATTTTCCCAGCTTGCAAATTGAAACCCTTGCCATAAACTCATCTTTCTCCTTTGTTTTATTCAGTGTGCAGAGTCTAGTTTTTGATATCATTCATCAGTGCAGTTGAATGTAACTTAACCATAACTATCCTCTTAGGAAGAGAACCTAAAGAATCTCTTGATAGACCTTCAAAGATAAAGAGGGACTTTCAAAGGTAAGGCTTTTTTTTTTTTTTTTTTAATTGGGCTGTGGTTATGGAGTTTTTTTTTTTTTGATTTTCCTTTAAATTGGTCAGATAATTTTCTTTTTTTTATTTAAAGATTTTTATTTATTTATTTGACAGAGATAGACACAGTGAAAGCAAGAATGCAAGCAGGGGGAGTAGGAGAGGGAGAAGCAGGCTTCCCGCTGAGCAGGGAGCCCGATGCGGGGCTCGATCCCAGGACCCTGGGATCATGTCCTGAGCCAAAGGCAGACGCTTAACGACTGAGCCACTCAGGCACCCCTGTCAGATAATTTTCATATGATTTAATATATGTATAATACACTTAACAATGTGAGGGATTTTATTTTCCTTTCCTTTCCTCTTCCCTTTTATGTCAAGTTAGAAAGCTGGTTTACTAAAATTCCTCCAGTGAGAATAAACGTAATTGGCCACTTGATATTCTCTCAGCTACGTAGTATCCTTAATGAGAAGGCGAGTCAAGCAAGACAGTGTGCACCTGCATTTAAAGTTATGAAAGATAATCGTTTTTATTTATAAAATACTGTATGCTTAAGATGTTGAGTGCTACTTAGTATTTATGCAAGCATATGTACTTGCAATAGGTTATATTGCAACATTAGTGTTATTTGAAATTTTATTAGCATACTAAAAGAGAACTCTGCATGGAGAAGTTTGCCTATTTGCAAATCCTGTATTTTATCTCTATTATGCCCACCAGAACCTTCCTTCATGGTTGTCTAGAGGTTAAAATGAAATGGCACAGCCCTTGACATGAATACTCGTATTTTGAATTTTTTCAGCTAGTTTAATGTGTATAAAGTGGTTTCTTTCTCTGGTTCCATACAAATAGCCAAAGCAATTTTGAAAAAGAAAAACAAAACTGGTGGCATCATAATTCTGGATTTCAAGATATATTACAAAGCTGTAATCATCAAGACAGCATGGTACTGGCACAAAAGCAGAAACATAGATCAATGGAACAAAATAGAGAATGCAGAAATGGATCCACAACTATATGATCAACTAATCTTTGACAAAGTGGGAAAGAATATGCAATAAAAAAGACAGTCTTTTCAACAAATGATGTTCGGAAAGACTGGACAGCAACATGCAGAAGAATGAAACTGGACCACTTTCTTACACGATACCCCCCCCCAAAATTCAAAATGGATGAAAGACCTAAATGTGAGACAGGAAACCATCAAAATCCTAGAGGAGAACACAGGCAGCAACCTCTTTGACTTCGGCCATAGCAATTTCTTACTAGACATATAGCCACAGGCAAGGGAAACAAAAGCAAAACTGAACTCTTGGAACTTAATCAAAATAAAAATCTTCTGAACAGTGAAGGAAAAAAATCAACAAAACTTAAAGGTATCCTATGGAATGGGAGAAGATATTGGCAAGCACATACTGATAAAGGGTTAGTATCCAAAATCTACAAAGATCTTATCGAATTCAACACCCAAAAAACAGCCCAGTTAGAAAATGGGCAGAAGACATGAATAGACACTTTTCCAAAGAAGACATCCAGATAGATAACAGACACATGAGAAGATGCTCAATATCACTCATCATCAGGGAAATACAAATCAAAACTACAATGAGTTACCACCTCACAGCTGTCAGAATGGCTAAAATTAACAACACAAGAAAAAAGAGGTGTTGGAGAGGATGTGGAGAAAGAGGAACCCTCTTACCCTGTTGGTGGGGATGCAAACTGGTGCAGCTACTCTGTAGAACAGTTTGGAGGTTCCTCAAATTTAAAAATAGGACTATCCTATGACCTAGCGATTGCACTACTAGGTATTTACCCAAAGGACACAAAAATACAAATTCAAAGGGATACATGCGCCCTGATGTTTATAGCAGCATTATCAACAATAGCCAAACTATGGTGAGAGCCCAAATATCCATCGACTAATGAATGGATAAAGAAGAGGTGGCATATATATATATATATATATATATATATATACACACACACACACACATATATATGAATATTACTTAGCCATCAAAAAAATTAAATCTTGTCATTTGCAATGACATGGATCAAACTAGAGCATATTATGTTAAGTGAAAGAAGTCAGCCAGAGAAAGACAAATACCATATGATCTCATTCATATGTAGAATTTAAGAAAGAAAACAGGTAAACATATGGGAAGGAGGAAAAGAAAAAAAAAAAAAAGAAGAAGGCGAGAGGGAAAAAAGCCATAAGAGACTCTTTAATGTAGAGAACAAACTGAGGGTTGATGAAGGGAGGTGGTTGGGGGATGGGCTAGATTGGTGATGGGTATTAAGGAGGACATTTGTTATGATGAGCAGTGGATGTTTTATGTAAGTGCTGAATCACTGAATTCTACTCCAGAAACCCATCCTGCACTGTATGCTAACTACCTAAAATTTAAATCAATCAATCAATAAAAAGTATTTTCCTTCTCTATAAGGAAACAGACTCAAAGATGTCTCATTCAGGTGTTCTTATCTCTACCTTCTTTCAGATTTATGTATTGCAAATTCCATGTACAACCCACATAAGTCTATCTCAGTGGCAAAAATAATGGGGAGTGACATCCTTCTTCCATATAGATGAGTAACCCCAATTGGTTATATAATCCCTACGTATCACCTGGACAGGTTGTGCTCTAACATCCATATCCACACTGCGGTGATGGCCCATGTTCCTAAGGAAACTGGACTTTGCTGGCTCTCCTAATATCTGATGATCTTTGATTGGAGAGAGGGTGGTTTCCCTGGAATATTGTTCTCCTATTTCAAAGATACCTATCTGGCATGAGAGAGATCTTCCTCTTACCCTCACTGGATACTATATATCTGGCAACTGACAACAAATTCCTCAGTATTTAGTTTTTTGATCATTAATCTGTTACTTTTTTTTTAAAGATTTTATTTATTTGATAGAGAGATACACAGTGAGAGAGGGAGCACAAGCAGGGGGAGTGGGAGAGGAAGAAGCAGGCTTCCCGCTGAGCAGAGAGCCAGATGCGGGGCTCGATCCCAGGACCCCGGGATCATGACCTGAGCCGAAGGCAGATGCTTAAGGACTGAGCCACCCAGGTGCCCCTAATTTGTTACTTTTTTCAATATTTATTGGCTTTTTGTGTGTGTGACTTCCTGTGTGTATTCTTTCCTTATGTTTTTTTCTTCCTTTCTTTCTTTTCCTTTTTCCTTTTTACTTTAACTCTTTATGTAGTTTTCTGTTGGATTAGATTCACTGCTTTCACACTGTTTTGGGATAATATATGATAACTATATGATATATATAATTACTATATACTATAAGGACCTGGGTCATTGGATTATGGAGGCTGAGATGTTCAAGATCTGCAGTTGGCAAACTGGAATCCCAGGAGAGCTAATGGTATAGCTGCAGTGCAAGTCTGAGTTTGAAAGCAGAAGACAAATGTTTCAGCTAGAAGAGAATCAGGCAGAGAGAAATAATTCTTTCTTATACTTTTATTCCTTTCAGACCTTCAACGGATTGGATGAGGCCCACCCACAATGGGGAGAACAATCTGCTTTATGTATTCAAATTACTTATCCAGATGGTAATTACTTATTCAAATGGTAATTATTCAAATGTTAATTCAAGTTATTTAATCAAATATTATTCTCATCCAGACACACCCCAAAATAATGTTTAACCAAATATCTGGGTTCCCCATGACCCAGTCAAGTTGACACATACAATTACCATCACAGCTATAGCAACATTTGACTCATAAGCTGAAATACTTTTCTTGTTTTCTTTTTTAGCTTTTAACTTTAGTTACATTGCCTTTTACCCAAAAATATTCTAATTTTTTTATCTAATAAAATATTTCAATAATTACTTTATGACTTCTTTGCTTCCTTCACTTAATAATTTCATAAATTTTAACTTTGACTTTGGATTAGGTCTGCATATTCTCTCAGTCCAGTTACATACTGATAAACTAGAGAATTATAATTTGGAATTCATCAAACTATATGCACTTTTTTCTCATTCCTCAATCCCTTTATTTTCTTTTCATTTTTCTTCCTATTGGCCTGTTAATGTGAACATAGATAATGTTCAACTCTTTGAGCAATACTTAAAGCTAACCTGGGATTTAGCTAAATAAATTGGGTATTCAAAAACTGGAGGACTTTACTCTTACAAATAAAATTAAAATATATGCTTTTATCACATTTGTTACTAAAAAATTGTGTTGAATGAGTGCTTCCTAACTGGTGATTTATGAAGACCCCTTGGCTCATAATGATTTGAAAATATGCCACAGGCCAATTACTGTACATATTCTCATGACACTCACCAAGCTACAGTAAACACAGGTTACTGTGATTTCTTTCCAGTAAATGAAGTCCTGATAAATTCTAGTAACATTTCCTTCTCCAAATAGCCTCCATTATTATATGCATAAAGTATGAACATTGAAATCAGATTTATTTTGCTGTCTGACATTTTTATTAAGTTCAGAATAAAAGCTACAGTCAAACTAGACACATAAACATTCCAATATTTTAATCTTTATTTGGGTCTGCAAAACAGTGGTTTTGTTGTATATAAAATATGTGGCAAAAATCCCTAGCCCTTTGAGCACTGACATCCAAAGTAAATCAGCATTCTCATTAGTTTTCCTGGTTAACATACCCAGCCCTTTTTTCTCTATTGTTCAGCCCAATTCCTTACCCTGTTAGCTCAAGGGAAGACAACTATAAAGAAAAAGGGGCACCTGGGTGGCTCAGTCGTTAAGTGTCTGCTTTCAGCTCAGGTCATGATCTCAGGGTCCTGGGATGGAGCCCCACATCAGGCTCCCTGCTCCGCGGGAAGCCTGCTTCTTCCTCTCCCACTCCCCCTGCTTGTGTTCCCTCTCTCACTGTGTCTCTCTCTGTCAAATAAATAAATAAAATCTTAAAAAAAGAAACTATAAAGAAAAAAAAGTAGGCTTTGTGCATTAATTGGCTATGGTGTACATTTTACTATATTACTGAAAAGGAACTATGGATGTAGTTACGAATTTATTTTCCTGAAGCACAGCTGTTTTTATTTTTCCCTTTGTGATCTTTCCCTAAAGTTCCACTCCATTAAGGGACAATGAGTTAAGAGACAATTCAGCTCTAGAACTTGTATATTAAGGGGCCTACATACGCTTCTAATTTTATTTCTCACTAAAGAGTCTTACAAACTCTAAGCAAAAATACTCTAAGCAAAAATACCCAAATGCATAATTCTATTCATTGCTATTTTGTCTTTGATCTTTGGACTATTACAAATAATGTGGCAATGAACATTCATATATAAGTTTTTGGGCATACAAATGTTTTTATCTTGAATATATACCTAGAAGTAGAATTACTTGCTGATATGGTAAATCTCTGTTTAATATTTTAAGAAACAGTCATATACCCATCATTACAGTATCATACAGAGTAGTTTCACTGCCCTAGAGATTCTCTGTGTTCCACCTATCCATCTCTTCCCACTCCCCCAGCCCCACCCCTGGAAATCACTGATCCAGTAAAATATAAACATTTTCATGAATATAACTACATTTTCTCTCCCTTTCTTTGTGTTGAATTTATATACTACATCTGTGTATGTTCAAAGATTGTTATAATATTTTATATAATCCTATGCCTTTTGGGGTGCCTGGGTGGTTCAGTCGGTTAAGCATATATGGTGGACTTCTGAAATGTCTGTGTAAGGAGCTTGAAATACCCACTCTAGAGTAAAGCAGCAATAACAGTGGACAAAATAGTAAAAAATAAGCATTTAACATTTCTGGAAGTTGATTAGAGATTAGAGAGGATACAAGTTGAAAATAATCTATTCAGGGCGCCTGGGTGGCTCAGATGGTTAAGCGACTGCCTTCGGCTCAGGTCATGATCCTGGAGTCCCAGGATTGAGCCCCACATCGAGCCCCACATCAGGCTCCCTGCTCAGCAGGAAGTCTGCTTCTCCCTCTGACCCTCTTCCCTCTCATGCTCTGTATCTCTCATTCTCTCTATCTCAACTAAATAAATAAAATCTTTAAAAAAATAATCTATTCAAAAAATGTACTAATTCTCAATAAAAACAAATGGAGTCTGTGACAATTAAGCCAGGGGCTGCTCCTTTCTACCTACCAGTATCTAAGTTGGGGATATTATGTTCTGTGTGGTGCTCCCAGTTGCCTTCCTCATGTTGTAACTGACTGAATTGTGCAGTAAATTGATTTCAGACAAGTAAGGAAGGCCATGAAAAATGGCAGTTCCCTTTCTACTCCCTCCTGCACCCAGTTGTAGCTCCAGTACACAGAGATTCTCTTCTGGGTGGCTATGAGGATAGGAATTTCACATCATCCTCACTCCAAACACTATGTTGGGAAACTTCTATTCATGGATTTACCTGAGGTGTTTCACTTCATGTAAAGCAGAGCATGGAAAAATCCATTTCTAAAGATGATTTGTAGAAATCACAGTGGAAAACAGTTAGAGGGGACTAATATCACTGTGATGCAAGGAGAAATAATGGCAGACTGGTCAGAAATTTAACAGGGAGTACTAGGAATAAATATAGTCATAGAAGGTTCTCCTAATGTCAAACTCCATCCCTTCTGGTCCAGAAATCTGTACACCTATGCAAGGTTGTGTCTATTCAAGAGACACCAGAGAGAAGTGGGAGCAATTCTCACTAGCTGAATGTAAGGCAGACTTTAACTTCCCTCAAATTGGAATGATGCCCAATGTTACACACAGACCTTATTCAAAAGGTCAAAGCCTTATGTCTCAAGGTTTAAGCATAATTTCTGACCAAGCACTGGGTGACCACCAAGCTAGGCATATCTGGGACAATCCTAGGAAGCTGGGCCAAAATAGTCAACTTAGTAGACAAACACTTCAAAGTACTTGAAATATGTTCAAAAAACTAAAGGGACTTATTTTTTCTTTAAAAAAAATATGATGATGATGACACATCAAATAAAATACCTCAATAAAAGGATACAAATTATATAATTTAATCACATGGAAACTCTAGAGTTGACAAGTACAATAGCTAAAAGGAAAAAAAAATACTAGAAGATATCAGCAGACTTAATTGGCATAAGAAAGCATGAGAAGATTTGAAGATAGATCAGTAGAGAGTATCCAATCTGAGGAATAGAAAGAATAATGGAGAAAGAAAAATGGTGACTCAGAGACCTATGAAGTACCATTAAGTATATCAACATACAGGTAAAGGGAGTACCAGAAGGAAGAAAAGAGAAAAGACAGGGAAAAAAAAATAGTTTGCAGAAATAATGGCCAAAATCTCTCCAAATTTAATAAGATGAATTTTAAACACATTAATCTATTTATCTAAGAATCTCAACAAACTCTAAGTGGGGTAAAACATATTCCCATCTAGACACACAGAGTCAAGCAGTTGAAATATAATGACAAAAAGAAAATCTTCAAGGCAGCAAGTAGAAATTGATGTGTCACATACAAGTAAATCACATGAAGTATAAAAGCTGACTTCTCATCAAAAATGATGAAGGCCGGAAGGCAGTGTGATGACATTTTCAAAGTGCTGCCAGTAAAATAATCACTAAAAAAAGAAACAAAAACAAAAACAAAACAAAAAATCCTGTCAACCAAGAAGAATCTTATATCTGGGAAAATTATCCTTCAAAAAATAAAGGTGAATTAAAGACACTCACTAGTAACAAAGACTAAGAGAATTCATTGCTATCAGAGAAGGCTTGTAAGAATATATATGTTTTAAAGTTATATAGGTTCCTGGGGCTCCTGGGTGGCTCAGTCAGTTAAGCCTCTGCCTTCGGTGCAGGTCATGATCCCAGGGTCAGGGTCTCTGCTCAGTGGAGAGCTGATTCTCCCCCTGTCTCTGCCCCTATCCCCAAATTACATGCTCTCTCTCTCTCAAATAAATAAATAAATCATTAACAAAAAGTCATATAGGTTGAAAAAAATTGGGAAAAGAAGTGATTCAAATCTACATGAAGAAATAAAGGGCATTGGTAAAAGTAATTGAGTAGGTAATTATGAAATACAATATAATTATATATTTTTCTCCATCCTTTTAATTGTCTTTTTAAAACTACATAAAGCGGGAGTGCCTGAGTGGCTCAGTCAGTTAAGCATCTGCCTTCGGCTCAGGTCATGATCCCAGGGTCCTGGGATTGAGCCCTGCATTGGACTCCCCACTCAGCAGGGATTCTGCTTCTCCCTCTGCCTCTCCCCCTGCTTGTTCTCTCTCTCTCTCTCAAATAAATAAATAAAATCTTAAAAAAAAAACCCTACATAAATCAATAATTATAGAATTATATCCCTGATGGGATGCCTGGGTGGCTCAGTCAGTTAAGCGTCTGTCTTTGGCTTGGGTCATGATCCTGGGGTCCTGGAATCTAGTCTCTCATCAGGCTCCTTGCTCAGCTGGGAGTCTGCTTCTCCCTCTGCTGCTCCCCCTGCTTGTGCTCTCTCTCTTTCTAACAAATAAATAAATAAAATCTTTAAAAAATTATATCCTTGGACTTCTAAAGATATATATACATACTAACAGGGCAAAGCAAGAATGGGGTAATTTGGAGTGAGGAAATGACACCAGGTTGTTACTTAAATCTAAAAGAAATTTATAATCCTGGAAATGATAAAATATGTAGGTTGATATACAAAACTCTATAAATATTGCCTTTCTTTTTGCTCTTAGCTTCTTTAAAAGACACAGGATTTTTTTTTAAAGATTTTATTTATTTGAGAGAGAGAGAGAGTTTGAGCAAGGGAAGGGGCAGAGGGAGAAGCAGACTCCCCATTCAGCAGGGAGCCCAATGCAGGGCTTGATCCCAAGACTCTGAGATTATAAGCATCAATGCAGAACAAATGGGCTATCTATAAAGCACTTGTTTGAAACTAAACTGTAGAAGACAATGGAGTAAATACAAAAATAGTTTTACTTTATAAGTTTTTGAACAGAGTCTTATACCCTTCAATTTATCATTAAAAACACACAGATCTTTTACATTTATGGACTTTTCAGTCCATATTTTATATAAAATATTTTATATAAAATAACACTTAAAGACATGCTCTAATAAGAAAAGAATTACAATAATAAATTCAAGCCTGTTCATATGCAAATGCTTAAATAAATAAGACAGAAAGGTAACATAGATTACTACTTAGAGATTTCATAAAATCATCATAAATTCTATCCAAGGTCTTATGAGATATCCAATATTTTTATTTCAAATTTCTTACCCATTTTACTTGCATATGTGTTGCCATTAAATACTTGATGTCACTCACATGTCCTCTTCTCATCTTCTACAAAGAACTCAGATATAAGATATGTCCATTTTCTTTGATTTTCCTACCAAATCCTGCTTACATAGGCTTGTCATGCAGGGTATAATTTTATTGGAAACTTGAGGAGTTACAGTGAAATAGGTTATATTACAGCACAATAGAGAAAATAAAACCTAATGAAAGTATTATAGATTTCCACTTACAAAAAAATATGTCCTTAACATGTAATTGCTCAACATAAGAAATAAATCTAAAAATGATATGTAAACCCAGAAATGTATAACAAAAATGGAAGTGGCCAATAAAAACAATATTAAAGAAGCTTAAGGCAATAAGAAGTAAACCATATAAGGCATTTATAAAAATAAAGTTATAATAAAAAAATTAAGAGACCTGTTATAAAGAAAGACCTGTTATATATATTCCTGTGTCCACACGGAAAATTTATTTATTTATTTATTTATCTGTCTGTTTATTTATTCTTTAAAGATTTTATTTATTTATTTGTGAGAGAGTGAGCATGAGCAGTGGGGGAGGGCAGAGGGAGAGGAAGAAGCAGACTTCCTGTTGAGTTGAGCAGGGAGCCTGATGCAGGACTGGATTCTGGGACCCGGATCATGACTGAGCAGAAGGTGGACCATTAACCAACTGAGCCACCCAGGTGCCCCACACAGGATATTTAAATATGAAAACTAACACTGTTTAGAAGTAGAAATAGAACTATAATCTACATGGGAGACTTTAATATTCTGTTTTGATACATGTAGTAAGCAGAAAATAAGTGCCTAGTGCATGGTTTTGTAACGATTTCTCTACCTAAGGCTACAGAATGCCTTAAGGACTTTTTATTTTATTCTTAACCACTTAAGCCAATATAAATCTTAATAAAACATAAAATATAATCAAATACCTAGGCTGAGAATATGACTCACATACATACTTTTTAGTTATTTTATTTTGCCTATTCATTGTAGATTTAGGATTTATAAAGAGATATATAAACTTTATGAAATTGTGAAAAGCATTAATTTTTATTTTCTTAATTTTAGGATTTGAATTTCTTTTTCTTTTAATCTATGCCACACAGCAAAAGTCAAGGAGCTACTAACATTATACTATGATTATGTCAGTGATTTGATCTCTTGTGAATAGACTTCTCCAAGCCTAGGAGCTCCCAGCTGTTTACCCATTTGGCTCATATTTAAAAGCAAGTAGGAAATCATGCTTCTACATTGCCAAAATATTTCCCACTGCCAGAAGTACACAGCCAATGATGCTGAGGAAAACATAAGGTGATGTTTGAAAAATACAATTCAGAATACATTCTTTCTACTTTCTGGTGTGTATGCTGATATTTCAGATAAGGAGAAAAAAACACAAGAGTGAAGGAAACACAAATTTTTCATAAGGAGTTTAATCTTTGAAACTTTTAAAAATGTATAATTTATAGTGGGTTCCCACAGGGATATCATTAGGACCCTGGCAAGGAAATAAACATAAGATATTAGCCTCCATTCTCTATTACTTGGAGTTTTAAAAATATAGTATATTTAGAAGGAAAAATTTATTTAAAAATATACATGAATAATAAGACTGATTCAAATAACATATAACAAAGACATCACACATGGAAAAATGAGGTCTCAGGAACATCGAAATCAATTCACTTTCAAAACAATTTAGATATCATAGTTTATAATTTAAGGTAGCCCAAACCTCACACGTATTTAAAATTCATATACACAATATTTATTTAGTTAGAAATATTGTTTTGTTTGAACCATGAAGCATTTTTATTTATACTTCTTTATAGAAGTAAGTACAATTTTCACACCTTAAATTTAAGTATTGAGGGAGCGATTATTTCAAAACTTGTGAAGAAATTCCTAAGTAGAGAAAGGGGCTCCAGGATTCAGAAACAATACTAGAGTGGATCAAAACAAAGCTTCTATATGTTACTTTTACTGTGGAGAAGTGGCAGTTTCTATGACCATGCCTTAAGGTGAGGAGGACTTAAGAATATTGGGATGAGGAACTGGGGTCAGGACAGGTGTTAGGGTCTTATCTGTTATTCTCCTCCTTGCTCACTCCATGCCAGCTACACTGAATTCCCTGCTGTTCTTCAAACATGCCAGGCATATACTCCAACCTTACGGCTTTAAACTGGTTCTTCCTGTGCCTGGAATCATATCTATTGTCTCAATTTTACTCTTCTTTAGTCTTTGCTCATACTGCATTTTTATGTTGACTTCCCTGTAGAACACTGAAACCTGCCCACCATCCCTTCCATTGCTTTACCCTACTCTCCTTCTCATTTTATATTTACAATATGCTTTCCCTTATATAATTGTGTCCTCTCAATAAATAATTTGTGCATTACTTCTATTATTGCCTGTTTGTTTCTACCCCCCAGAATATATGCATCCTGAGGTAAAGTAACTTAGTTTTGTTAACTGAGGTATTCGACATAGAAGAATATCTTCCACATAATAGGCACCTGGCACATATTTCTCGAGTGAATGACTAATGAGTGCATCTTACAGACTGAACTCTAAACAACACAGTAAACCAGTGGTAATACAAATGTCTAAATCAATGTACAGACATTGCTATAAATGGGCTTTTAGTTTACTTCTTAGTTACTATTTATCCAATAATTAGGGAAAATGATGCCTAGAAATAATGTTAATTGCATCTTGATTCTAATCCTAATTCTTTCCATTCCTCTCTTTGTTTTCTAATAATGCATTACTTTTTGGCATTTCTGTACCTCTAAATCTAGTTTTTCTTTATTCTTATCACACATATTTATTCAAAACAATTTGTATCTTTCGTATCAGTAATTTAGTGAAGTGTCTTTAAATGTAGGTATCTTCTACAGAATATTTATGAAGAGTTTTGTAGGCTGGTTATTTATGTGAATTTTTTATTCTGCTCTCATGTGTGTAAGTGCTAGAATAGAGAATATTTGGGAAATTAAGAAAGAAAAAAAATAACACTATATACTCACCTCCCCCAAAAGCATTCTGGAGATGTGGTATAGAATTTTATTGATTTCTGTGGCTTTAGGTGGAACAAAAATAATTTGTGTTGATCAATAGATGAGCAAATTTCCTTCTTACTAATTTTATCTTGGATATTTTAGCCTCCATTCTGATACCCTACATACTAGTTGCCAAATCATTCACAACTACCCTCTCCCAAACCCTCCTTTTAGTGTGGTATCTGAGATTAAACCCTGAGCTGTTGCAATCTACTTGTGAATACTGATATACGATATGAAGACATATTTTAGTTGACATCATTACTGGCTAGGATAGTTTATAAGATTGAATAAAAAATTTGGACTTCAGTTTGATTGGGTTTCTCTCTGTTACTTGGTCACTTATGACCATTTAATTCATCATTTTGTTTTGTTTTGTCTTCCTCATTTTTAACTGGAAGGAATTAACCTAAATTATCTTTAAAACCTTTTCCATTTATCTAACTTTCTTTAATTCCAACATTACTTTATAAATAGGGACTATAATCTGGCAAACTTTTCTTTTTTTTTGTTGCCTTGCATTTTTTCTCATCTGCCTTCTTTTTCTTAAATTTTATTATATTGTGTTAATCACCATACATTACATCATTAGTTTATGATGTAGTGTTCCACAATTCATTGTTGTGTATAACACCCAGTGCTCCTTGCAGTACATGCCCTCTTTAATACCCATCACCAGGCTAACCCATCCCCCATCCCCCTAAACCCTCTGTTTGTTTCTCAGAGTCCATAGTCTCTCGTGTTTCATCTCCCCCTCTGATTCCCCCCCCTTCATTTTTCCCTTCCTACTATCTTCTTTTTTTTTTTTAACATATAATGTTTTATTTGTTTCAGAGGTACAGGTCTGTGATTCATCAGTCTTACACAATTCACAGCGCCTTTTCTTGCATAAGACCTCATTCAACTGTTCCTGGTCACCAGAACCCTGTAGTAGTTGCTCTTATTCAATGTTGCTCCTTTAACTCATGTACACAGACTCAGAAAGCAATTTCCTCTGGAAGAACAACATGCAAAATGCATACAAACATACAAAATTATAAACTTAGTAATTTAATTCAAATTTGAAAAAAACTTGCCATGATAGGATCTTCAAACAGTTCTACATCTACAATTTTCACTATAACACTTGAACTAAACTAGTATAAAGATCTGAAAGGTCTACATACCCAGAATCAAAGACCTTAAATCACAAGTTGAAGGAACCATGTATGTACATGTGTGAACATATGTGATGTGTCTACTACATATATTTATAGCTAGTTTCTAATAAAAATTTGAGTAATGTTATTTATATATCATAAATTATTATTTATATTATGATCTGTTTACCTAAGAAATAAGAAAATCTAATTAATTGCAAAATCTTTACTTAATAATGTGACTTAGCTTTTTATCTAGACTTATTGGCTTTTGGCACCTGTACAAACTAGCTTAATAAACCAGTTTTCAGGAATTTTTGATAAAATTAAATCACATCTCTCATGTGTTAATTTTCAGATATTAAAGTGGTCCACTCCATTGCTGATTGAAGGTAAATATTTAAAATGACTGTGAATGACATATAAAGGTATGTCCATCTGCATGATAATTTATAGAACATAGTAATGGAGGAAAAATAATGGAGATAATTTCTGTAATTTATAATCCTAGTCAAGATATTTTAAAATGTGTTGATCATATCAATATATGATGGTAAAATATGGCCTTTTAAGTTATGTATATCTTTGTTTTATTAACTTTCTTTGGTTTAAAACAAATATCTAATGGACTATCATTCTATCTTTAAATTTTGATTAATACAAAAATTTTAGATTAAGAATAGCTTAAACATCAAAATTAAGGTGTTAAATTATCCTTATTACATAACCAAAGTATTTTTGTTTTTTACCTTTTGCCATTGTTTGGAGGAAAATACTATATATACACATACATTCTTTGACAAAGCTAAAGAGACTACTCTGACAAGTGGAACCCTGATATTTCTTATTGAACTGGATAATTTGTTTACAAACATTGTTCATAACTTATTTTTCTCTTGCAATATATTATATAGATTTACTCACTCACTATATGGAACTTTTTTTTTTTAAATCCCTATTCTTGCAAGAAGAGAAAGAAACATATCATTACTGAGTCTTTACAAATGAATAATATATTTTGAGACAAAAGCAGATATGAGTTACTCTTCAAAATAATAAATTAACACTTATTAATTCTATCTTATTTCTTGTGTCTTTCTTATTTCTATCTTATTTATATTCTATCACATAACATGGGATTCTGAAGTTTGGAACATCATTAGTCTCAAATAATTTACCTTAATCCCAACTTCAAAGCCAAAAAATATAAAATAAGTTTTCAATTTTATATTTGTCAAAGTTCTATTGGGATTAAAATACTTTTAAGAGAAAAAAATGGAGGCATTCAAAACAGAAACAACAAAATCAAAACAATGAAACAAAAATGAAACTATAGAGAATGAGAATCAAAATGAAAGCATATAAAATTGAGAAGGAAGTGAATGAGTTACAGAAATTGACATAATAAAGTTAAAAAATTGATCCAAATAATTATATTATAAACATTTGCATTTGGGACAGATTATCTTTGTATTTTACATATTTGTAGAAGTACCAGCATTTATTGGTAATTATCTTGCTGCAAAATCTTAAATTACATCAAGCACTGGGTTCTTCCTGTGGTTCCAAGATTGCCTTGTGTACTTGGAAAACCTGTAGATACCTAAGGTTAAACATTAATACTTAAACGGACTTTCAACTTCAGTTCCAAGATGTAGAGTCTGGAAGCTGACATTAGAAAATGTTGGACAAACTCAAAATCAATGATTTTTCTTAGATACGTCCAAGAATTGAGGTTTCCTGGCCAACTGCCATCCCAATATTTGGAGAGATCAAGCATACCCAGAGAGATAGAGCAACCAGGATCTGCTTACCTGGAGCCAACACTGCTCTTTCTGATAATTGCCTGTGTTGAAGTTGGCTGATATATCCTTCCCAGAATATTAAATGCTACTACACATCCATTGTCAAATCTGAGCATTCATCGACTCAGCTTGCCACAGAAGGAGCAGGAGAGACAAATATCAATACAACTATAAGCTACATTTTCTAAATAGCCTTCTAGTCAGCAAAATTTCAGCAACAGTGAAGATCTTTATATCATAGATTAATATCCTACAGCCTGACTTCATCTATCTTTGGTTAGAAAAGGGGAGAAGGATATAAAATATATAGTTCCAACAGCGAGGAACTGGTCTGTTGTTGCCAGGAGCTAACCTGCCATTCACAGCTAGGTAATTACAGCTAGTCTTTGTGTTTTATTGAAAATAAAAATTCTCAGAATACAAACAACAGACAAGACCAGTGTTTGATCTTGATAAATGAAGACCAAAAAAAGACCACTCCATAGTCATATCTGAACTCATAAAAATAAATCACAAAAATGAGTGAACATCCACCTATCCTGACTAATATAAGTGGTCACTGCTTCTTTATCAATTAAAGGTCCATCTGACTAGTTTCCCTTACATAATTACCCACCCTTCATTCCTACCATTTTCTAGGTTAGACTTTTTTAAGTTACTCAATCATAGAATTATAACTATTTCTGTATAGCATCCAATCCAGAACAAAACACTGCTTTCTTGAAATCTCCTCTAAATCTGCTAATGTCATCTTATTGAGGAGCCCTACAGTTCTCCATGGTGTTCATTCCCTTTCACTGCAGTGAGTTAATAGTTAACTCTTTTTTTTTTTTAACTATGTATGTGTTCTTAGTGATCTTTAATTAGAGGACACTGATATCTGTAATAAGAAAGATTTTACTTGGATATGAATAATCAGCTATTATTTCATTGATGGGAAGTAATCTATCAATTTGAATGCAATTATAATTTCTGCTTCAATTGTGTTCTTTCCTTACACTTATCTAAAAACCATTTTTTCTTTAAAAGTTTGTGTTCCCCCACAAGTCCCCACATATGGTCAGGACTATCCATACATGGCCCATACCCTGACACCAATCCTAGGGAGGCCGGATGCCTATTCAGGGCAGCTTCTGTATCTGTTTTCAATAATCCAGAAAGTTTAGACTTTTGTGTACAAGGACTGCCCCAGCCCAGCAGGTCATTTTCTGGGACCAGCAGCTCCCCCCATACGACACTCCTGATGTGAGCTGGGAAGGTCATTTGATCTAGATCCTTTTGAGCTAGCCCTGTACCAAGAAGATGCACAGAGTCTCCATAGGGGTCAGTTCTCCCAGGTGTCTTGCATCCATGATCATCCTGGAACTGTCCTGAATTGCAGCGCTAGAGAGTTCCTGTGAGATCTGCCTGCAGAACAGGATTCCCTGTTTTGCAGTGGGTTGACCCTTAGCATCACACTGTGTTCCCCAGAAATCCCCACTGTGGTCCAGTGAATCCTTTGGAACCAGGGAAACATCCCATGGAGCCTGGATGTTGAGTGATGTGGTAAGTAAATCTATAAATCTTAAAATTAGTTGTAATTTTCTGTCCCCATGTTCATCATTATCTCACTTATTTTAATCTCTTTATCCCTTCCCCTATATTCTGGGCAAGTTTTAAATATTGCCTCCTTTTGTTCTTTGATTTTTCTTCAAATAACAAGTGTACATTTAGTATCTATAGTATTAGTTTTAATTAAGCTTGATCCATTTAGATACATTTCAATACTCCCTTTCCAGCTTCTGCCCCTTTTTTCTTGTCTTTATCTCTTCTTGTTGCTCTGTAATTTTGCCCTCTTTCCCACAACCTGCAATTGTTATTTATTATCTATTCATGATAAGCGTTTCTTTTATTCTTTTGAGAATCTCAACCATTGCTTTATTTGTTTGTTTTATTTTGTTTTGTTTTTGTCTCAACAAATCACGTTAAAGATGTTTGTTTGTTCTTTCTCCTTGTCTTTAGAATGCAATCTTTGTTTCCTCTGTTTATCAATTTTTTTTAAAGATTTTATTTATTTATTTGTCAGAGAGAGAGAGAGAAAGCGTAAGCAGGGGGAGCGGCAGGCAGAGGGAGAAGCAGGTACCCTGCTGAGCAAGGAACCTGATGCGGGACTTGATCCCGGGACCCTGAGATCACGACCCAAGCTGAAGGCGGACACCTAACTGAGTGAGCCACACACGCATCCCTATCGATCCTTTTCAATTGTTATTTCATACAATTATTTCTTCAGTCATATTTGCCATGATACATATCTATGAAGAAAGTATGAAGGGTTTTTCCTTGTGAGTTCATTGGCCAATGTATGCTGGTTGAATTTCCTTTTCATTGTTGTAGTTTCATGGTTGTGGTTATAGTTGTTTCTAGTGTAGTTTTTTTAAGTATTAAGTATTTATCTGATCTGGGACTGCTATGTATGCTTCTTCCATACCTCAGCTCTTTGTGTAAAGATTTAGAAGCAAAAATAAACAAGTGGGACTGCATCAAACTAAATAAAAAGCTTCTGGCAACAAAGGAAACCATCAGCAAAATGAAAAAGCGATATACTGAATAGGTGAAAATATTTGCAAATCATATATCTGATAAGGGACTAATATCCAAAATATATAAAGAACTCACACAGCTCAATATCAAAAAGAACTCCCAAACAATCTGACTTAAAAATGGCCAGAAGTATGGAATAGACATTTTTCTAAAGAAGACATATAGATGGCCAATAAGTACATGAAACAATGCTCAATATCGCTAATCATCAGGGAAATGCAAATCAAAACTACAATGTAATATTACCTCACATCTGTTAGAATGGCTGTTATCAAAAAGACTAGAAACAACAGATGGTCGGTGAGGATGTGGAAAAAAGGGAACCCTTGTGAACTCTTGGTGGGAATGCAAGTAGGTGCAGCCACTGTGGAAAACAGTATGGAGGTTCCGCGAAAAACTAAAAATAGAACTCTCATATGATGAAGCAATTGTACTTTTGTGTATTTATTCAAGAAAATGAAAACACTAATTCAAAAAAGATATATGCACCCCTATGTTAATTGCAACATTATTTACAATAGCCAAGATACGGAAGCAACCCAAATATTCCATCAATGGATGATTGCATAAAAAACTTTGACATAGGGGCACCTGGGTGGCTCAGTGGGTTGAGTGTTCAAGTCCAACTCTTGATTTTATTTCAGGTCATGATCTCAGGGTCCTGGGATTGATCCCCATGTAGGGCTCCATGTTCAATGGGGTCTGTTTGAGGATTCTCTCTCTCTGCCCTCCCTCTGCTCAGATGCTGTCTCTCTCTCTAAAATAAATAAACAAATATTTAAAAAAAGAAATTGTGATATAAGTATGAAATGGAATATTATTCAGCCATTCAAAAGGATGAAATCTTGCCATTTTTTCAACAAAATGGATGGACCTTGAGGTCACCATTCTAGGTGAAATGAATAAGACAGAAAAAGGCAAATTCCATATGATCTCTTATGTGTGGCATCTTAAAAGAGAGAGAGAAAAAAAAATAAGCTCAAAGATACAGAAAACAGGTTGGTGATTGCTAGAGGCTGGGGCTGGGGGACGGGAGAAATAGGTGAACTGTTTTTGTTTTTTAGTTTAAATAAATTGAATAATAAAAAAGAAGATTCACAATAAATTATGTGAAATGCTCCATACCAGAGACCTCTTGACACTCCACTAGTAAATACGTATCCTAATTGAGCTCTATATGTTGGGACTACAGCTTCAAAAATGCATGCCCCATCAACAACATCTTTCTCCACTTCTTGCCCTACTGTGTTCCTGGCAGTTTTAACTCTGTAATTTGTGTGTGTTTGTGTTTGTGTGTGTGTACATACATGCATGTGTGTGTTCACATGTGTCATTTGGAGAATTGTAGGTATGTCTTTCAATCATGTGGCTTAAAGTCAATTTGCAAAAAAACAATTCACCAAAAAGTCAACTCACTGAGTGGTATTATTCAGTAAATATCCAATTTGTTTAGTAACACATCGGCTAAAAAAAGCAAAGCTTTATGTATTATCTACAGAAAGGTTTAGTGCAGTTCATAGAAAAATGTGTTTATTTCCAAAGTTATAAGTATCAAGATTTTTTTTTCCAGGCTATATATGTGATGCTTTCATTTCAGCAAAATTGGCTAAATTTAGAGTGCTTTTATGTCTTTTAAAAGTTTTTACAGGATGAACTTTTCCAAAGGCACAGTGAAAAGAGTTGAGTGCAACAGCAATTTTGTTCGATGGAATTATGAATAGGTATTGCAGAGTCTATTTGAGTAAATTCAGTGAGTAGCTTCATAGTAGGGTTTGCCTTTTGAATGCTATCTTTTCCTACACATCTAAGCTTTATCTCTCCATTTGTGCCTGTTAATTTTGCCTGTAGTTGATAACATCATCTTTTTGTATTTATTTATTTATTTATTTATTTATTTATTTATTTATTTATTTATATTTACTTACTTACTTACTTACTTACTGTCTTTATGTCCTACATTGAAATGTAAGCTCTCTGAAACAGGGGGCTTTGTTTTGTTCACTGCTGAATTCCCAATGCCTAGAAATAGTATCTGCTCAATAATATAAGTAGTAATTGTGGTAGATAGTGTTCCCAATACATAGTTACTCTTCTCTCAGCACACCCTCTGTAGGAGAATCATAGATTTCCTAACTTCTTGTTATTGGGTTTAATCACATAATTTGCTTTGGCCAAAGGAAGATGAATAGATGGTTGGCTGGACCATTTTAAAAGAGGTTTTAACTGATCTGTAGACCAGTGCACAAGAAATAAATATTTGTTTTTGTAAGTCAATGAATTTTGAGGTAGTTATACAACATCAGAACGACAACGGCTGAGAAATACCATAATTTACACTTACATGATTCTTACTATAAGCAGATACTGTTCATACTACATGTTTATAATTTATAGTGAAAACAACATCTTCGATCTATTTAATGAGGTAGATACTACTCTCAGCTAAATTTTACATATGTGAAGTTTGAGGCATAGAGTTTAACTAATATACTTAAGTTCATATACACTATCAGTTGTAGGGCTAAGATTTGAACTAAGCCTCTTAGTTCTGGGATTAAGGTTTTCAGATTTAACAAATAAAAACTCAGGATGTTAGATAACTTTAATTGCATATAAAATGATAGATAAGTTGTTTTTTTCTTTTCGGTATATTTGTCTCCCAAATTATAAAGGTGTCCTGTATTTTATCTGCAAACTATCCAGAGTCCTTTCTCTCAACCACAATGTTGTATTATTTCTTTATAAATATTTATAGAATAAATAGATGACCAAAAATTATAAGAATGTGATTTGTGTTAGGACAAATTATTTTATAATTTTTATGGCATTTACTTGTTCATTGTTTCTACATCAGTGAGCCTCACTGTGTCATCAAACTGTGATGCAACTTGTAGGCTGCATTCATTGTTTACATTCTAAGTGCATCTGGGCTGTGTTGGACAAAGAATGGTGTTGGAAAAGGGGCATCCATGGGAGACATCCTGAGTTGGCCATCAACCTCTGTGCAGGGAAAGGTGGCTCATGTGTTAGATGCTTGTGGACCACTGTGTGAGTATGGGGACATTCTGAAAACGCCCGTTGGTCTAATATTTGAGGAACTGTGCATAACACACTATGGCAAAGAAAAGAAATGAAGGGCTGCCACGGCGGGCTGGCGTCTATGGTGGGCAGGCAATTCAGCTAGATTCTGATGCCCAACTAGAAGTTGAAACTCTACTCAGAAAGTTGGAAGAGTTTAGGTTAGAGAAGGACACGCAGTTGTCCACTACTACTTGTCTTGGCTTCGAAGCTAGCTTCTCAGGTGGGACAGCAGGATAAGTTAGAGATCTTATCTTGCAGTTGGTAGGTTAAGGTTCAAACATGTGTGACAAAGCCTGATTAGGTTGCTAAAAGGTGGAATTTCTGGGCCAGTGATGAGGATGAAGAGGAGAATGTTATGGTGATTGATTAGAAAATGGACCAAACACTGTGCCATATGACCCTAAGACAAAGGAAAGCAAAAGCACAACAACAACCACCCCAGCCAGTGTATTCAGGAAGCATTCATGAAGAGAGAATACACTCCTGCTGAGCTTATTGATGGAGCTGCCAAGTTACAGCAAAAGTCCAGGGAAAGTATCCCAGCATAGTTAGTGTGATTATGGGCTACGGGGGGCAATGACATTTCCCTGACCAGGCAGGAGGCAGAGAAGATAAGCAACATCACCCCACACTCTGCCCTTTGGCAGTGACTGCATGGCTCTCAGGATTTCAAGGTATTTTCTCCCCTATTGAATGGATTATTCTAGCCTGCAGGGAGGCTTGGTCCAATGTCAGATTCTCCCTGGGCATGTCGGACCCTCACATATTATAGAAGAGGTACAACACATCCGTAGGGAACTGAGAATGAGACAGGCTACGTGCACCCGTATCTTTGAAAGCCCTGGTTCATTCACTACAGGAATAAAGTTAAGATACTCTAGTCTACTCCAGCACTTGGTATGGTACCCTGATATCCATGCTGAGCCCAGTTGTAGGATAAGACTTTTATGGTATTGGACAATCCATTGCTGATCTGGGAGAGAGATAGAGAGGGGGTTTGGAAAACCAAGAAGCTATCCGAATCTGCTATAAAGTGTCTGGTAAAAGTAACCCAGAGACAAATGTGGTCTGACCTAATTGCTGCCAGGACTCCTCCTGAATGGATATACCAACAAGCCAACACTAAGTTGGCTGGCCTATGGAAAACCTTAATACCCAAAGGACAGTTCAGCCCTGTCCCATCTGCCCTTATCATCCCTGATGCCCTGCCTACTTCTACGTGGGCCTTACAGACATAGTCTTATTTAGGGTGGTGCCTCCCACACTGCAGCCATGGGATGCAAGCCAAGACTGGAGGTCTCATGTTGAGCTCACTATTTACTGGTCCTCCAGGAACAAACAAAAGGTGATGGCTCTGGTGGATACTGGAGTCAAATGTACTCTAACATACAGTAACCCTCAGAAGTTTCCTGACCCTCTCAGCATCATCGATGGTTATGGAAGGCAAATAGTTATGGTGAGGAAAGTCATTTAGACCTTGCCTATATGGCATTCTCCCCATCGAGAATGTGAGGTTTTTATCATCTCAATACAGAGATCATATTGATATCCCATAAGGTCATATTGCAAACTTTTATCAGTGAATTTCAGCTCTGGGTTAGAATAATCAAACCAGTGCTGAGGAAAAATGCCAACTGGAACTGGTAGGTCTTTGTGGAGTCAGGATACGTGAAAGACATTTGGGGGCTAGTGTGAGGTAGTCCTCTCTGTTTTCTATGTCCTGGCTCATGAGGCACTGACAACCCCTGATAATCAGGAAGCTGATGCCCTGGCTCGGGTACAAGCCCTAGCAACGGGACCTTCTGTAGCCATGGCAAATTGAATGCATAGGAAGAGTGGCCATTGCAGTGTTTGGGTGAGATGGCAAATTGCCAAGAATGCTTGATTGCCCTTGAAATACAGTGACTTGGTTAATGGAATAACAGCATGCCCTGTGTGTTTTAAACAATATCCAAGGCATCTGCCAAGGGATTCTGAGGCCACCCCCTGGAGTTTCCAACTGGTGAGGGATTGGCCTATTGATTATATGGGGCCTTTCCCACTGAGTGAGGGTTCCAAATATTCCCTGGTTTGTGTGGACACTGCCTGTGGTACCATGTATAGATACCCTCATTAAACAGATAGTGATTGAAGGTCACATTTCAAAAGTCATGATGTACAAGACTGGGCAAAATAGCATGACGCTGAATGGAGGTTCCTTGTCCTCTATAACCCATAAGCAACAGGATTGGTATAAAGGAAAAATGGAATATTAAAGCAGATTAAATTACTAAGAGGTAAAACCTTGGCCAGGTGGACTCAAGTACTGACTCAGGATTTAATACATTTGAATGATCAACCAGTAGGGCCTATCACCCCATATGCCAGACTGGGGCCCCCGTCTGAGGCACATAAGACTGTAAAGAGAAAGCTGCTGAGCACACCAAGCCCCATCACAGCTGGGAAAGGAAATTGCAATGGGATGTCCCACTGGCACGGGTGAGTTACTTCATACATCTGGTAAACTACTTCATCTCCACCAGGATCTCCTTGTCCTGCTGTAAGCTGGACATATTGAAATGCATTACATCTGAAATGGGAACAAGTACCACTGAAAGAGGGTAGAAGATGAGGGTCCTGGTCTGGAAGTGCTCTCAGTAGCCCCCTCCCCTGGCAAACATGTATGGTATGTACAACCTCGTCAAATTCCTAAAGCTGCAACCACATTAATATCTAAGGATCAGGACACAGTATGATTCTTTTAAAAGCGGAAGAACTTGCTACACAAGTTCCTACTAAATATTTGTCTTTTCGGCCTTAGACTTCTGCTGCTCTTGTGGTGTTCAGACATGGGATGGACACTCAATGGAAATACTGTTATACAGTGGGTCCACTCAGTTGCCTGACAAAGAAATCAATCCAATTTCTGGGCATATGGGCAGCTGATCAGATTGCCATGGTGGGTATATAGCCAAACCATGGAGGGGACTGGAAAGTCCTAAAACAGTACATTTGGGAAGAACAAGGTAGAATTAGCACTCTTAATTCATCTGAATGGCCAATATTTATTTTGAGAGACCGACTGAGGGGAGGGACAGAGAGAGAGAGAGAGAATCTCAAGCAGACTCCATGCTGAGTGTGGGCTCCATCTCATGACCATGAGGTCATGACCCGAGCTGAAATCAAGAGTCGAATCAAGAGGTGCTCCAGTGTGACACACCCTATTAATGACACTGGGCATGGGTATTCTTTTTCTGTCAGTCAGACTACAGTGGCAGTCTGTCAGACTGCTGACCAGAAGGGTCCTAAAAATACCACTATTAGAGCCATGGGTGGTTATGTTCAGACTTGGGATGGGTTTATGTGGCTTACCCTGGGTTGTGGACATTTGAGCACCCAGGGACCCCTATGTTGGTGTATTGTATGGATGGAGGTTTCTGTGATTTGTCCTGCATGACTGACCACCCTGACCTGCATGTACTCAGGCAAGCTAAAAAATGTTGTTTGTGAAACTTGTGCTACATGAGTGACCTCGGGAGCCTGGTTAGTTGACATTAGCTGGCCTCCAGGTCAGAATTGGCCCTTCTGGTCTGGATGCCAAGAGCTGCAAATCGTGCCTTACATCCCCTCTGGCTCCAGGCTGGGCCTGCCCCCCAGAATGGGATCTGTGAGGGGAGGCAAGCACACCTAGCCCAGGCTCCTTGAAGATGTAAAGACATGATAACATAGAAAGGCAGCCTGCTCCAAACTGCACATAGGCAAACAACTGTTTAAATTCAGACCCCGTCATTTGCCCTATAAATATGGTCCTTATGGTGGTGGTCAGTTGGAAGTTTCACCTGAGCGGAGGACGCTCCTCCCAAGCCTCTCAATCCGAACTCCAGCCTGGCTGTCTCCACAGGGCTTCCCCAGCTAATGAGGTTGGATGTTGCAGGTACCTGATTTGATGTAACTCTGTCTTATTCTCCTTTACTGCTTACTATTGCCCTCGTCTATGTGCAGATTTCCCTTTTCTTCTTTCTGTTTCTATTAGACTTTTATAATATCAATAAAGTGTTTTTCCCCTTCAAAACTGAAAGTATGGCTGCTGTGAATCTTTTGTTTAGAGCAGTTGGAAACAAAAAATTATAGTAAACAAAAGCAACCCAATTATACTAGGAATATGGGATGGATATTAGCGGAACTGCATTGTTGTTCTGTCATATTAAAGAATAACAACTGGTTTGGCACCAACGTGTTGCATCATCTAGCTATTTATTGAGCATTCCTCAATGGGACCCAATGGTTGTGTGGCACAAATCTTTGACTGTGGCTTCCATCTGGGTTATTAGGCTGCTATACCCTGGGTATTCCCTGGACACAGGGGAGAATCCACCCCATGGTAACAACAATTGCTAACCTTCCTCTTCTGAAGGCCAGAGGGACGCATTCTGTATCCACTGGCACAATCATTTGGCCACCATCTTTGTCCCTTCTATAGGCCTGGAGGATATTACAGCACACATAGAAACCTTACTTAGTTCACTCAGAAAGACTTAAATAATAGCCAACAAAACCTGTGTTTACTGGACTGATTGAAGACTGATTGGAGATCTGAAATGTCTCCAGTGAGGAAAGCTATCTTCCAACATAGGATGGCCATGGACATTTACTGCCCTGCAAGCAGCACCTGTGATATTATCCAAACAGAATGTATGTTCATACCTGATGAATCTGCTAATGTGTCATCTTTATTAAATTACATGAGGGCACGAGTGAATACCTTGCCCACATGATCCAAACCCCAGCTTAGCAGACTTAATAAATCAATGGTTTGGCTCATAGGACTCTTGGTGGAAAAAATTGTCACTGATTTGGGGGATCATTGTCTTAAACTGTGTTTCCTCTTGCATGTGCCTATATTGTTGCTTTGGCATCTGCCTCCAATACAGCCAGATAGCTGACAAATGAGCCACCTCACATGGTGGAAAGGATAAGGGAGTTTTATGGGTCCTCTTTTACATGGGCACTAACCTCATTCAGGAGGGTTCAACCCACATGAACTAGTCACCTTCCAAAGGTCCTGCCACCAAATACCCTCACACTGGGAATTAGCCTTCAACATATAAATTGGGAGCAGGGAGTGGGTAGGGACAAAATTCAATTTGTATTCAATTTATAGCACATTCCAAATGATATATTGGCAAATAGCATACCCAACCATTTATAGCCAAAAGTGCTCAAAAAATAAAATGAGATGAAGATACATTAATATTGTTCTCGGCTTTTTTTCAAATATTGGTAACTCTAAGTTCAACTACAGTAACTTAGGTCCAAGTACAACTTAATGTACTATACTTGTAGGAATAAATCTCAATGGGTAATTCATAACTATTTACTTGATTATCACTTACTATAAACCAAATAATGAATAAATATAGTTCTCTTCATTTGTTTTTTTCATCCAAAAATGCTTTTTTAAAAGTGATTTCTATGGGCAAGGCACTATTCTATATCCTAAAAATATAGCTTTCTCTCCTCAGAGATTTCTAAAATAATAGTCATCCTATCTACCCTTAAAGATTTGACTTAAAAAAATATGTACATGCACTTCCAATTATAATAAAACTTACCAGATGCTAAAAAATGGTATTTTAAAGAACTTTGGAAAAGGTGGGCAGGATTAATAGAATGATCTAGAAAAGACTACTAATAAGTTGATATTTGAATTATATCTTTAAGGAGTAGTAGATGTTAGGCGACAGAGTCAGTTTTCAAATATATGGAGAAGTAATATGTTATGTTTGAGGAATATAAAGAAGCTAGCTGAGTGTGGCTGAAGTAAAAGGAGTTTTATTTGAATCGTGTTTTGCAAAAATTAGGGAGGATGAGACTGAGAAGCAAAACCTTGTTTTTAAAGGGATAGATAGATAGATAGATAGATAGATAGATAGATAGATAGATATAGATAGTAGATATAAGGATTTAAATAATTTTTCTGTAAGTCATGGGAGGCAACATAGATCCATAAGCAGGGATGTGCCATTCTCATTTATGTGCTTTGCAAGGAAAATGCCAAATCCATCATGGTACCTCCTGTTAACCCTTTGAAGTGACCCAGAAAGCAAGGCATACTAGAGTCTCTCTGATTATATCAGTTTAATAGCTTCAAATGAAATTTAATGATAAAAAAATATTTCTCTGATTCATAACATACTTTAGTACTACAAAGACTAATTACAATGTAGATATTCTGTATCTACATCACTAAGAGAAATAATGGTTTTCCACGTAGAACTAAAGCATGACCACCCCTGTGGCTGGAACTGAGAAGCATTCCTGGGGTGACATCCTGTCTGAAGTGTGTAATTGTAGGGGTATTCAGCTGCTGGGATTCCGTAGGCCCTCAACCTGGGCATTGGTTTGTTAATGGCGGTTATGAGGGGGGGATGAAAAATCATCACCCTAAACAAATTTGAATAACCCTACTGATTATTTTGAATATTTAGGTACATGGATTCAAAGAAGAAGAGGAATAAATGACTTTACTCTCTACACACGTTTTATACAGACTTTAAAGGAACAATGGAAACTATGTTTATTTAGAGTAAGTACTATTACATAAAGTAAGTAATAAATGTTGCTTAATGAATGAATAAGTAAATTAGATAAATCTTAAGTACATTTTAATTTAAAAAGTTAATTAGTTTTAAAATATAATAACAGTCTTTGTATTAATAACTGGTATTAAAGACATTTCTTATCCACTCAATTCTATGAAACCAACTGAAAACATGAATATGATTTTAAAAAGGTAAAGCTAGATTTAGCAAAACTAGAAAGCATTTCAGATTCCAAAATTCAAACTAAAAAGGATATTTTAAATACAATAAATATTAACTGCTTACTTTGTTCCAGGTACTCTTCTGTCACTTGGGATATATCAGGGGGAAAAAAAGAAAGACAGGCAAAGATCCCAACATTTAAAGTAGCTTGTATTATATAGTACGTTGTAAACAAACAATGAACAATAAACATTATGATTAAGTGAATTATATGTTACATACAAAAATGACCAATGGTGTGAAACAGAAAACAGAGGGAAATTATTGTAGGGCAAAACCGGATGGAGAGTTCCTAGTGGTATCAAAAAGAAATTGCACCTGACAGAGTTAAATGGACAAGGGAGACTTTATTTTAGACATTTGCTGTACATTATGTCCCCAATAGAGGAGAGTGATTGAACTCAACTGCATTGAAACAAATGCTGGGGTGAGCTAGTAGAAAAGTGCTGGGGATATTAAAGAGGGATGTTGATCAATGACATCAGTATTAATTGGTACTCTGATGTCAGGTTCCTACCCTCCCATAGAGACTGGTAGATGGTGGCACTGACTTGATCATTACATTTCAAAGGGCTAGCTCCCAGTGCCTTGAAAAAGATATTTTTGTGTTGTAAAACTAGCAAGAGGCTGGGAGAAAATTTACATATCAAAGGAGCAGAGACAGAATTTATAATTGCAGGTTTTCTTTTCTTTTTTTTTAAGATTTTTTTATTTATTTGAGAGAGAGAGGAAGTGAGAGAGAGGACAAGAACGGGATGAGGAACAGAGGGAGAAGCAGACTCCCCCTGAGCAGGGAGCCCAGTGCAGGACTCGATCCCTGGACTCCGGGATCATGACCAGAGCCGAAGGCAGCCACCGAACTGACTGAGCCACCCAGGGTCCCCTACCATTGCAGGTCTTCTAAAATAAATGCTCCAAGAAAAGGGAAGTCAGGTGTCTCTAGTCTAGCAGAAACTTACCTACAGTTTAGTCCAGCTGAGGAGAACTTTAAGGCCACAGTAGTTTGGAAAGGTGGGATGAAGGTTGTAATCATTATTAACAGGAGAAACACTGAGAATAGCACAGATACATTCTCTTGGAATAGGTGTCTTGGCAGTTGTGATAGGGAAATTTGGAAAATATCTATATTAAGGAGGCCTGGGGAGCCCACTTGTTCTCCTCATCCTGAACTTATATTATACTGAGCCAGTCAGAGGTCTAGGGAGACATGGCCTCAGACAAGGATAAGAGATAGAGAAGTAGCATGTTCATAGACACTACAAAAAGAAAATTAAAGTTATAAAAAAGATATAGTAGGGCGCCTGGGTGGCTCAGTTGGTTAAGCGACTGCCTTCGGCTCAGGTCATGATCCTGGAGTCCCGGGATCGAGTCCCACATCGGGCTTCCTGCTCAGCAGGGAGTCTGCTTCTCCCTCTGACCCTCTTCCCTCTCGTGCTTTCTATCTCTCATTCTCTCTCTCAAATAAATAAATAAAATCTTTAAAAAAAAAAGATATAGTAAACAATGTTGGTTAAAACACATACAAGGTGGACTTAAAAATGCAGAATGTACTTCAGACAAAAAAATATTCTTGGTATTCCCAGATATATTGTGGTTTTATTAGCTCATAGACAAGGTACAGTAAAAACAAACAAACAAAAAAGAAAGTCATGGGAATAAAAGGTACAGCACAGGAAATATAACCAATGCTATTATAGTAGTGCTGAGCACTGTATGGTGATAAATGTTAGCTACACTTATGGTGAGCACAGCATAACACAGAGAGAAGTCGAATCACTATGTTGTACATCTGATAATAATGTAACATTTGTGGCAACTATACTCAAATTAAATATATATATATATATTACGTAATATATATAATATACATAATATATAATTTTATATAATAAAAAAGAAAAAAAACAGAAATGAAAGAAAAAGCAATTGAGCCCATTATTAACGTCATTCCATAAGTGAGGAAACTCAGAGTTTAGGTTAGGTGGCCAATATCACCTAAAAAGTATG
This sequence comes from Callorhinus ursinus, assembly GCF_003265705.2. Taxonomy (NCBI): domain Eukaryota; kingdom Metazoa; phylum Chordata; class Mammalia; order Carnivora; family Otariidae; genus Callorhinus; species Callorhinus ursinus. The sequence continues at coordinate 113,061,192 of NW_027397066.1, read as the reverse complement.
GATTTTATCTTGTGAAGTTGGAACTCTGGGGCCAGTGTTCCAAAGCATTGTTCTGTACAGGTTTACCTATTCCTTTTTGTTGTTTTTTTGTTTTGTTTTGTTTTCAGGTATACCTATTCCTTTTGATGAAACATCTTGATAAAATTCATCCACTAATGAATTAAATTCAAATTAGTGAAACTGTGTGTTGAAAAAAATTACCAAAGCAGCCTTAAGACTGATAATCTTAGGAAGACCTGCTTGTTGAGTTGGCCCTTGGCTGGCATATGGAAACTAGGATTTCAGAAGGATTCCAACTATTTGTAGAACAGATAAGAGTATGCTTAAAATATGCTTGAAGTGTTTGTGCAAATCATATGGTTTTATGGTGAGTATGGTGCATGTGAGCTTTCCTTCTGTGAGTCTTGATTTTTGGTACGTGCTAAACAGAGAGTGCCCATGTGATCAGTCCCAAGTAAAAACCCTGGACATTTCACACACATTGTCACTACTTCTTGCTGGAAGAAATAAGCACATTTTTTTCAGACTCAACTGGGAGAAGGCTCTTGGAAGCTAGCATTTAATTTCCTCTGCACTTTGCCCCATCTACCTTTTCCCTGTGCTGATTTGGCTCTTTACCATTTCATTCTAATGAATCTTAGGTGTAAGTATGACCATATGCTGAGTCCTTTGAGTTGGTTTTGAGGACCCCAGACACACTGTAGTTTACTTGATAGATTACATATGTTATAAATCTTGAAAATGTTCTTATTAATGTACATTATTAAACACGGTGAGTATATATAACATTTGTGAAACTACACCACATTCTTTTTGGGGACCCCTTCTCTTTATGATGCATATGAGTTTATCAATCACAATATCGTCTAAGTTATTCTTGTCAAATAAATGGAAAAATCACTCAGATTAGGACAATTATGAAACTGTATGAATGACAAGTATAAAAGTATAAAAATTAGTAATTTTCCAGATTTTAAATTTTAATCATTTGGAGCTCAGACTGTCTGCATGTATCACAAAGAAACTCTGCCTACAAAGGCAGGTAAATAACCCACAATTTAAAAAAGATAGTTGACGGGCGCCTGGGTGGCTCAGTTGGTTAAGCGACTGCCTTCGGCTCAGGTCATGATCCTGGAGTCCCGGGATCGAGTCCCACATCGGGCTCCCTGCTCAGCGGGAAGTCTGCTTCTCCCTCTGACCTCCTTCCTTCTCGTGCTCTCTATCTCTCATTCTCTCTCTCTCAAATAAATAAATAAAATCTTTAAAAAAAAAATAAAATAAAATAAAAAAAAAATAAAAAAGATAGTTGACGATCACCAATGTAGAAAGAGCAAGAAAGTGAAGAGAAAGATTGAGTTTGAACTTTTAGTTAAAATAATAAAATTAACAGGGGCGCCTGGGTGTCTCAGTCAGTTAAGCCTCCAACTCTTGGTGTTGGCTCAGGTCATGATCTCCGGGTCTTGAGATTGAGCCTTCTGTTGGGCTCCGCACTCAGCAGGGAGTCTGCTTGAGATTCTCTCTCCCTCCTTCTCCCCTTGCCCCTCTCCCCAGTGCTCTCTCTCTCAAATTAAATAAATAAATAAATAAATAAATAAATAAATAAATAAATAAATAAAATATTTTTTAAAAAAGAATAAAATTAACAAAGTGCAAGTCTGGGAAAGAGACATGAAAGTTATTTTAAATAAGCTGATTGTCTCATTTTTTCATTAAAGGACATTAATAGGTATTCTTTCAAAATTATAAATAAAAGGTAAGATTTAAGGTATCAATTTAAAGGCAAAAAATTAAGCATTGGATTATCTAAAAACCGAACTTGTAATTTTCCAAAGAGAAACACACACACACACAGACACACACACTTGTATGCACAAATGTACAAATGTATAAAATAAAGGAAAGATCATATTGCAAAATAAATAATACAAAGAAATACATTAAAAGTCATGTGGACACAATATATTTGATAATCTCTACTTCCTCTGTAGAGTCCAGTGAAACATGAAAAAGACATGGAATAGAATTCGTTATCTCCACTTACCTAATTAATCAACTAAAAACATGTCAAAAATAAAAATACTTAAAACTCATAAAAATAATGAAAATGGAAGAGAAAATGACAGATGAGCGATATCAAAAAGCCTTGGAAATGGAAGAACCAATGGCAATTTTTCAGAATTTAAAATATGATTTCATCTACTATAGAAGAAGAAGCCAGCAAGACTTGCATAAAATTGGTTAAAAAACGCCAACAAGGCTCAAGCGAAGGTGCAAGGTAACTTTAAAAGTGAATGATGGGGCACTGGGTGTTATACACAACTGGTAATTTATTGAACATTACATCTGAAACTAATGATGCACTATACGTTGGCAAATTGAATTAAAAAAAAAAACAAAGAAAAAATACATTTAAAAAAAAAAGATGTTAGTTGGAAAAAAAAAAAGAAAAGTGAATGATAGGGGCTCCTGGGTGGCTCAGTCAGGTATGCATCTGCCTTTGGCTCAGGTCATGATCCCAGTCCTGGAATGGAGCCCTGCTTCACATCGGGCTCCTTGCTCGGTGGGGAATCTGCTTCTCCTCCCTCTGCTCCTTCCCATTGAACAAAAACAGTGTCAGATAGGGTTCAGTTGGTTAAGCATCCGACTCAGGTCACGATCTCAGGGTTGTGAAATCCATGCTCAGGTTCTCTTTCTCACTCCCCTTCTGACCCTCCCCCCCAAAAAGTAGTGCCATATGAAAAGGAAAGGGAGTCATTTCATGAAATAAATAATTCTTGAAAGTTAATTATGATATGATACTAAAAATCATAATATTCCAGTTATGGAATGAATAAGTCACAGGTATGAAAAGCACGGCATAGGGAATATGGTTAATGGTATTGTAATAGGAGTGTATGCTGTGTGAGCACAGCATAGCACATGGACTTGTCCAATCACTATGTTGTCCCCTTGAAACTAATGTAACATTGTGTGTCAACTGTACTTCAATTTAAAAAAAATCACAATAATATTTGAAAGCTACTTTCAATAAATAAAATAAAATGGAACTATTTAAGCATATGTGTGTGTGTGTGTGTGTGTGTAAATTTAAGATGTTCTAAACTGATTTGTGAAAGATTCAGAAAGTGAATTTACTGTTACAGGTAAAAATGATCAAAGAAATACATTACTAGAAAATTTTACAGACTGAAGGACTTGATATCCCAGTTGAAAAATGTCCATACAATGTGCAACATAATGGATGAAATAAGCTGAACATCAAGTTACTTAATTATGAAATTTCAAAGCAAATACAGTTTAGAATATGTTCTAAGACTTTATAAATGAGAAAAACAAAACAGCAGCATGCAGTGTACAAAGAATGACGCTGACAGCTATTGCTATCAATGATGGGCACTAGAAATAGTAAAGCAATTCCTGCCAAAACTTGAGTGAAAATTATTGCCAATAGAAATTCTTCACCCAGGTAGCACATTTTGCAAATGTGAGGGTAAGATGAAGATACTTTCAGCCATAGACCGTCCTCCATGCTCCAGTTCACTGAAAACTATTAAAAGCTGTGTTTTATTGAAAGGAATAAGAAAAAAGAATTCATATAATCTAGAGAAAAAGGAATTCAGAATAGAATGGAGTCAAGAGCATTTCCTAGGGGAAAACATTTTTTTGGTTACAAAACTGTATATCTGCAGAATTGTGCCTAAATAAATCCTGAAGCCTCAAATTGTGCCCAAATAAATAAATACTGAATAAAATAAATAAATTTTATAATAAAGGCTTTTTGAGAGGTTTAGAGACAGGTGTTTTTTTCAAGTGAGAATGAGTTTAAAAAACTTACATTCTTATTTAAAATATTAGGAAAAATATGTTGAAAATGGAAAAAATGTGTATCACTCTAAATGTATTTTTTTAAAAACACTTAAAAAGTAAAAGAAAAAACACACTGTTCAAGATAAATATTTATTCTTGCTTCCATTTAATTTCTGAGTACATTGAAGCAAATACTGCCCAAGATTCCTAAATATTCAATACAAAGTTCTAATTTTATTTAATGACCACACACATTGCTGTAAATTCCCCTACAGTTTTAGCATCTCTCCAAAATTAGCAAATATTATATGAAATAATTGCCTCTAACTTTTCAAACAAGTAAATTAAACTTTAATAAAAACCAATTTCCAAAAATAACCTTCAATTTACCCTGGAAAAAAAAAGAAAGAAAAATAAATGGGTAATGACTTCTATTCCCATAGTAAACATCATTGCCTTCGAGTTTTATTCAGAATTATTTATTTATTTATTTATTTTTAAAGATTTTATTTATTTATTTGAGAGAGAGAGAATGAGAGATAGAGAGCACGAGAGGGAAGAGGGTCAGAGGGAGAAGCAGACTCCCTGCTGAGCAGGCACCCTGATGCGGGACTCGATTCCGGGACCCCAGGATCATGACCTGAGCTGAAGGCAGTCGCTTAACCAACCGAGCCACCCAGGCACCCTATTTAGAATTATTTAAATTCCTTAAAAATGATAGGTTCTATTACCATGCCTACAAGCTAATCAATTTACAAACAGTTTACACTCACGTAGAGACTCACTATCAGTGTTTGTAAACTGTAATACAGCATGTTGATTCATTGAAAGTGGCTTGCAAAGTGCTAAATTCATAAAATGTGTGTACAAATAATTTTAACCATAATGAAACCAGGTGATTGACACTTCACAATGGAAAATGCATGCAGAAATTATGTGCCCTCAGTGATTTCCTATGTGCTCCCTTAATAGAGTGCAGGAAATGAACCAACATATATGTATGTCCTTGTGATTAGCATACATTTTAATTCCTTTAAACTGTAATATTGCTGTCTTAACTAAAGGGCTCATTGAGCAGAGTAGTTGAGCCTGAGAAAGAAGATATATTCTCCAGAAGGCAGGACTTTACTATTTTGTTTTACTTTATTTATTTTATTTTTTTAAAGATTTTATTTATTCATTAGAGAGAGAGAGAGAAAGGATGAGCATGAGGAGGGGCAGAGGCAGAGGAAGAGAGGGAGGAGACTCCCCACTGAGTGGAGAGCTTGATGTGAAGCTTGATCTCAAGACCCTGAGATCATGACCTGAGCAGAAATCAGACGCTTAACCTACTGAGACACCCAGGCGCCCTGGGACTTTACTATTTTATATTCAGAAAAATCTTGAGCATTCTTGAACAAGAAAGAAATATAATTTAAGATAAAGTTTAATTTTTCAAAATGGATTTACTCACAGAGAAATCCATATTCGTCAGGTAACCATATGGCTCTACTCTCTACCTTACTCTATTTATATATTGTTGTCATTATGTTTTGGTTTTCAAAGAATATTTAAAATTCTAGCTACATCATTCTTTATCAAATTAAAGCCTGGGTCCCACTTTGATATAATTTAAGTAAGTATCACATATGTGGCTGGATTAATATTTTAGGCAATGGTCTTCCTAGAATTCATAAAAATATATCACATAGTCCAGCCACACCTATTTAACTAAGACAGTTCTTTATGAAGCATTAGGGAAATGTCATTATTTGTCATCAGACAATAAAAATTGGCATTTTTTATGGGTATGTAGTAAAAGTCTATAAACCATGTACTTAAATTCACTTAGACTGTGTCACATATTTAGTCTTTGAACTGAACACTAATCTAGTACTCATCATTGGCCTATGACTTTTTTTCCTTCAGATTGCTTTAGTAAATGGTACTACAGTGATGTAAAAGAGTTGTATAACTATGTATTTTTTAATAGTTGGCTTAATACTTAGTACACAGTAAACATTCTATAACGTTCTATAATTTCTTACTTAATCAAATATAGTTAAGTTGCTAGTTGGAAAGAAGTTTTTTTTTTTTTTCTTGTTTTTTAATTGTTAAAGGTCCTTTTACCTTTCCCAAGTTAATCATTAGTGCCTAATGACAAGAAGAGCATTCGGTATCAGGAGTGGGTTCAACTACAGTTGGACCCTCAATTAATCCTCCAAGGTACATATAAATGTGTAACTTTAAAATGGAAAAATGTAGAGAACCTTTACTGTAAAATTGAAAAGTGGAAGTCAAAAATTACAGCATGGCTCTGTAAGATATAGGTAAAGCAGCTTCTTATACAATGACTGCAATATCTTCAAATTAAAAAAAATCCTGCAAATTCCTGCAAATAAACAGTTATTTTTTTATTTACCATTCATACCAAAGGACAGTCAAGGGGAAGGGTCAACTCACAACTTAGACGTTTGGCACTTAACATGTACCAAAAAATTAATAATAATTCTTCTCAGTCTAGAATTTTTTTTCAACTGAATTTTACATTTTGAACCTTACATCTAATTAGTACATTCTAATCTAATAAGATTTTGACTTCTACATTGTCACCTGTAGTTTTGAATTGTGTGCTACTTTATCCTAGTTATATTACTACATTTTAGAAGTTGAATATATATTTGGTATCTCTCAGATGTTATTTTTAAATGTGTATAGTCCAAAAAGAACCTATGATTTCTGTGATATCTCTTACTTTATGATCATTGTCTATTTTACAATATTCTGAACACATCTTTCTCACAATAGTAATACATTTATTTATTGATTTATTTATTTTTAAAGATTTTATTTACTTATTTGACAGAGAGATATAATGAGAGAGGAAACACAAGCGGGGGGAGTGGGAGAGGGAGAAGCAGGCTTCCCACAGAGCTCGATCCCAGGACCCTGGGATCATGACCTGAGCTGAAGGCAGATGCTTAAGCCACTGAGCCACCCAGGTGCCCCAATAGTAATATGTTTTTAATAGAGCATACCTAACAGTTACCATGGTACTATTTCCATCTGAGAAATACCCCTGTGCTCAAAGTTGTGACCATGGTACTATTTCCATCTGAGAAATACCCCTGTGCTCAAAGTTGACTTAATCTTTTTTTTTTTTAGTATTTTATTTATTTACTTGTCAGAGAGAGAGAGCAAATTCACAAGCAGGGACAGTTGCAGGCAGAGAAGCAGGCTCCCCACTGAGCAAGGAGCCCATTGCAGGACTCAATCCCAGGACCATAGGATCATGACCTGAGCCAAAGGCAGGTGCTTAACCGACTGAGCCACCCAGGCGTCCCAAGGTTGACTTAATCTAAGAGAGCATGCCAAATCTCTAAGGTCAGTTTTATTTTAATTGATTAATTAATTTTCTGAGGCTCTTAGATCATTTTTATTTGTTATTTGTTTTTTTAAATTTTTTATTTTTTTATTATGTCCAGTTAGCCACTGTATAGTACATAATTAGTTTTTGATGTAGTGTTCAGTGATTTATTAGTTGTAACACCCAGTGCTCATCACAACACATATCCTCCTTAATACCCTTCACTCTGTTACACCATCCCCCCACCCCTACCCTCTGAAGCCCTCAGTTTGTTTCATGGGGTCCATAGTCTCTCATGGTTCTTCTCTAAGTTCATTTTTAAACTATTCATTTTTATAGATATATTAATTGGAAATAACTTTCTTTTTTGCAGTGTATGAAATAAGTAAGATTTTGAGAAAATCCCCTTGATAATCAGTTATATTATAAGACCACGTATTGAATTTACCATTCAAATTTATTTCTTTGTTCTTATATGAAAAATATCACTGTCATTGTTGCTAATGAACATCTCAGATTACTACACCAAAATGTTTTAATCTTGCACCAAGAACATTAGAGTATCTTCAGTGTTAACCTTGAAATAAGAGAAAAGTAAACTTTATGAAAATCATACATAAAGAAATTACACATTTTTATTATATAATTGTACAGTATGATATTTAGGTCCTTTTTTTTCAAATTTATATTTAAATCCTAGTTAGTCTTAGGAGTAGAATTTAGTGATTTATCATTTACATATAACACCCAGTTCTCATTACTACAAGTGCTCTCCTTGATACCTATCACCCATTTAGCCCCTCCCCTGCCCATCTCCCCTCCAGCAAACCCTGATTAGTTCTCTGCAATTAAAAGTCTCTTATGGTTTGCTTGCCTCTCTTTTTTTCCCTTCCCTATGTTCATCTGTTTTGTTTCTTAAATTCCACATATGAGTGAAATCATATGGTATATTTGTCTTTCTCTGACTGGTTTATTTTGCTTAGCATAATACACTCTAGCTCCACTCATGTCATTGCAAATGGCAAGATTTCAATTTTCTGATGGCTGAGTAATATTCCATTATATAATGTATAATATATAATGTATATAATATATATACACACCACCTCCTCCTTATCCATTAGTCAGTAAATGGATATTTGGGCTCGCTCCGTAGTTTGGCTATTGTTGATAATGCTGCTATAAACATCAGGGTGCATGTATCCCTTTGAATCTGTATTTTTGTGCCCTTTGGGTAAATACCTAATAGTGCAATTGCTAGGTCATAGGGTAGTTCTATTTTTAACTTTCTGGGGAACCTCCGTACTGTTTTCTAGAATGGCTACACCAGTTCACATTCCCACCAACAGTGTAAAAGATTTCCCTTTCTCCACAACATCACCAATATCTGTTGTTTCCTGTGTTGTTAATTTTAGCCATTCTGACAGGTGTGAGGTGATATCTCATCAAGGTTTTGATTTGTCTTTCCCTGATGATGAGTGATGTTGAGCAACTTTCCATGTGTCTGCTGGCCATCTGGATGTCTTCTTTGGAAAAATGTCTATTCATGTCTTCTGCCCACTTCTGCCCACTGGATTATTTGGTTTTTGGGTTGTTGAATTAAATAAGTTCTGTATAGATTTTGGATAGTAACCCTTTATCAGATATGCAGTTTGCAAATATCTTCTCCCATTCCATAAGCTACTTTATAGTTTTGTTGATTGTTTCCTTCACTATGCAGAAGTTTTTATCTTGATGAAGTCCTAATAGTTCATTTTTGCTTTTGTTTCCCTTGCCTCCAGAGATCTGTTTAGTAAGAAGTTGCTATGGCCAACATTATAGAGGTTACTGCCTGTGTTCTCCTCTAGGATTTTGATGGTTTCTTTTCTCATAATTAAGTCTTTCATCCATTTTGAATTTATTTATTTATTTATTTATTTATTTATTTATTGGGGGGCATGGAGGGAAAGAGGGATTTTATTTTTGTGTAGGGTATAAGAAAGTGGTACAGTGTCATTCTTCTACTTGTTGCTGTCCAGTTTACTCAACACATTTGTTCAAGATACTATCTTTTTTCCCAGTGGATATTCTTTCCTGCTTTGTTGAAGATTAGTTGACCATATAGTTGTGGTCCATTTCTGGGTTTTCTATTCTGTTCTATTGATCTATGTGTCTATTTTTGTCAGTACCATAGGTGTCTTGATGACTACAGCTTTGTAATATAGCTTGAAGTCCAGAATTTTGATGCTTCCCATTTTGTTTTTCTTTTTCAAGATTGCTTTGGTTATTCGTGGTCTTTTGTGGTTCCATACAAATTTTAGGATTGTTTTTGCTATCTCTGAAAAAAATGCTGATGATATTTTGATAGGAATTGCATTAAATGTGAAGATTGCGTGGGGTAATATAAACATTTCAACAGTATTTTTTCTTCCAATCCATACTTATGAAATATTTTTCTTTTCCTTTTTCTTTCTTTCTTTCTTTCTTTCTTTCTTTCTTTCTTTCTTTCTTTCTTTCTTTCTTTCTTTCTTTCTTTCTTTCTTTTTCTTCTTTCTTTTTTTTTCCTTCTTTCTTTTCTTTAAGTAGCCTCCACATGGAGTCCAATGCAGGGCTTGGATTCAGGAACCCTAGCTCAAGATCTGAGCTGAGATCAAGAGTTGGATGCTTAAACAACTGAGTACCCAATACCCCTGTTTTTCTATTTTTTATGTCATCTTCACGTTCTTTCATAAGTGTTCTATTTAGGCTTTTAGAGTACAGATATTTTATTTCTTTGGTTAGGTTTATTCCTAGGTATCTCATGGCTTTTGGTACAAATGTAAATGGAATCAATTCCTTGATTTCTCTTTCAGCCGCTTCATTATTGGTGTATAGAAATGCAACAGATTTCTGTATGTTCATTTTGTATCCTGTGACTTTGCTGAATTTTTGTATCAGTTTTACAGTTTTTTGGTGAAGTCCTTTGGGTTTTCTATGTAGAGTATCATGTTGTCTGTGAAGAGTGAAATTTAGACTTCTTCCTTGATGATTTGAATACTTTTTATTTCTTTTTGTTGTCTGATTCCTGAGGCTAAGAGTTTCCATATTATGTTAAGTAATAAGGGTGAGAGTGAACATCCCTGTCTTGTTCCTGAATATAGAGGAAAAGCTCTCAGTTTTTCCCCATTGAAGATGATATTAGTTGTGGGTCTTTTGTATTTGGCCTTTATGATATTGAGGTATGTTCCCTCTATCCCTAATTGTTGAGGAGTTTTATTCAAGAATGGCTGTTGTATTTTGTTAAATGCTTTTTCTGTATCTATTGAGAGGATCATATGGTTCTTATCCTTTCTCTTATTGATGTGGTGTAACACGTTGATCGATTTGCCGTTATTGGACCACTCCTGAAGCCCAGGAATGAATCCTACCTGATCATGGTGAATAATTATTTTAATATACTGTTGGATTTGTTGTATATTACTGACAATTTTTACATCCATGTTCATTACGAATATTGGCCTGTAATTCTCTTTTCTAGTGGGGTCTTTGGTTTTGGAATTAAGGTAATGTTGGCCTCATAGAATGAGTTTGGAGTGTCTTTCCATTTTTACTTTATGGGACAGCTTCAGAAGAATAGGTATTAACTCTTCTTTCTGCTAGAATTCACTTGGAAAACAATCTGGCCCTGGACTTTTGTCTGTTGGGAGGTTTTTGATTACTGATTCAATTTCTTTGCTGGTTATAAGTCTATTCAAGTTTTCTATTTCTTCCTGTTTCAGTTTTGGTTTATATGTTTTTTTGAATTCATCCATTTCTTCCAGATTGCCCAATCTGTTGGCATATAATTTTTCATAATATTCTCTTGTAATTGTTTGTATTTCTGTGGTGTTGGTTGTGATCTCTCCTCTTTCATTCATGATTTTATTTATTTGGTTCTTTTCTCTCTCTCTCTCTCCCTTTTTCTTTCTTTTCTTTTTTTTTTTTTGGTAAGTCTGGCTAGGGGTTTATCAATTTTATTAATTCTTTCAAAGAACAGTTCTTCATTTCATTGGATCTGTTCTACTGTTTTTGTTATTGTTGTTTGTTTCTATATGATTTATTTCTGCTCTAATCTTTATTATTTTCCTTCTTCTATTGGCTTTGGACTTTATTTGCTGTTCTTTTTAATTCCCTTTAGGTGTAAGGTTAGGATGTATATTTAAGACATTTCTTGCTTCTTGAGGTAGGCCTGTATTGCTATATACTTCCTTCTTATGAGCTCCTTTGCTGCATCGCAAAGGTTGGGTCTTTTTCTGAAATGAGGAAGAAAAAGAAACATTGGGATAACTAGACCCAACACAATAAAATTATAGTTTATTTTGGTTCTCTTCTTAATTATATTACAACAGTGATGGGAATTTTTGAGTGCTTTAAGTTGACCTGCTAAAATAATAAAATAATTCTTCAAATATATGTACTAACTAGAAAGGATCTAGTTAGGTATCATATAAATTAACCGACAAGGAAAACTAGATATCTGAAAACCTGGACTGATCGTAATTATTTTTAGTCACTTATGCTTTTCTCTATATGCATTTCTCCAACATATATAAAGTTGATATTGATCTTGTATGTCAAATAGATAAATGTAAATAACTCTGAGAGCAGTGAAAATAAGATATTTGTATTTTTGCAAAACATATATAATGATTTGACCGAGTTTAACTATTATTTTTTGTATCTTATTTTGGATCTTAGCAAATAATGTACAAATACATACTGAAGTTGTTTTACTTACATAATGAAGATATTTATAATTGTAGATCTAGCATATGCTCAAAGTTTTAAAGTCTAAACTTCTGATATTATTAATTGACTATGCTTTGAGACACATTATTTCTATTTTGCTATATTCCCCTAGAGTGAATTCTATATCTCCTTTCTAGAAGTAAGGGAATGATCAATCTCTCTTTTCTTTTTGTTTACCAGGAGAATAGGCATATAAAAAGTTTGTACTTTTTTTTAAGGTCTTTAATATGTAATCCTGTGTGGGAGATAATACTCTTCGATTATGTCACCCACCACCTTCCAATACAAAGAAGGTAATAGCACCATAAAATGAAGAAAGAAATAATACAGTCAGGGAGGTGGGGAGAGGGGTAAGGCAAAATACGTCCATTAAAAGTAAAGAGTTAAAAAGGTGTAACCTTTAATGTAGTGATTAAGTGCAAGGACTCAGGTTAAACTGAGTTTATTGTCCTCAATCCAACTTTTTTTTTTTTTAAGATTTTATTTCTTTATTTGACAGAAAGAGACAGAGAGTGGGAACAAAAGCAGGGGGAGCGAGAGAGGGAGAAGCTGGCTCCTGGCTGAAGAGGGAGCCCAATGCAGGGCTCAATCCCCAGACCATGGGATCATGACCTGAGCCAAAGGCAGATGCTTAATAACTGAGCCACCCAAGCACCCCTCTCAATCCAACTCTTACTTGGATGTATGATCACAGCAAGTCACCTCATCTTTACTATTTCTGTTTCTTTAAATGAGAAAAAAATGCCAATAATAATTTAAGTACATACTTAATAGTGCCATGTTGAGTAATATTGGAGTCCGAGGCAAAAGGAAAAATCAGTAATATTGATCCTGCCTTTATTCAAATGTTGATAATTTGTTCATCTTGACTTTTGTTGCATTGATTTTTATTTTTTAATATTGCAAAAATGTTACTTAATTACTGATTATTTTGGTCACCATTTAGCACCAATTTGAGGCCTCACTAGTTTGACTTTAATTCTGGATCTGTCTCCTAAGATTGTCCTAAAATTTAGATAAGTTAAAATATGTAAATCACTTATGATGTGGCCTAATATATACTAAGTTTTAACTGACTGATCAATATTATTATTTAAAATTATGAAGAGATTGATAATTTCAAGCATGTAAAATTAGCATAAATTTGAAATATATGAAATTAGAGATAAAAGTGGCTTTCATATTGCAATTTTAGACATTTTGCTCTAGTTTATAATTCTTCATAGCATTAATTCTGAAGCATTTGTGACTTAATTCTCTAACTGAAAGTCTTAAATCCTACTTAAGAGAAATACTTACTGGGATTTAGGAGAATGTTTAGTGAAATAAACTACTGTTTTGCAATAATGGGGCAATTTATTAAACACTTATTTTTATAATTTCTGGAATGTCTAAACCACACAAAACAATGAGAAATACAAAAAGATATTGAAAATCACTCATTTAAATTACAGTTCTAAGCAATATCTCCTATAAAAACAATGTATTCCTGCACATTGCACACACACAGGTGTGTATATATTGCTGTTTTTAAAAAGATAATCATACTTTATACATTTTTCTTATTTTTTCTTTGGAATTCTTTAAGACTATTTCCCTTGATATTAAATATTCTTTGAAAACAATATTTAAATCATTATATCATATACCTTTACTAAAATTTGTATAATTATTCTCTATGTTTTTATTAAGTTACTTCTGAAATATTACTATTTTAAATAATATATCAGTAGACGACATTGTGTTATTTCTTCAGGAGTCACACCAAGGCATAAAATTACTTTGATAAAGGGTTTGGAATTTGTAAAGTCCTTAATTTATATTGGTTTACTGTCCAGCAGAAAATATAAAGTTTAAGTTCCACCAAAATTTTATAAAGTATAGATTTCCTTGAATCTTCGCTGACATAGCTATTATATATAAAGTCTCAAATTTGTTGGAAAAAATATCTACTGCAAATAATGTGTTGACTACGTCTTACTTTAAACTTCTTTTGTGTTTTATTAGACCTGTTTATTTCTATTTTGTTTCTTTTTCTCCCTGTGCTCTTTCATATTAAACATTTTCAAAAGTTGAAGGCCTACAAAATGCCTTAATTCAGCACTAAAATATTTATTAAGTACAAAATCAATAATCTGATAGCAAACATCTTTTGAAGCCCCCAGGAATATATAAGTCTTTTTTTTATTAAAGATTTTATTTATTTATTTGACAGAGCTGGAATCATGACCTGAGCTGAAGGCAGACGCTTAATGATTGAGCCACCCAGGCGCCCCAGGAATACATAAGTCTTATTAAGGTGGTAAAGAAGGAGAAATGCTCTAAGTGTAGTTGATAGATTATGAACGTATTGATGCTATAACCCAACAGGTGACAATAATGATTCTGTTATTCAGTATTTCTCAAAATGTGTCCCTAAACCGTGAGCCTCAGAATCCACAGAATCAATCTGCTGCTTATGACCCAAATCCACAATCTAGGGACTGATCCTAGATTTTGTGCTTCAAACACCTACAATTACATCTACAGGCACATCACACATACATTTTCACTTCATAAAATCTCTCAGAGAAGGGCACTTGGGTGGCTCAGTCATTAAGTGCCTGCCTTCGGCTCAGGTCAAGATCCCAGGGTCCTGGGATTGAGCTCTGCATCTGGCTCCCTGCTCAGCCAGGAGCCTGCTTCTCCCTCTCCCACTCCCCTGCTTGTGTTCCCTCTCTTGCTCGCTGTCTCTCTCTGTGTCAAATAAATAAATAAAAATCTTTAAAAAATATATCTCTCAGAGAATCAGATGCATACAAAATCTTAAAAAAAAACACTTTTTTTTAAAAAATTTTATTTATTTGACAGAGAGACAGCGAGAGAGGGAACATAACCAGGGGGAGCGGGAGAGGGAGAAGCAGGCTTCCTGCTGAGCAGGGAGCCCGATGTGGAGCTCGATTCCAGGGCCCTTGTATCATGACCTGAGCGGAAGGCAAACGCTTAACCGACTGAGCTACCCAGGCGCCCCTCAAAAAAACATTTTAAAAGTGGATATGTTTGTGGGCTGTCTGACATGGGTCATTAAATAAGTAATTAATGGTAATAGGTAAATGGGACTTTTGTATAATTTAAATAGATTCAAAAGACTAACCCACAATCAAATATATGATATGGTTTCCATTTGAATGCATTTGTAGAAAGAAGCTTTTGTCAAAATGAAACTCAAAAAATTACACAATGGGAATTTTTGTGATTAAAGGAAGATTAATTTTGCAATCAAATAAGAACATGCAAAATGTGTCCATATTAAAATGCATAAGGAGATTATTTATTTAGAATCATCTTGGTACAATTGTACTATTTTTCTAGGCAAAATCCTGTGCTTCAGTTGGAAGTCACAGATTTCTTTTGATATTAAAGGAAAATATTAGAAAATTAAAAGAAGAAGCAATTAGGAAAAGGCACAGAAAAGTAGGAAAAACATGCTTAAAATTTTTTGAAATGAAATCTCATGTAAACATCAATATCAAGCCATCGCTTTATATTTTTAGAGTCCTTTAAAGAATTATTATGGACCATCTGTAGTAACCACGATTATGTGTCCCTAGCTAAGTCTCCTAGTAGCCAGAAAAATGCAAAAGTAAAATGATTATAGTCAGGTTAACTTTTTATTATAGAGCTAATTACTCCAGAAAATTATTACAAAATCTTGCTAATCATTTTGTGTAAACAGAAGTTTTTATAAGACCCTATTTTGATCCTTTGTCTTACAAAAACCATTTTTTTTTTTTACTGTTTTGGTCTATTACAAACAATAATAACCAGAATGGCATATTGAAATCATCTAAGACCATTTTTTTCTGATAACAGAGTATTTTTATATACTCTGCATATAAATCAAGAATTAATTAAAATACTAACATCATTTTAGAGCTAATAAACATTTTTACTGAAGTATCAGATTATTCTCTGAGTCTATATTTCTTTGAAAGACATTCTGCTACTTTTTTAAAAAAATATTTTATTTATTTATTTGAGAGAGAAAGAGAGAGAGAGATAGGGAGAGAGAGCACAAGCAGGGGGGAGAGGGAGAATCAGGCTGCCCACTGAGCAGGGAGCCCAACATGGGGTTTGATCTTAGGACCCTGGGATCATGACCTGAGCCGAAGGCAGATGCTTAACCAACAGAACCACCCAGGAACCCCTGAAGTTTGTTCTTGTCTATTTTCTCATCTGCACCATAAGGTCTTTTAAGTTAAATCTCATTCTCTCGTTCCTTCTATCTTCTGTCTCTATTTCTGTCTCTCTTACCCTACTTCTCCATCAATTAAATACTCAGTATAAGATATGGCACGAATAGTTTGCTTATTCAATAAATACCACTGTTATAGATGCTAAAAATGTATCTGTAGGAAAATAGGAAATAACCCATACCTTCATGGAGTTTATATTCTAAAAGGGGAGACAGGCAAAAGCATTAAGGTAAATATGTTGCATGTACTATGGAGATTTATCCTAAGAAGGGAAGGGGAAAGGGAATATTGGAGAGGGGAGTCTCAGTTTTAAATAGTACTTAGGGTAGGTCTCTTTCTCTTTCATAAGATGCTATATATCTATACATGTTATAAGAGTTGCAGCATCAACTTCTTCAGAGAGCATCATTCACACTGTAATCTATGTGAACAATGCCTCTGAGTGTGCAGGCCACAAGCTATGCAGCTATAAGTAGTGCTGTGGTAAAGATATGAAGGAGTTCAGGGAGAAAGACATGCACATATCTGGAAAGAGAATTCTAGGCAGAGGACACAAATGTCTTCTTTAAGAGAGAAGCATGTTTAGATGTTTGTGTATCATCAAAGAAATCCGTGTGTCCAAAAGGTATTCAATAAATATTTGGATGCAATTTAAATATCACCCACAATCAATTATGTTGATTATGTGTTGATCCAAATTGGCATTTCTAACATCCTAGAACACGAGAAAAGAAATTATTCTGTTTATTTTTTTTCTGTATTCCGTAACTCAAACACTGTCACAGTCGAACATTTGCCATCACTAAGGTTGCCATTTTTGAAACCAGATATAGCTAGATAAAATAAACATAGATGAAAAAAAATACTGCACATTGACTGGCATTTATATATTCCTATTCCATTTGGTATTTGAGAGCAAATTTTCTGCAGATTAATAATATTCATCTATCGCTCTGTGCAATGAAGTTGCATAAACAAATGTTGAATTAGTTTAGGTATACTGAAATAAGTAAGAACACACAATTTGCAAATATTAATAGTTTTGGATTTCTTTCTAGATACTTACCTTGTGTAGCATCTTACTAAAAATATTTCTAAATTCTGTGGAAAGATGCCCATACTCAGAAGAAATCTAAAAGCATCTGCGTAGTGATTGAAAAATAAATAGAGCTGCGGTTTCTTTTGAGTTGATGCTGTTCTTCTTTCCATCTGGGACTGTTAACTCAAACAAAACGAAAGGGATGTTTTGGAAAGAGAATAAAAGAAGTCTTCTGAGCTTTTTCAGATAAGCTGTCTGCTTTAACCCTTTTCAAGTTTCAAGTTTTAGATCTCTTTTCCCCCACCCCAAATATGTTCTAGGGGAATTGTAATTCTTTGTTCCAGTCCCAGAATTTTCTGTTTTTCCAGGAGTGCTTTAAATGTCAACAACAGAAACTAAACCACCAATTTTAAAGCAAAAATAATAGCCAGTCCTCTCTAGCCTACACTTTGGGATATTAAATTCTAAGTGTATTGTGAACAACTCATTTCAACAACCAATTACTGCTTCAAAGACACAACGAAGACTTAAGTAAGAAAGCACCATCCACCTCACATTTCTGAAGTATGTGTGCTCTGTGTGAGCCAAACCCCATGAAGCGTTGAACCAAACAACCACAGCGGGTTCCTATCCTCTTGGTTATTCAGCATTAATTTCTTAATGCCTGGTTGGGCTTGCTGATGAGTGGCCTCTATCTCTCAGGTATTCTGCAACATTGATTTCCAGCCTTGGAGTGAATTATTTGTTACGTTTTCTCTTTGCATGATTTAACACAGTTGGATTGCTATGAAGAGAGGGGGAGGAAAAGGAAGCTCTTGAATAGATGTGCCCTACTTCAGGCTTCTGTTTAGTAATACTGATGTGAATGTACATGTTTTTTTTTAAAAGACTGCTAAGATTTCTTCCAGCTACAAAATTTTAACATTTTGAATTTAACTATC
The DNA here is from genome assembly GCF_003265705.2 of Callorhinus ursinus. Taxonomy (NCBI): domain Eukaryota; kingdom Metazoa; phylum Chordata; class Mammalia; order Carnivora; family Otariidae; genus Callorhinus; species Callorhinus ursinus. The sequence continues at coordinate 113,043,078 of NW_027397066.1, read as the reverse complement.
AAATGCTTATAATTAAGAATTTTCATATCCAACATTTGCAGTTTACAATTAAGATCACTGTGATAAAATATTTTCAGTGGATATAAGAGGTCCCTCCAACCAAATAATGAGTTTGTTTTGTTTCGTTTTTAGAAAAAACTTACCAGCAAGAATGTTTTATTAATGTATTTTTCCAAAATATTTCCTAAACCAGTTACCTTATAATTTAGTGCAATCACTTTAAACAAAATTGTCTTCTTTTCAATTTCTTTTGTATTCTTTTATCTAATTTAACACTGATTAAGTCCTCTAAATTTTTGTTTACTACATCTGGATAGCATTTTGGCATCAGTGTTTTAATATTTGAAAAATTTTTTTTGGAAAAAATTATTTAGAAATGAAAACAGTATACACACAAAACACATAGTGTTTATTTCTGAGTGATAGCCAATTTTATTACTAATTTTCATATTTTCATCATTCAGCCATCTTTTTCAACATACAAAATTTTGTCATTAAAAATAAGGTTACTTATTATATACTTAAAAATTATCATCTATGTTAATATTGCATTTAATTAGAAACTACCATACATAGGATATATAAACATACAATATGTATCTAAAAAATTCCTCTTAAGGGGATTTATAAAAATGTGTTTACTTCTGAAAGAAATCTTTACTGAAGCATGTGCTGGATTTTTTTTTTTTTAAGATTTTATTTATTTATTTGACAGAGAGAGAGAGAATAAGCAGGGAGAGCAATAGAGGGAGAGGGAGAAGCAAGCTCCCTGCTGAGCAGAGAGCCCCATGCAGGGCTCTCTCTCCCAGGACCCTGAGATCATGACCTGAGCCAAAGACAGACACTTAACCAACTGAGCCACCCAGGCACCGCATGTGCTAGAATTTTTATATCAGTATCAATTAGTAATTTTCTCAATGTCTCTCCAAGTATAATTCTATTTTCAAATATGTCAAATAAATACTTAAATATACATATATATTTCTGAGTGCCAAGAATGTATAATAACTAGTTGATATTTCATATTCAGAGAGCAGATTTATCAGATTTAGATAAAATAATTAAAACTTCTAGTTAAAAATGTAAATTGTCTTAAGTTTCAAGTATGTGTCTCCATATCAGAATATTTCTCAAAAAAAGTACTAATACTGCTTTCTAAAGCCAGTGTCAAATCATTTTTAGATGAAGTTTCAAAATTTCCCTGATATACCAATCCAACAAATTCACACGTCATGAAGAGTTAGAAATTGAATACAATTGAATGTTATGCTGAATTGATACTAGATTCATCACATAGTCAACTGGTCAACCAATTCTTTTGAATTTCATAAAGTATAGTGTAACCAAAAGATGGAAGAAAGACTGTCTTCTGGTAAACACTAATGTAATACTAATGCTAGATCTTAAAGCAGAGAAAAATATCACTGTAACGAGACCAGAAACGTCAACCAATAAATCATAAGATTAAGATTTCAAAAACCTCTACATATTAGACAATTTTTGACAAATTTTTCATGACTTTTATATCATTGGAACATGCCTTATGCAAAAATGTTAAATGGAAGTGAGTTTTAAATGGTCTAAGGACAAATGTAGGCAGTTTTACTTGTTTCCAAAATATGTTGGTCAATACACTTGTTAATTTGAATCACCACTCAGTTTTTCTCATTATGATTAGAACATCAACCATCACAATAGCAACATCATCAACAACAAGAAACCACTAAAATTGAAGCATCTCTGTGCTTTTCTATTTATGAAGGACATGCATGCACGAGTATGGAGATGAAAGAGAAGGAGGCTCATAAACAAATCCATCATACACAGAATCATAATTATAGTTTTATTAAAATGAATTTAGTTTTTAATGGTCAGTCAATATGCCAAAGAGTATTTCTAATTATCCTGTAAATTGTTTGCATCTGTGACTAATCCTACTATAATATATCTTTGCCAATCAACTCACACCATTTCTGAATACTGCTTATTTATTTATATCTTCATCAGTGTTCATTGTAATTTTACACTACACATACACATTCTTCTCTCCCTTGATTATTTTCACCTACTCTACATATATAACTATTGCTTTTCTACTAAAAAGTTATAGGATTCAAATTAAATTTTTATAACTTCTGAAATAAAGCTGTGTTGTGTTTAGTTTACTCTTGTTTTTAGCTTTAGAAGCATAAATGAAGGCCACTTATGCATATAACTAAAATCCAAAAATATAATTAAAACATCCATTAAAATGGATAATAGTTAAACATTGTTAGGTCAGAATGTGAGATAACTGAACAGTCCAAAGTTCTGAAATTTATCATCCACTGCAAGGCCTGGCAATGTTGTTTTGGGAAAGAGAGAAGGGCATTATTTTAGACACTCTCAAAGGTCCCTTGCAAACCTGAAATTAAAGGAAAAGAAAAGCAAATTTCAGTATTAATAAATAAGCCAAACCTTCCTGTGGGCACCTCTGCTTTCAAAAAACGGAATAAAAGGGTAGCTTGTAACAGGCAAAATCAATCTATAAAGTGCTCTCTTATTCTTATAAAGAATGATAGGGAAAGAAGCAAGTCTTCAAACTTGCTATTTGCTAAGAGAAGGACATTTATTTTAAAGTTTCTGCCGTTTTTGTATTACTAATAAAGTTCTTATGATGATAAGTAGATAGGTAGAATTTAGTCAAGCTCTTTAAAAATATTTGGGGTATGTACAGGAAATTTCAGAACATGTTTGACATTGGGTAAAGAAAGAAAAAGAGAATGGAATAAATTAGTACAACTGGGAGGAACTTCCCACCTCTGGACACAGCCCAAATGAAACAGGTTGAGAAAACAAAGGGAATAAATTCCAAATCAGGCAAACCCTATAGCTGGGGTAACCATGACCTCATAGACATCTCTTTACTATTTAAAATCATCACTAGTTACAGTTCTCTTAACTATAAATATTCTCTAGGCTTAAAATTATTACACAGTTTCACTTTTTTAATTATCTCCATTGTCATGAGACCGCTTTTATTTTTTTTCCTTGAGAAAACACATAGTGGGACACCTGGGTGGCTCAGTCAGTTAGGCGCCTGCTTCAGTTCAGGTCATGATCCCAGGGTCCTGGGATAGAGCCCCACGTCAGGCTCCCTCTCCTCCCCACTTGTGCTCTCTCTCACTATCTCTGTCACTATCTATCTCTCTCAAAGAAATGGATAAATAAAATATTAAAAAAAAAGAAAACATATTTATTTTAATATCACAAGAATACAGAAACTGCCACTTCTGCCAGCAGATCATTGACCAAAGCAAACCACCAGGTCAAGCCAGGTAACAGTGCTGTGGGAAAGAACATTCCTTCAATGTTGTTGCAAAGGTGGTGCAAAGGGGTCCTCATCTACCTTCAAGTAGAATGTGGGTATGGGGATTTTTAACAGTGCATAGCCATTACATTTTATTGGTATATTTTACTTTGTGTGTCCCTAAAGGTTGAAATTTTAGGAGGAGTCCCTTATCATTAGCTTATTTACTCCCAAGACCCATTCAGATAGGTGAGAGATATCTATCTATCTATCTATCTATCTATCTATCTATCTATCTATCTACTTACTTTTATGGAGGAAAACATTTGCTTAATTGTTGTAATTTTTATTGTTGCCTATGCTACAGTAAAAAATATTTCTGACTAATATTCTAACAAATTTTAATGTGAACATACTTAACATCTATCTTTCTCAATGGTTAAAATGATTTTGTTACCTTTTTTCCTAAAAGAAATAATCTGTAAAGTTTTTCTAAGAAAATTTCCACTCATAGGGCAATATCTATATTCATTTAACTGATCTCAAGTTCAGATAATTACAAATAGAGCTTTAAGAAGTATCTTGTTCAAACAAACATGTATCAATTGCATTTATGCCACAGAAACATATTATTACAATAATGAATATACACATGCTCAGAATAACAGATATAACTATACTCAGTAAATCACATATCTGGTTTTACTTCTCCTGCCAAATTTAACTCTTTGACCATATGTAAGGCAACAAAACACTCTCAATAGTTGTCTTCATTTATCTATTTGTAAAAATAACTATTTTCTGTTATTGTTGCAAGGAAAGAGAAAACAAAAAAACCCATAAAAGATGTAAAGTTCTTAGCACAGGCAAAGCATCAGGCTTGCATGGCTATGGTTGTTATAACAATTAGCATTACAATTCCTTATTTTTGTTAGGTATTGTGTTAAGCAATTTCTCAAGTTTTTTCATTGATTTACCACCCCTTCCCTTCAAAAACAAACAAACAAACAAAAATCCTTTGAGAGATACTAGTATTAGTTCTATATAATAAATAAAGAAAAAGGCACAAGGGAGTTAATTGGCCAAGTTTACACAGCTAGTTCCTGGTGGAACTGGGTTCCCTGATACCCTCATTAAAGTTTCTCCAGGGCAAGGTGTGTGGATATTTAGCTCAGAAACAGCCACTACCCTACAGTGTGCCCTCGCCTATGTCAATAATTAGCAAGGGAGTGCTTATTCATTTAGCCCACAAGTGGAAGTCTTCTCAGCACAGACTTGAAAGCAGCCACTAACAATTAATCAGAGTTTGTATTCAACTGGAAAATGTTTATCATCTGGCTCTAAAAGGATCTAATTCTGTTAACGAGCACTATTGTATAACTCCAGTAGCTCCAGCCAATCCCATTCATACTCTGCATTTGGTCTAGTTTCAGGTGGGATTTTATAATCAAACTGCATGTGAAGTAATAAAAGAATCAATTTGGCTACAGATAAGGACAGCAGGAGCAGTGCTTCCCATATTTTAAATTAATGCTTTCTAGTCCTTGCTTTTAGGTGGAGCTTATGTACCCCACCATCACTTTTGGGTTAGGAAGGTTTCTTGTGGGGAAAAAAAAAAAAGACTGAAATAATTTTAAAACAATGGATTATTCATGGAATTATCTCTGTTAGTTAAAAGGACTGGAGGAAAACCTGAGTAAGTCAATGATGTCTATTTCCAGAAAATGAGACTTGTTTTCAGACAATTAGAAGACCAAAGGGGAAACCAAAGTAAGTCCATCAAAAAGTGTCTATATTAACATGAAAAGATGCTCAACATGACTCATAATCAGGGAAATACAAATCAAAACTACAATGAGATATCACTTCACACCTGTCAGAATGGCTAAAATCAACAACACAAGAAACAACAGGTGTCGGCAAGGATGCAGAGAAAGGGAAACCCTTTTACACTGTTGGTGGGAATGCAAACTGGTCCAACCACTCTGGAAAGCAGTATGGAGTTTCCTCAAAAAGTTAAAAATAGAACTACCCTATGATTCAACAACTGTACTACTAGGTATTTACCCGAAGGATACAATCATAGTGATCTGAAGGGGTACCTGTATCCTGGTGTTTACAGCAGCATTATCAACAATGTCAAGATATGGAAGCAGCCCAAGTGTCCATTGATTGATGACTAGATAAAGAAGATATGGTGTATGTACATATATGTATATATATATACACACACCAGATGTCAGGGATTCCATTATATATATATATATACACATATATATATTCCACTATATATATACCATTATATATTATATATCAATATTATATATGCATATAATATGTCTATATATGTATATATAATGGTATATTATTCTGCCAATAAAAAGAATGGAATCTTGCCAGTTACAAAGATTTGGATGGAGCTAGAGAGTATTATGCTAAGCGAAATAAGTCAGCCAGAGAAAGACAAATACCACATGATTTCACTCATATGTGGAATTTAAGAAACCAAACAAATGAACATATGGGGGGGTGAAAGAGAAGAAAACCAAGAAACAGACTCTTAACTATAAATAAAAGACTGATGGTTACTGGAAGGGAGTTGGGTAGGGGGATGAGTGAAATAGGTGATGGGGATTAAGGAGGGCACTTGTCGTGATGAGTCCCCGGTTTTTGATGTAAGTGGTGAATCAGTAAATTCCACACCTGAAACTAATATTACCCTGTAAGTTAACTGACTGGAATTTAATGAAAACTTGAAAAAAAAAGACCACACGTAACAACAAAAAAAGTCTAATATTATAAAATTAGAGTGAGGAACAATTGCAGATATAGTAGTAAAAGTGTCAGGGATACCATTAAAAACAATTCTTACATCCTGTTTTTTCTTATTTAACTCCATTCTCTAAAAACAGTACAGTGTACTTGTATTAGCATATGTAATAGCATAAATTTGGTATTTGGAGTATAGGAATAAATCTGTGAAAAGATTGGTGCTCAGCAATCCTGTAACATTACAGTAATGTATGATCTGCTCTCTGTAGTAGTGAATAAACCTTAATCTTAAAAAAAAAAAGAATACCATTTCAACTTATCCTAATGATCTCAGGTGAACCAAGATTACTAGCACAGGTACCCCTTTTATATATATGAAAGCAGTATAAACACTTCCCAAATTAAAAGAAAACGTATATGATTCTTTGAAGAGACAGGATACACAGTAGTCAAATACAAGGGTGTAGACAAATGCCTTTGGTGCCCTGTACTATGTACCCTCAGCGCATCTCTCATAGCTCAGCTACTACAGACGAAGTCCTCTGAATTCAGATGTGTCACTCTGAGCTAGCATCCTGCTTCTAGCATCATTACAGTTGTGGGTCTTTTCACGTTCTCAGTCAGACTTTTCTGAGTCCCACTCAGAGTCCCACTATATCTGAATCCCATTATCTCATGTGGGAGCCCTGAGCCCTGAGAAAAGAGAGGTGATTACAATCCACAAGATGAACAATTACCTACCACGGCAACATTGACAACTGTACACAGGTATGCAGTTCTTCTCCTTTTTTGTTTCACTCTATTCGTACTTCTCGGGATCACTTACCATACCTCCGTTTGAGCTGGGTGCTGCCTTAGGAGAACACAAACTAAATCAGAGGATTGTATATTCACTTGAGTAAGCAGTGACTCTTTTTTTTTTTTTGCCTAAGAATAAAATGAAAATCTTTATACTTTATTGACACTTATTCTATTTTCTTGTTTTTATCTCAAATTCTTATACCAGTAAATACGTATGAGTTATTTTTCTACTAAATATCTTTATTTTAATACATGGCATGAAAAAACAGAAAACATTGGGATACATCTGTGACTTCTTCATTTCTCCCCCTGTGCCAGCCATTCATATGGTTCTCGTTTTATTGCAGCATAAATGGCTACATGGCCTTTAGATGAAACTTCTGTACCCCTAAAACACAGAAGAACTCCATACACTGGTAGAGGTGTCTGATTTTCTAAATATGTTTTCTTCAATAGGCAACATTATAACTTTTCAAAGAAAACATACACTTCCAATGTATGGCTTCTGTACATCTTAGATGGGACTTGTCATCTCTGGTCAATTTGTACTACTGGTCATGTACAGAGATGGCAAACATGTACAGAGCACATAGCACATTATTCTACACTGGTTGTTGACGAACTATGATCTATGGACCAAATCTGGCCTAGCACTATTTTTGGAAAAAGTTTTATTTGATCACAACCACACTCATTTGTTTATACATTGTCTGTGGCTGCTTTCACACAGCAAAAGCAGAGCTGGGTCGTTGCCACACAGACTATGTGGCATAAAAGCTCAAAATATTCAATATCCAGACTTAAAAAAAAGTTTCCTGACCTATGTCTACAACTGCGAAGTGTTTTTTATTCATTCTGTTTCTACATGTTCAATTTTAGGTTTATCACAGGGAGCTGTGGATTTGTATCTTATTCTCCAATCGCAAAACATCAGATCATTTATCTTTCTTTTTTTTTTAAGATTTTATTTATTTGAGAGAATGAGATAGAGAGAGAGCATGAGAGGGGAGAGGGTCAGAGGGAGAAGCAGACTGCCTGCTGAGCAGGGAGCCCGATGCGGGACTCGATCCCGGGACTGCAGGATCATGACCTGAGCCGAAGGCAGTCGCTTAACCAACTGAGCCACCCAGGTGCCCCAGATCATTTATCTTTAATAATGTCTTCCCAGGATGGAAACCTTTGAAACCTTTGTGAAACAGAGGCTATTCCAAGACAGAAGTAAATTGTGGCTATTTAACTATCCTTGCGAGTTTCACTGTCCTTGCTACAGCATGCTCTGATGGCATCTCTCAAGAAAGAACTTGTCTAGGGGGATTTTTAGCTAACACACTATCAGGTTCAGGGGCCAACACAACATATAAACCAAGCCCATGCTCTCCGCAGACTGCTCCCAGTCAATGTCCAAATTCGCCTGGGTACTAGAGTTGGCCTCCTCGAGCCGACCATCTTTGCTCTGAGGCTCCTCCTAGAATTGGATGAGTGTTTCTCAGGATTTCAACTGCAATCTACGTCTCTTCCCATGCAGCCCTCTTCCCTGCTGCTCTTTCACAGGTGCCAGATGCACGTTGTTTTCTGAAGGCTCTCTCTGCCTAACCCTGTTTCCTTTTCCCTTTGTCTACAAAAGCCTTTTTTCTCAACAGATATCTGGCATGTCTAATTCTGACTTGGTATCTGTTTTTGGAGGACCCAAACTTACGTTATAGCTCTGTTCTTTTTTCCATGTACCATATTATTATTCCGCTCAAAACAAACAAATGAAAACAAAAGGAAGGTTATAAATGCTATCAAAATAAAGCATATCTGGAGAATGATGGTTTCTGAAAATCATTTATCAGATTAAAGCTTGGGAAATCTGTTGGGAAATGATATCCATTAATCTGTCGTGTTTCCTCACATCTTGTAAGCAGGGACATTATTCTGCTACATTTTTCCGAACTACATTTTCAAGGCTGGAATTAGGGATAGTTTCTCCATGTGGGGCAGAGAGCAGATCTGACTGCTGTCCAGGATAATAAAGATAATCTCTCCCTCTGAGGCAAACAGTGGGCAGGTTCTCTAGTAGATCCTTTAAAAGATCAGTATTTCCTAAATTTTTATTACTTTGTTGTGCCACAAACCAACTGTGTAGACAGCACCCACCTAGATAGCTCCACATTGCCCCATAGGACACAGGGAACAAGAAGAACCGATGCAAACATGCAGCTCCTGCTGTATGCAGTGTGCTGTAGCTATTAGAGTCTTTTGTCTCTGACTAGGGAGCCTCTTCCATAACCATGAAACTGTAACAGACTAACTTGCTAGCACACAAACTATAAAATCTTAAACCCTCACCAGTTCTTGAGAAAGTCGAATCAAGAAACTTAATTTAAAGAAAAATTTAAAAAAATCTTGTCACTATTGAATGTGGAACAAATAACCATTAAACTGCCTTTTCCCAAATACAAGTTTTGCTATCTTGCCTTTATGAAAAGGTAAATGCTCCCTCATTGCAAATTATACTTTAAAATTCAATGACTTGTGAAAGCCATTTTTGTTTGCTACTTGAGAATTCGGGAAGGCAAGAAAAAACGCATTTTCCAGCAAACCTATAAAGACATCACTTAGTTATGTTTTCAAAATATTTTTATCCAGCCCTGTGCCCATTGATTTAGGTAAATAAACCACTTAAGTATTCTTATTCCTTCAAAATCCATACCATCACTTTACACCGAACAGATTTGTGGTCTAAATTATGGCTCTATCAAGTACTGAAGAAATGAATGACAGGACAGCACTTCATGCAGGAGTCTCCTTGATTACCCTTCAGCAGTCTAGCTATCTGTATGTTTAGCTATGATGATTATTTTATGCTAATAAAGTAATATTATGTGGTTTTTACCAAGACAGGAAAAAGCAAAATGAGCCTGGAGAGGACTCTGCAGCTGTGTGGATTGACTGTATATGGTCCTTGGGGGATGTGATTATCTGACGACTGTATCATCATTAGGATAATTAGTGTACTTGGCGACTGCATTAGTGGAATTATTGTCATTGCTCACAGCTTGTCAGTGCAGCGTTTTTTTGATTTGGTAAGATTCATTTTTATAAATGCAACTGACCATATGAATGAAATTAAGAAAGGTAAATACTTCCATTATTTCTATTCAATCAGCTAAAGAGCTAGTAAAGAAAAAGTGACTCTTTTTAAGCACAAAGTGTTACTTCCTGAAATTAAATGGTTTATTTACCACTGTCCTAGATGTAAACTTAGAAAATTAAAACAAAAATATACTATTGTTTATGAACAGATTATCTGTTTAAGTTAATTCTTCACTACTAGTTGTAAGTCAATTCTAAAAAGGTAAATGCTGAGGCCATTCTTATATATCTTTCCTAGTTACTGTGTTGATGTTCTGTTGGTCTGCCATTATTGTTCACAAGTGACTTCCACTCTTTAGTTTTATTTTGGAAAGAATCATACTTTGAAAAAGTATAAAAGGAATACTCACACATAAGTAGTGCCCAGTGGTGTTGTTTCTGTTTATTTAATTAAGCTGAATTTCTGATTAAGGATAACTCATCTGTAATAATTCCAATGACCCATGACAATAGAGCACTGATGATTCAGATTTGGTAAATTCACCTCTTCTGCCATCAACAATGACAACTTTGATCCACATAATTTCATGATTGTTTTCATTAAACTAAACCTTGAAGAAAAAAACTCTCCTGTTTATCTCCAGTTTTGTTTCTTTCATGAGATTGATTGGGAAAGCATATCCTATATGGAAACTCAGTTTTTCTCTCAAAGAAACTTTGCTTCTCTCCAAGTTTATCCATCTTTTCTTAAGAAAATGAAGGATCAAGTGTCTCTCCTTACTGAATCAATTTGAAATATTTTTGGGAGTCTTACTATTTTTTGTCATGTACATTTGGGTCTTATATTACTCCCTGAGCCCCTTTTTTCCCTCCACTGTTTTCATTTCTCCTGGCGCCACAAGAGTAATAAGCCTTGGCAAAACTCAAAGAGCTGACTTGCGTTCAAGAAACCGGGGAATGGGAAGAAATCTCCTTTATATTGGTCTTGGTAATAATTTTTTGGGATATGATATCAAAAGAAAAAACAACAGCAAAAATCAACAAATGAGACTATATAAAAATCAAAAGCATCTGCACAGCAAAAGAAAAATTAACAAAATGAAAAGGCAACCTACAGAAGGAAGAAACCTTGCAAACCAGATTTCTGATAAGGGCTTAATATACAAAATATATAAAGAACTTAGACAAATCAATAACAACAACAAATCCAATTTAAAAATGGGCACAGGAAGGGCATCTGTGTGGCTCAGTTGGTTGAACATCTGACTCTTGGTTTCAGCTCAGGTCATGATCTCAGGGTTGTGGGATGGAGCCCAGGGTAGGACTCTGCCCCCAGCAGGGAGTCTGCTTGAGATTTTCTCTCTCCCTCTCCCTCCTCACTTGCTCTCCCTCTCTCTGTCTCATAAATGAATAAATATTTTTCTAAAAAATGGGCACAGGAAATAAATAGACATTTTTCTAGAGAAGACATCCAAATGGCCAACACGCACATGAAAAGCTACTCAACATTACTAGTCATCAGGGAAATGTGAAGCAAACCACAAAAAGATGTCAGCTTATACCTGTTAGGATGGCTATCATCAAGAAGACAAGAGATAATAAGCATTGGTGAGAATGTGGAGAAAAAGGAACCTTTGTGCACTGTTGCTGGGAATGTAAATTGGTACAGACGCTCTGGAAAACAGTATGAAGTTTCCTGAAAAAAGTAAAAATACAACTACCATATGATACAGCAATTCCACTTCTGGGTATATACCTAAAGGAAATGAAAATTGGATATTAGATATATGCACTCTCATGTTATTGCAGCATTACCTACAATAACCCAAATATGGAAATGACCTAAATGCCCATTAATGGATGAACGGACAAAGAGGGTGTGGTGTGTGTATGTATACTGTATATATATTATTCAGTTATGAGAAAAAGGACATTCTGCCATTTTTGACAGCATGGATGGAGCTTGAACACATTATATAAAGTAAGATCAATCAAATAAGGGAACACTAGTAAAGTATGATACCACTTATATATAATATCTAAAAAAAAGCCAAACTTATGAAAACAGAAATTAAAATGATGGTTACCAGGAAATGGGGGATTGATGGGTAGGACAGATGTTGTTTCAGGGAACAAACTTGCAATGAATGACAAATAAATCCTAGAGACCTAACGCACCCTATCATGAATATATTATATCATGAACTGTGAATATTGTATTATAATCACAAAGCTTGCTAAGAGACTGGAACTTAATTATTTTAACCACTAAAAAGAAATGTTAATTATGTAATATGATAGAGGTGCTAATTATCGTCACAATGGCAATCATATTACAATACATAGATGTATCAAATTAACATGTTGTACACCTTAAATTTACACATTATATGTCAAGTATATTAAAAAAAAATACTTGTCCCTGGGAAACCTAAAAATGGCACACAGGAATATCAGCATCTACTCATCTAACTCTATCTTTTTTATGAAAGGTTAAAAATATCACTTATTGGATTTCCTCCTTTATTATTTTTTAAAGACTTTATTTTTTACTTATTGGACAGAGAGAGACACAACAAGAGAGGGAACACAAGCAGGGGGAGTGGGAGAGGGAGAAGCAGAGAGCCCTACGTGGGGCCAGATCCCAGGACCCTAGGACCACGACCCGAGCCAAAGGCGGACTGAAAATGACTGAACCACCCAGGCGCCCTGGATTTCCTCCTTTAAATAGAATCTAGTTTGTGTATTTTGAAAGATAGTTTTAAATTTTCACCCAACAAATAAAGACAACAGTAAACCAATTTATAAAATGTTAAATAATTAAAGATCAAAATTCATTTACAAAATCTTGCTAAAAGAAGTAATATTTTTTTTAGTTTTGAGAAAAAAATAAAAATAGACATAAAACATTGGTAAACTATTCAAAATATAAGCCACAAATGATAAACATTGCAACTCATAATATTAGGAAAATAGATTTGAAAGTGGGCATATGATGTAATCTGTGTCCCCAGCCAGGGAAGGGAGAACATGCCTTAAAAAATACTGTACTTCTTTTCCTGTTTCTTCAGAACTTATTGAAATGCAGGACATTTTCACCTTCTCTTTTTAACTTCATTTCAGTTCAACCATTCTTTATAAAATTTCTGTGCCAACAGCATTCGTAATACACAATTTATTGCATACAATAAGAGCTTACTAAAGTCAAGGGAAATTAAACAGCATTTAATAAACAACTAGATGAATGCATTTAACTCTGATACAGTTCTATGTAATTTAATTAATATTAGCTTTGAAAATCCAACTGTAGCTAAAGCAGAGATATTTTCCCAGAATGAATTGCTTTAGAAGTGTCAATATTAAATGTTAAATGATTTTAAAAAAATTATACTGACCAAATCACTGCAGGCCATTAAATATTCTACTCAATATCTATATGTTTCATTTTAAACCATTCATACTTGATAGCATTAAGAGTCTGCTATTCAAGAAAAGTGTTTTTTCATTAGAGAGAATTAATCCTCTTGATAAACTCCTCCTATACTTCAGGTACTTGGGCAATGTAATTTTTATTTCACTTAATCTTTTCTTTATTGTAACTGTTACGTGTAAAGTACGAGGCTACTCTCTTTCCCTTGACTCTAAGCCCAGGTAATCTAGACACAGATTCCACAAGTTGAATGTGGAAGATACATCTCCCTATGTTATTTTACATACTGAATTTTAAAGCATGTAGAAGAGATTTCACAAATTCATAATCTAACTCTAAAATGAAATTCAGACAGAGTTCAAATAGCTAACATCTGTATAATCGATGAGTTTGTCTTTATTCAGACTTCACTGATAAATTGCTGGGCCAGCACTTCATTCTCACAGATCTAGACAGATTTCCTGGTTATGCTGTAGCCTTTCCTGCTTTCAAAGCTTTGGCCAGTACTTCTATTTGGGATCTTATGGAATGCTTACTGTATGGAATGTATGGAATCCCTCACAGCACAATGTCTGACCAGAGAAGCCACTTTACAGTGAAGGAGGTGTATAGGAGTGGGCTCCTGACCTTGGCATCCACTGGTTGTGTTCTGTCCCACCTCATCTAGAGTTTGCTGACCTCAGTGAGTCCTGGAACTGCCTTCTAAAGGTGCAGCTAAAGCACCAAATCAGAGGCAACATCCTGAAAACAATAGGGTGCCATTGCTTAGGAAACAGCTTATTTGTTAAATTGGAGACTCCTATATGGTGCTGTGGTCTGAATATGGATAATACTTGGGTCTGAGAAGTACGGATTGGAAGCAAGTGTGGCCCACCTGCCATCATTTACAAAAATCCACTGGGGATCTTTGTGATTCCTGTTCCCACAACTCTGACTCTGCAGGGTGCCAGATCCTGATCTCCAGAGAGGATTCACTCTTCACAGAGTAGAAACAAAGATCTCTCTGAATTATAAGTTACAGTTGCTACCAGGGCACTTTAGATAACTTGTGTCCACAGACCAGCAGGCAAAAATAGTCTCACCATCACAATAATTTATCCTCATCAGCAGAAAGAGGGAGGGCTCCACCTACACAGTGGTATCATGAACAACTGAGTATCAGGTAGAGGCACTCCATTTGGGTGTCTGTCAGTGCTCTCATGCCCCCCTTGTAACTGACATGAATATGTGCAGCAACCCCCAAATGAGAAGGGTATATTTACCAAGGCTTCAGACCCTTCTGGAATGAATATTTCAGTCATACCATCAGATAAGTCATCCAAGACTTTCCAATAGTATAGCTTAAGGTGGGGGATTCTAGAATGAATATGGAGGAAGGAGATGTTAAGTAGTAGCTGTGGCCCAGAGTCCACGGTAGCGATAGGAGCACTATTTCATCCTACTAACCTCCTTTCTCTGAGTTTCCCCTTAGGAAGAAAGACCCACCCACACAAAGGAAGGGCTGTTCCCTGAATGTTGAGAAATAAATTTTCACAGTGCAAAGGCTAGACCATGGTGGCAACAGCATGTGTCTCACAGACCTCCAACAATAGGGAGCACAAGCAACCAAGGGCCCCAGACGCTGCTCTCTGAAATCTGTCATCAGCTTTTTCTCTTTTATTATTGTGGTCTAACATGAAATCTACCTTCTCAGCAAATTTTTAAGTGCACAGTATTGTTAACTATATGCTCACTGCAGCATTATTAACCATCACCGAGAGGTAGAAACAACCTAAATGTTCACTGACAGATGAATGCATAAAAAGAACATGGTGCACACACACACACACACACACACACACCATGGAATATTATGCATCCTTAAAAAAGAAAATCCTGTTATTTGCTACACGCTGGATGAATCTTAAGGATATTATGCTAAGTGTAATAAGCTAGATATAGCAAGACGATTATGAATGATTCCATCACCACATTTGCATGGAAGTCATGCTCTCCAAGGGCTGCTCCATTCCTGCAAGACATGGGATTTCTTTGACAGCCAATTTTGACTCTAGAACTTCCTAAGTGCTCTGTCAAATCTTCTTAGACTATGTGGCAGTCTAGGATTCCTCCCAACCATCTCTCCTTTTCTCCTTTGGAATCACACTTGCACCAAAATCTGGGGCTCTTCTAGTCTTACTTGGCTCCTTCCCTAATTTCTCTCACAGGTATTTCTACTAATATAAAATCTCTGCAGCCTAATCCTGTCTTCATATCTGCTTCTTAGAAGACCTGGAGTTACATATATGTTAACTAAAAAGTATGTTAATTGGGACACCTGGGTGGCTCAGTCGGTTAAGCTTCTGACTCTTGGTTTCAGCTCAAGTCATGATCTCAGGGTTGTGAGACTGATCCCTGTGTCAGGCTCTGTGCTCAACACTGAGTCTGCTTAAGACTGTCTTCCTCTGCCCTCCCCCCTCTCTAAAATTAATAAAATCTTTTTAAAAATTATGTTAAATTGCATGCCTTTTCTGATGAAGTGATTATAATTGGAGAAAATTGTATTCTTCAGTTGGGAAGTAAAGCTCAAATTTAAAGAGTAGGTAATATAGGATTAATTACACTAATAAAAGCAATGTCCTCTTTCACAATGCTGATTAAAATATGTTATAAATGAGTTAAGCAAGGTCACTAAAATCTTGAAAATACTACTTAACTTTAAAAATGATATATAAATGTGAACTATGTTTGCCACAAACTTAACAGTAAACTGAAGACATTATTAAATAATCCACATAAAAATACAAAATTATGAGAACTGCAATTTTAAATGTGTAAAATGAGTAAGTTGACAAGGGAAATAGAAAAAAAATTAATATGGGGGACTGATTCAACTCACTGGTAATAACTTAAGAAATAATGAAAAGATCGAGATAATTTGTTGGCAACCCGTTCATTTTTTATTTTTCATTCCTGGCTAGCATGCAGTGAGAAGAACACTCCCATAATATTTATCAGATTATACTTTCTCAAGAATAATTTTCCAGCATTTATTAAGAACTATAAAACATTTATACCCTTCAGCCCAACTGTTTTTTCTTAAAAAATTATTTTAGAAATTAATTTAAGGGGTGCCTGGGTGGCTCAGTTGGTTAAGCAGTTGCCTTCAGCTCAGGTCATGATCCCAGGGTCCTGAAATCCAGCCCCGCATCAGGCTCCATGCTCAGCAGGAAGCCTGCTTCTCCCTCTCCCACTCCCTCTACTTGTGTTCCCTCTCTCGCTGTCTCTCTCTGTTAAATAAATAAAATCTTTTAAAAAAGAAGAAATTAATTTAAAAGTTTTATCTGAATTTATAAACACAGGCATATAATACTATGTATAATTAAAACATTAATAACAAAATAAATGTCCCTCAGGAAAGTTGTATTTGTATTGTTTACAGTGAATTGTCAAGGACAAACTCCATAGTGTACAGCAGGGTCCATGAGGGTCTTATCTATGCTTATTCAAAACAGAACTGTAGAACCTGACACAGTGCCTAAAAGATTAAGAGCAATCAATAAATAATCATGGAGTAAATTTATAAAATTTTAATGACCAGTTAATGCACCGAGATAATATAAGTTGAAATAAATGATAGAAAATAGTATAAACTGTGACTATGTTTAAACATATAAACACAAATATGACATGTTACCACATAGTAACCAAAAGTCATTACTTCAAAGGTAACAGTGTTTCCATTCTGATATACCAATAGAAACAGCTTTTGGCACAAAATGAGGAATAAAGAAATAATTTGACTCTAACATTAATATCAGTCCTTTGGTTAATCACAGAAACCCTTCACCCAAACTCCCACAAAAAAATTTAATCTTGCCAGAGGCCAAAACACAATTGTGCCTAACACTGATTCTTGTTCATGACAGGGTGTAAAGTCCATTGAACTGATATTCCTCCTGTATTGGTCTTCTAAGGTTTCCATAACAAAACACCAAAAGATTGTGTGGCTTAAACAGTAGGCATTAATTTTCTCACAGTTCTGGAGCTAAAAGTCTAAGATCAAGATGTTGAAAGATTTATTTTTTACTGAGGCCTCTCTTACATGTGTCCTCACATGGCCTTTTCTCTCTGCAGCCACATCCCTGGTGTGTCTTGCTCTTATAAGGATATCAGTACTATTAGATTACAATCCCACTCATTTAATCTCATTTAACCTTCCTAAAGGTCTTATCTCCAAATACAGTCACACTGGGAGTTAGGATTTTAACATATGAATTTTGGAGGAATACAATTCCCCCCCATAACACCTTCCAATTTCCATTTTGTGTGATTCTATATCTGCTCAAATTTATTAATTCTTTGATATAGAGCATCAGTTCTACATGAAAATGGATCTCTTCAAATTTTAATCCAAATTTCCCTTCATAATTAGAATTCAAATTTATAAAAAGATTTTATTTATCCATAATTTCAAATTTGAAGTTTCAGTTTTTGCATATATGACTCATTTGTCTTTCTCAGCTATGACTTAATCTTGTATATAAATTTTAGAGGCCCTGAAAATAAGTATTACCCTCTCAGTCCTCTATTTCCCTTAGAATTATGTAGCATTATATATATATGATATATAATGTCATATATATTATATATAATGCTTATATAATAATATATAATATATATATAAGGTTATGTGTTTGTCTGAAAATATTATAAACAGTTCCAGTTCTTTTTTTTTAAGATTTATTTATTTATTTTGAGAGAGTGAGAATGAGAGAGAGAGAGCACATGAGAGGGGGGAGGGTTGGAGGGAGAAACAGGCTCCTCGCCGAGCAGGGAGCCCGATGTGGGACTCGATCCTGGGACTCCAGGATCATGACCTGAGCTGAAGGCAGTTGCTTAACCAACTGAGCCACACAGGCACCCAACAATTCCAGTTCTAACACATTGTTGAACTTGAGGAGGAGAGATTTAAATGAGGGAGAAAGCTAAGGAGATGATCACAGTCTAATAGCTTTGTCAAATTAGATAGATATAGATGATAGAGGGATAAGGAAGGATTTTTTTTAAAGATTTTATTTATCTGAGAGAGAGAGAAAGAGCATGAGCAGAGGGAGGGGTAGAGGGAGAGGGAGAGGCAGACTCCCCGCTGAGTAGGGAGACTGAAGTGGGGATCCATCCCAGGACCTCATGATCTGAGCCAAAATGTAGATGCTTAACTGACTGAGCCACCCAGGTGCCCCTGAGAGAGGCTTTTGTTTCTGTTTTTTTTTTTTTTTTTTCAGCAGGATTTTTGAAAAGGTAAGAACTCATATGAAAGTCATAGGTTACCACTAAACGGCAGAAAGTTGTTGAGTAACTGCATATTTCTTGAATATTGCTTCAAGATTAGTAAACTAATTTTAATGTGCAATGCTGCATTTTAATAGCCAATTGAGATGGTTATTAAGACATCATAAAGCTCATTATCATTACTGCTATACTGAAGGCTGTTGATGACAACTCCTCCAACAGTCTTTCTACTCAGTTAACAACACATGCCTCCCTGTCTTTGATAATCTATGAGTAATTAAAAGAAGCATTGAATTAATATTTCAAAATTATGTATATATCCTTCCTTCTACTTTATCCTAAGTCTTTCTTTGCTCAATAAACTAATGTAGATCAAATTTGAGTTAGAAAGCAGCACAATTCTATGTATCAAGAGAAAATTCATATACAAAATATTTCTTTATGTTTATATGATAAAGTAATTATTATATGGTTCTTCAAAATAAGTTAAAATATTACATAAATAAGTTATAGAATACCCAGTCCAGCAGTGTCATTTTTCTTTTATAAAGGAGAAAACTGAAAGCATAGAATCAGACTATCTCAAAACCATGATGGAAACAAAATGGAGGTTTACAAATTTCACTAAAGTAAGCAATCTTTTTTTAAAAAGATTATTTATTTGAGAGAAAGAGAATGAGAAAGCCAGTGAGGGGATGGGCAGAAGGAGAGAATATTCAAGCAGACTCCCCACTGACTGCCCAGCAGATCATAGAAGCTGGTCTCCAGGTGGCGTTGGGTCTCAGGAGACATGAGATCAAGACTTGAGTCAAAAGCTGAACCTACTGAGCCATCCAGGTGCCCCTAAAGTAAGCAATCTTTTAAATACAAACCAAAGGGGCCCCTGGGTGGCTCAGTAGGTTAGGCATCTGCCTTTGGCTCAGGTCATGATCCCAGAGTCCTGGGATGGAGCCCCAGGTTGGGCTCCCTGCTGGGTGGGGAGCCTGCTTTTCCCTCTCCCTCTGCAGCTTCCCCTTATTGTGCTCTCTCTCTCACTTTCTGTCAAATAAACAAAGTTTTTAAAAATAACTAACTAAACAACTAAATAGATAAATAAAAGCTAGAAATTTTGGTAGGTTTGCTCAGGGAAAACGCACAGAAAGCAAGAAATAATATAGATTGGAGAAAAATCTTTTTTCAAAGAAGAATCTGAAAGTTAAAAACAGGTCAGTTTGACATATAATGTGAAACACAATTACCCTAGGACTGGCAAGCTATTTACCTTAGAGAAATGAAAACTTACATTCATACAAAAACTGGGCATGAATGTTTCTTCATAATCACTGAAAATGAACACAACACAAAAGTTCTTTAACAGGTGAATGGATAAACAAACTGTAAGTTTATCCATGCAATGGAGTAATACCAACAAGCAAAGGAAACAAACTATTGATAATCCCAGTATCAGAGGTGAATCTCAAAGGTATTTTGCTAAGAGAAAGAAACCAATTTCAGAATGTTGCATATTGTATGATCCCATTTATATAATATTCTAGAAAAGGAAAACTATAGGAACAGAGATCAATCTTTGACAGAGGTTAGGTTTGGAGGGAGTGTTGACTACAAAGGGAGCCCGATGTGGGCCTCCATCCCAGGACCCTGGGATCATTACCTGAGCCGAAGGCAGACGCCTAACCAACTGACCTACCCAGGTGTCCCTCTTTAGTTATTCCTAAGGAAATTTCTAAGTAAGTGGGTACTGGTTTGTTTCACTTAACTGTATCCAGTTGTTAAAATTATTCAGTCTCTGACACCTGGCTGGCTCAGTTGGTTAAGCATCTGCGTTCGGCTCAGGTCATTATTCCAGGGTCCTGGGATGGAGCCCTGAGTGGGGCTCTCTGCTCAGCGGGGAGCCTGCTTCTCCCTCTCTCTTTGCCCCCTCCCCCCCAGCTTGTGCTCTCTCTCTCTCTCTAATAAATAAATAAAATCTTTAAAAAAAATGATTCAGTCTCCCAAATAAGATAGCAACAAAATCTGTGGGTTTTTTTTTTAAGTTTTTATTTAAATTCCAGGTACTTAACATAGTGTAATATTGGTTTCAGGTGTAGATTTTAGTGATTCATCATTTACAACAACACTCAGTGCTCATCAAAACAAGTGCCCTTCTTAATACCCATCACCCATCTAGCTCATCCACTGCCCACTTCCCCTCCAGTAACCATCAGTTTGTTCTCTATAGTTAAGTCTGTTTCTTGGTTTTTATTACTTATATTGGTGCTACCTAATAAAGTATGCCAGTTGTTAAGTCCAATGTAAAAATTAAAAATGTCTTGCATTTTATAAAAACGAGTTTGAAATTCAGAATTTTACTTAGATTTTAAGCACAATAACAAATACATTTTAATAGTTGTAATCTTTCAAAAAGTTTATTGAAAATAAGTACTTTTATATTAAAAATCCATACCACTAAAAAACAACTTTTTTATTGATTCTCAGAAAATATCATCACAATTTTGATTGATATGAAATAGTTATTGAGATTTTGGGCTCAGGAGACAGAAGACCTGAGTGTGAAACCTATCTCTGCCCATAAAGTATGGGATGTTGACTTAAAAATATAAATTCTTGAAGCTTAGTTTCCTTTGTTATAAAATATGAGTTACAATGATGTGAATTGATCTGGTTATTGTAAAGTTAAAAATGCTGCTCTATGTAAAACAGCACAGTTCTTGGCACATAATAAATTTTCAGTTAATATTAACTATTATTGTTGTAGGTATTATGATTGTTCACAAAGATAACTATATTTATTACATGCTCTAAAGTATGAATAAGTCTTCTAAATTCTTAAATTCTCATTATGTCATCAATAACTCATACTCCCTACAATGAAACACATTCAATAACCTTATAGCATATACTTAAGTATGCACTTTATGTATGTAACAATTGAGTGTATTTTACTGTTTATGTACATAATGTGTTGAGAGTAATTATCTCAAAAATTACAATGCACCATGAACAACATGTGAATGAACTTCATAATTTTATTTTTATAAGAATATTTTTATTGTTATTCCTTTGAAAATGTAAGCATTGATGTTTCTTTCTGTACCACTAGAGGCCATCATACCCTTTCTTAAACAAATAAGTAAATATGCAAATCAAAAACTTAATTTGAGAGGCATTTATAAATAATCTAGAAGACTTCATATATGATATAACAGAATAGATGCCAGAGAGATTCAGGGTGGATCACTCTACTCTACTCTGCTACTTGACATAATCAATTATATTGGTAGCTATAAATGAAGCCAACTTGATTTTCTAATGGAAAGACTAACTTGTGATAGCAAATTCCAATAAATAAATAAAAGTAAAAATAGAATGAGAGTCTTTCAGAGTTAACCAAAGATTTTTCATGTAAATTATTTTTCGTTGCTTTCTTTGTAATGTAAGGATAAGATGCCAATCAAATGAATGAAAAAATTAGAATTCTTGGAGTATTTTATAACGTGAAGTGATGATAACCTACAAAGTTATTGCATTTATTTCTCTTAGGAACAACAGTGTGAGATTTTTTTTAAAGAAATACATAAGAATATCATGCATGTGTGAAGGGAAAAAAAGCATGGAAATACTGAAATGATTGCAAAAGTTAGCATGTGGCTTTATCATAAAATTTATTTGTTATTTTTAATTGTATTCAACGTAGCTTTTTATGGTCTGCATAATAGTCCTTCAAGCTGTTTCTCTGAAGTTAGAACACAAAATCAAAAAGTTTATTGCCATCGTGCCTTTATCATTAGATGATTCTCAAGAGCTAATCTAACAGGGATTCACATAAATAAATTCATGACACATCACTAATTTGTATTATGAAGTTAATTTTCCCCAAAAATACTAATGGGAAAATAACATCACTAAAAGCAATATCCATTATAAAATAATGTATATAGAGTATATTTTGAATATCAGGGATAAGAATTAAACCATAAAAAAACTATTACAATAATTACAACTATCTTTTGAAGATGATCTAAAACATTATTGCCAAAGGATGAAAACCACTTGAAATCATGTTATTATTTTTAGCAATTAATGAGCAAATAAAAGAATAAAGAAAATCGGTGTAAGCCTATTTATCTGTTTTCTCTATTGAAGTGTATTTTTTCATTTTACCTCTATTTTTCAACAATGTAATTTTTTGATACCATTGTTGAAACAAAATGAAAACATAATCAGCAAAGTTGCATGTGATAATATGGTATATTGATACTTATGTAATTGCTACCTGCCCTGAATTTTAATTTGAGTTGCAAAAATATTTGTCCTATGTTACATTTTTAAAGGTTAAAACACAAAATAGATTATTGGTTAATAAAATCTAAGATATATGATTATCTTAAAACATTACCTAGTACTATGTAGTGTGTGAGGGAACAGAAGGCAAGCTGAAGACAAAGCACAAGGGGACACCCTGCAAAACCGCCCCCACCCCTAGCTGCTCCTAGTTGGGATCTGTGGGACATTCCTCAGGCACTCTCGGCTGCCCTAAAACTAAGGAAAGGAAAAAACAAATGGTTAACCAATAGAGATCACAGTCCTGCAAGACATGAGTCTCCATCAATTTACCAATGTCTTAGTGATTTATAAGGAAAAAGTATTCTTATCAATACCCTAACTTCAGGAGACCCATAACTCAATTTCCTGGAGCCCTAACATCACACTCCCCTCCATAATGATGTAGGAAACCAAGGCAGAAGGGAAAGTAAACAAAATTAAATTTCTTTTTTTTTTTTTTAAGATTTTATTTATTTATTTATTTGTCAGAGAGAGAGAAAAAGAGCATAAGTTGGGCAGGGGCAGGGGTGGGGTGGGGTGGAGTCGCAGGCAGAGGGAGAAGCAGGCTTCCTGCTGAGCAAGGAGCCTGATGTGGGACTTGATCCCAGGACCTGGGTATCATGACCTGAGCCCAAGGCAGATGCTTAACAGACTAAGCCATCCCTAACAAAATTAAATTTCTTTATGACTTGCAGCACATTGAAAGGACCTGAGATAGGCAGAGTATAATATTCCTCCAGGAAGCTCCGAACTATCTTAACATTAACGCCTTACTAGAAGGAAAAACAGCCTTAACTTACAATAGCCAGGCCTCCAGTATCCTAAGGGTCTTCTTTAGCATATGAAAGTCCTTTTGGACTCCTCCCTTTTTCTTACCTCCCGACAACTCCCAAGAATATAATCAGTCATTCCTCACTACCCCCATGCAGCAGCTCTTTCTGCCCACAGGTCCTTCCCTGTGCTTTTGCACCAAAGACCTCTCAAGAATTCTTTCTTGGCCGTTGGCCCTAGACCTCACCAACATTCAAAAACTACATCAGTGTGATAGAAAATAAATGTTGTCTCTCTTATTTTGCACCTTTGGTTTAGCATGTAGGATCCTTATAGACCCATATATTCAGATTGTTTCAGATATCATTCACCAGGGCACTTTTTTAGTTCCATATTTTAATTATGATGATTCTAAATATAATCCTTGAAGACTTATCAATGATCAATAAATGCTATGCACATAGTAAGGTTAAAGGAAATTTAGTTTTTGGAGAATGGGTTATTCCATCCTACCTGTCAGTGTTATCTCCTCCATTTATTGTGATCTTTAGTTTTCTTTCTAAGTAATCTAAATCAACTTAATGGGCATTCTACTTGGGAAACTAATAGCTTACACCATCAACATTCAAATCCAACCAGAACAAACAAAATAACTACAACAAGAAAAACAGGAAATGATATGGCAAGAATTGAAGAAAAGACAAGAGAATACACATGTATTTAGCATTTATCAACAAAAGTATTAACTTAAATTTTCATCTTAACTATGATTAAAGAAAATTTTTAAGCCAGAAAAAGAGAGAAAAAAAAAAAAGAAAGCTGAAGCATGAATGTCTGAGTTAAGATTTACCAATAAACCACATGTAGAAACTAACTCAAACAAGTCAGCAAAGGCTACATTTAAGTCAATGATATTTCAATGAGATTGGTTCATAAAATTATTTTGTCTTCAATTATTATATGCAGCATCCATGTGTCCTTTCACTTGTCCCTTCATTTTAATGGGAAATCAGTATAAACAAACATTTCACTCTGCTAACTCTATGTGTTTACATAAATAATTTTGACGCTGATCTAGATTACCAAGGTGCATATGGAACTATTTATTCTGTGAGCCAGGTTGCCAATTACCTGTTAATAGTTTCTGGAATTCTCTGCCCTTTCCACTCAAACCTTGGTAGTTCTTGTCAGAGAACTGGAAAAATTGTTGATTTTCATCCAACTTTTCATAAGTCTTCAGGTGATTTTTATCTTTAATATCAGGAAATAAGTCTGATTTTCATCAGTTGGCCCATCTAAAATATACAATAAAATATACAATCCTCAATGGTAGCATCAATAAAGGTAATTAATGCACTGATTTCAGCCACCATCTTCAGCCATGCATTTAACTTTGTGTAGACATTCTTACATACTGCTCTGAGTTGGGCAGTCCAGGCATAAAGAATAGATGATATTTCTAATGATATTTCTGTGTTTTCTAATCTAGTCAGGTATGATTCCAGATGGAAAAAGGAATGACCTAGTCATCATTTGCTGCCAGAGCCTTGTCATTCACTATATCAGGAGTGGAGTGGTCTATGCTCTTTTATGGATTTGTCTACATGACAACAAACTAACACTTTGAAATTAATTAACATGAACATATGGAAGTGGGTGTTAGTTTCATAACATACAAACTGGTTCAATTTTAGAAAATGTTCCATCCAAATATTTCTTCCTGTGCAGAAAAAAAATAGGCTCCTAGAATCATTTGGAAACTTGTGATTCAGACTCACTAATTATGATAGAAGGTAATACAACTACATAGAAATATTTTCTATTTTAGAAATTAAATAAGAAATTCTTTTTTTTAAAGATTTTATTTATTTATTTGAGAGAGAAAGAATGAGAGATAGCACGAGAGAAGAGGGTCAGAGGGAGAAGCAGACTCCCTGCTGAGCAGGGAGCCCGATGCGGGACTCGATCCCGGGACACCAGGATCATGACCTGAGCCGAAGGCAGTCGCTTAACCAACTGAGCCACCCAGGTGCCCTTAAATAAGAAATTCTAAGACAAAAAGAAAGTGTTCACCTTAAATTACCCAGATTTACTTTTAAAGCTCAACTCGTAATTTTTTACATGTTTACATGGCAGATAATCTAGCTTAAATTTTGCTTTTGTGTATTTTTAAATAGGCAAAACTGTTCAATTGGGTTGAGTAAAACATTTCAAGTTACTGAAATAACTCTAAGATATTTTACATTTTAAAATAACTGATTGGGTTATATTTTCCATTTTGACTGAGTATTTACTGGTTAGTAAATATGGAAAAGATAGCATTAATTAAAGTTATAAAACCATCATAGAATATCATTTAATTGGACACCAATTCTGCCTGTACTATAGTTGGATCCAGAGTTACTGACCAACCTTTCTTTGAACATATCTGTGGTAGCCTATCAATATTCTACCTCTACATGAATTTAAGATATATCCACCCATAATAACCCATGATCTGTTTAAGGCAAGTTTCATGACAAGAACTGGGCTAAGGTAATATTATTTTTAAGAGAGATTACAGATATTTGTACCTAAAAATATAATATTTTGAAAGGGGATATATATTGATTGAAATGGAAATAGATTTTTTATTTTTTTTATTTTTTATTTTTTAAAGATTTTATTTATTTATTTGAGAGAGAGAGAATGAGAGACAGAGAGCATGAGAGGGAAGAGGTCAGAGGGAGAAGCAGACGCCCCGCTGAGCGGGGAGCCCGATGTGGGACTCGATCCCGGGACTCCAGGATCATGACCTGAGCCGAAGGCAGTCGCTTAACCAACTGAGCCACCCAGGCGCCCGGAAATAGGTTTTTTTAAATAATTTCTTTACTATCTTCAAATATCTTTGCTTATTGCTTCAAGTATATTCTCTTAATGTGTTCTCATCTGGACAAAAAAGATTTTTAAAGTGGTTATCTATAACAGAAATAACATTTTAACTTTACTAATAGAAAAAAAAAAGTGTTTTCCTTACTAAATTCTAAAATGGTTTCTTTTAGGGCACCTGGGTGGCTCAGTTGGTTAAGCGACTGCCTTAGGCTCAGGTCATGATCCTGGAGTCCTGGGATCGAGTCCCGCATCGGGCTCCCTGCTCAGTGAGTAGCCTGCTTCTCTCTCTGACCCTCCCCCATGTACTCTCTCTCTCTCAAATAAATAAATTTAAAAAAATGGTTTCTTTTAGGAAAGCTTAAAAAAAAAACTTTTTTGACACTTGATTATTTTATACCTACCAGAATCTATGTAAAGAAAAATACTATAGGGCACCTGCGTGGCTCAGTTGGTTAAGCGACTGCCTTCGGCTCAGGTCATGATCCTGGAGTCCCTGGATCGAGTCCCGCATTGGGCTCCCTGCTCAGCAGGGAGTCTGCTTCTCCCTCTGACCCACCCTCCCCTCATGTGCTTTCTCTCTCTCTCATTCTCTCTCTCAAATAAATAAATAAAATCTTTAAAAAAAAAGAATAATACTATAAATAAATCTATGACAGGTAAAAATGACTTGTGCAACATGTAATAAATAACCAATTTTAGAATAAAGTTGCACATACATCCTTTTTGGTCAAAAGTACATTTCCACCATACAAACTGAAATAATAATATATTTTTACCATCATCTTTTCTGAAATAACTGATGTTTAAAAATTAAATTACATTTATTTTATATTTCTCTCACTTTTTTTAGTAAGCTTTATGATTCCCAAATAATTTTATTAGTGCATGTTTGAGTAATAGAATCCTCAGCACTAAATAAATAAATAATTTTAAATTATCAAGGTTCTCTGGGGGAAAAAATATCAATTACAACATTTACTCTCATTTTTTCCTATTACAGCCAGTAGTGCTATTTTTGTACAAAAGTTGTCTCTTATGTGAGGGGAAAAATTCCCAAAGATAATGATTTGAAATATTGTGTTTGCTCAGGGATCCAAACACGTGGAGTCTATTTCAGGGATTACCATTACTCCCGATTTCCTCAACCTCACTTAAAATTTTATAGTCACAAAAGCAGTGACAAAATACTCTCACACAAGACATTTTTATAAGAAATAGGTACTGTCTCTTTGCCAGAACTACCCAAAATGGGATTTTTTTCCCAAATATTTAACCTTAGTTGTTTTGTAGGAAATGCATAATGATAACGTGATTTTATATACATAATACATTTACTTCTCATTTCATATAAAATGAATGTAACTATTGCTACCTGACCAACAGAAATGATAGCAAATTGCTAGTCATTATACCCAAAGAGAAACTTATGAAGACAAATTTATTCTCCACATAGTGAGTGACATAAAGAGCCTTTGACATAGGTCTGGCACCATAATTATTTCCTGTGAGAAAGAATATATATTGTTATGTATGTAACACTATGGAAATTCAGGTTCCACTGTTAAGGACAAATATCATTGAGAACATTTTCCAAGGAGAGAATAAAAAGGGTGATGGGGAAGCACTTATTACAGCTAGAAGCCCCTTGAGATTCTGAAGCTGTAATCAGATACACTGCAGGGCACCTAACCCTGGGGTACCTATTTGTTTTAGACTCAGCATATCTGCAGAGACTTGGAAAATCTGTAACTTTAGTCTGCAGTCAGACAGCACATACATCAACTCTACATTTGAGATGCATGCATATCTTCCATCCCAGTCTTCTTTCCTTCTAAAGTTTTAATTCATTAAGTGCTTCTGTGTTCCCCAAGGTAGATGTGTATACATATATAGGCATATATGTGTCAATATTATGATTAAACAAAGATTTCTGCAATGTCTTTTTAAAGTCATTTTGTTTGAAATAAACTTTCTTGTTTCATTCAGTTTTAGATTTACAGAAAAATGGAAAGGTAGCACAGAGTTTCCATCTTCCTCACAGTTTCCCCTACTAATGTCTTAGAGTATAGCATCTTTGTTATAATTCCTGAACCAATAGTGATACATTATTATTAACTAAACCCCATGCTCTCTTCAGTTTTCCTTAATTTTTGCCTAATATCCTTGTTCTGTTCCAAGATCTGTCTAGGATATAACATACATTTAGTCATTGTGTTTCCTTATGCTAACGATTCTTGGCTGTGATGGTTTTCCAGATTTCCCTTTTTTTTTTGATATTTATAGTAGTGAGAAACACTAGTCAAATACTGTGTAGAATGATTATTAACTTTTTTCTGGTATTTTTTTCTATTTAGACTTGGGTCATTAGTCTTTTAGAGAAAGAACACAAAATAAAATCCAATTTCTAACACATGGTATCAAGGGTAAATACCATCCATGTGACTTTCACTATTGATATTGACATTGATCACCTGGCTGAGGTAGTGTTTGACAGATTTCTCTACTGTGAAGTTACTGTGGAGTAAACTTACTCTGCATGTTCCACTGGAAAGTTAATTTTTCTCTTTCCATGGTGCATTTTTTAGAAAAAGTTTCTATGGGTAGCCCACACTTATGGATGGGAAGTCATGCTCCACCTCGTTGAAGGTGGGGTATCTAAATTAAATATTTAGGATACTTTTGGATGGGAGCTTTGTCTTTTCTCTCTGATGCATTTATTCATTCAATCATCTACTTATATCAATATGAACCCATGAATATTCATTTTATCTTTGGGTTATAAATGAATACTAATTTATTTATGTGGTTGCTCAAATTGTTCTGACTATTGCTGCTAAGAGTTCTATTCAGTTGTCTGTTTTATGACCCTTTAACATAATCCCATCAATGTAGAATAATTACTAGTGCATAGTGGTATAAAGAAATTTTTGAATAAATGAGGGAGAAGAGACAAACCTCCTAGGCAGAAACATTCCAAAAAATTTATATAGATATTCTTTTTTTTTTAAGATTTTATTTATTTATTTGAGAGAGAGAGAATGAGAGACAGAGAGCATGAGAGGGAAGAGGGTCAGAGGGAGAAGCAGAGCCCCCGCTGAGCAGGGAGCCCGATGTGGGACTCGATCCTGGGACTCCAGGATCATGACCTGAGCCGAAGGCAGTCGCTTAACCAACTGAGCCACCCAGGCACCCAAAAAATTTATATAGATATTCTGACTTTAAGGAGATTAAACATAACTCCCCAGTTCTTAAGTGTGGGTTTTGCCGAGTGACTCCCTTCCAAAGAGTAATGATGGAAAAGGGAAAATAACTAATGACTTTTAGTCATTTGAAACGGCAGGGGTTAGCAAGGATGCAAAGAAAGGGGAACCCTCTTGCACTATTGGTGGGAATGCAAACTGGGGCAGCCATTCTGGAAAACAGTACAGAGCTTCCTCAAAAAGTTAAAGATAGACCTACCCTACAATCCAGCAATTGCACTACTAGGTATTTACCTAAAGGATGAAAAAATACATATTTGAAGGGGTACATGCACCTCAATGTTTATAGCATCATTATCGACAATAGCCAAGCTATGGAAAGAGCCCAAATGTCCATCAACTGATGAATGAAGAAAGAAGATTATTTTATATCCATTTTATATATGGACAGAAAAAGGTTATATATATATATTATAATGGAATTATATATATATAATGGAATATTACTCAGCCATCAAAAAGAATAAAATCTTAACATTTGCAATGATGTGGGTAGAGCTAGAGTATATTATGTTAAGGTAAATAAATCAGAGAAAGACAAATACCATATGGTTTCATCCATATGTGGAATTTAAGAAACAAAACAGTGGCGCCTGGGTGGCTCAGTTGGTTGAGTGTCTGTCTTTGGCTCAGGTCATGATCTCAGGGTCCTGGGATCGAGCCCTGCATTGGGCTCCCTGCTTGGCGGGAAGCCTGCTTCTCCCTCTCCCACTCTCCCTGCTTGTGTTGCCTCTCTTGCTGTGTCTCTTTCAGTCAAATTAATAAATAAAATCTTTAAAAAACAAAACAAAACAAAATAGATGAACATAGGGGAAGGGGGAAAAAGAAGGAGAGAAGCAAACCATAGGAGACTTTTAATGATAGAGAACAAACTGAGGGGTGATGGAGAAAGGTGGGTGAGAGATGGGCTAGATGGTTGATGGGTATTAAGGAGAGCACTCATTATGATGAATTTGTAAGTGATGAATCACTGAATTCTACTCACGAAATCAATATTGCACTGCATGTTAACTAACTAGAATTTAAATTAAAAAATTTTAAAAAGAACTAATGACTTTTTAAAAATATAAACAATTCAAGAAATATATGAAGTTGATACTACATTATGATCAAGTTGGCTTTTCTTGGAAATTTAAAGTTTCGGCATTCAGAAAAAAGTAATTGTAATTCACCAATGAGCATACTAAACAATGAAATCTATAGGATCAACTGAACTGATACAGAAAAAAATAAAATTGAAAAGTTCAAATATCATTCTTGATTAAAAAACTGTCAGAAATGTATGAATTGAAGACTCCATTAATATGGTTAGGACCATCTGCAAAAAAAGAGTACAACTTATATTGTTATTGATGGTGAACAGCTGAGTGCTTTCCCTATGATTAGTAACAGGCAAGTATACCTGCTCTCATCATTGCTATTCTACATTGTAATGGAGGTTCTAGCCAATGTGATGAGACAAAAAAAAAAAAAAAAATGCAGACAGATTCAGAAGAAGAAATTAATGTCTGCATCCTCAGATGACATGATTTTTTAATGTTGGTATTTCTAAAAAATCTACAAAAAAGTAATCAGAACTCATACGTGAGTTTAACAATATCACAGGATTCAAGATCAATATTTTAAAAATTCAGTTAATTTCTTTAAAATTGGAGATTTAAATAAAAATAGTACCATAGAAAAAAACTCCCCTGTTTCTCCTCTACTAGTCATATCACTTCACTTCTGTGACCAGAGGTATGTGATTTTTTTTTCCACAATGACGAATTCTCTACATCAGCTGAGTGTCCCGTAATTCAGTTTGACTCTGGTACTAACTACAGTAGCATCCGATCCTGTGAGTTAAGGATTCAGTCCCACAAGACTGCCTCACTTTAGATGCCGGGCACAAGTCTCAGGTTGTCACATGTACTTCTGACCAGCTAGCTAAATCTGGAGGCTTGCAACCCCATTTTTGCATTCAAAATTTGTTAGAACAGCACAGAGAACTCAGAGGAACATTTACTTATATTTACCTGCTTATTATATGATAAAAGATATGATAAAGGATACAGAAGTATAGCCAGATGAAGATATGTATAGGGCAGGGTTCAGAAGGGTCCTGAGCAGAGGATCTTCTGTTCTTGTGAGTTGGAATGCAGATATATTCACTAAACCAGAAGTTCAGGGATTTTTATGGAGGCTTCATCATGTAGGCATGGTCAGTTATTACTCAAGCTTCAGCCCCTCTTTTTTCTGAAACTTCTAACAGTGGCTTGGTCTGGTGGTCAGTCCCCATTCTGAAGCTATCCATGAGCCGAACAAAAGTTGCTCCATTAGAACAAATGATGCTCCTCTTACCTAGGAAATTCCAAGGCATTTAGGAGCTCTGTGTCATGAACCAAGGTCAAAAATCAAACATTAGAGTAAAGATATTCCTACCATTTTTTTTAATTGCTTAGGAAATTACAAAGATTTTAGGAATTCTGGTCAGGAGCCAGGGATGAAGACAAAAATATGTATTTCTTATTATATCACAATATCACACATATAGCACCCAGAAACATTAACCCCTTTGGTATAAATCTAACAAAATAAGTGACTGATACATGAAAAGAAACCTACAAATAGTGATAAAAAATATCCAGCATGATCTAAAAAATGGACAGATATAAATAGAAGACACACTTGTTAAGATGCTAATTCTTCCCAAATTGATCTATAGATTTAAGGCAATTCCAATAAATGCTCCAGGAATTTTTTTTTGTAAAAATAGACAAGCTACTTATGAAATTATATGGAGATTCAAAAGAACTAAATGCATCAACAATTTTGGAAAATAACAAATTCAGAGGATTCTAACTGCCTGATTTCCAGACTTTATATAAAATTTCTGTGACCAAGACAATGTGGTATAAAAGAAAAATAGACATATAGGTAATGGAATAGACTACAGGGTCCAAAAATGGAACCCACACATATATGGTACAGTGATTCTTGATAAAGTCACAAGGTAATTCAATGCAGAAAAGATACTCTTTTCAACAAATAATGTTGTATTTATTGCAAATTAGTATGCAAAATGCCTTGATCCATACCTCCAAATTGATTATAAACCTAAATGTGAAATATAAAACTTACATATTCTAAAAGAAAACATCTGTGAAAAATTCTGTGGTGTTAGATTACCATTTCTTAGCTATGACACCAAAAGCATACCTAAAAGAAAAAAAACCTAATATTCACTGGAATTCATCAATATTTAAAACTTCTGCTCTTCAAAAGGCACTGTTAAGAAAATGTAAATACAAGCCACAGACTGAAATTATTTGCAAAACACAAATCTGATAAAGAAATTGTGTCTGTAATATATAAAGAACCCTCTAAACTCAAATATAGACAACTCTATAAAAGAATGGGCAAAACCTTTGAACAGACATTTTACCAATGACAACCTAAAGATGGCAAATAAATACACAAAAAGACGTTCCATATTACTGGCAGTTTGGAAGATGTCTTTCAGTCAGTGAATGGATAAATACACTATGGCACAACAAGACAATGGAATGTTATTTAGCACAAAAAAGAAATGAGCTATCAAATCATGAAAAGACATGAAGGAACATTGAATGCATATTGCTAAGTGAAAAAAAGCCAGTCTGAGAAGGTTACATTCTGTATGATTCCAACTATATGAGATCATGGAAAGGCAAAACTATGGAGAGAGTAAAAAGATCAGTGGTCCAGAGGTTGGGGCTGGGAAGGATGAATGAGCAGAGCACAGAAAATTTTTAGGACAGTGAAAATACCCTGTATGATATTATAAAGATGAATACATGTCATTATACTCTTGTCTAAACCCACAGAATATACAACATCAAAAATACCCTAAAGTAAACTATGGGCTTTGGCTCATTTTAATGTGTCAGTATCCATTCATGTGTAGTAAAAAACGTATCATTATCATTAAGTGATGTTATAAAGGAGGAGGCTGTGCATGTGTGGGGGCAGGAAATATATGGGAAAACTCTGTATCTACCACTCAATTTTATTGTAAACTTAAAATTCCTTCAAAAAAAAGTCTATAGTAAAACAAACAAAAATAACTTTGGCAAAGTACATTTTACTGATGAAAATAACTGTCTTTGTTACATAGTGCTAAAACTTGCAGTTTCAGAGATCTTTGGCTCACACACATTATAATTGGACATAATGTAGCTGTTGCATATGTGACTAATCTTCTAGATATTCAATGTCTGACCCAGGTCCTTTGATAAGCACTAACAATAATAATAGGTGAATGCCCTTTGAAATTTGGGAGAAACTAGCAATATATAAAGTGTGAAAAGTTAATAAAATATATTTTTATGAGTACCTAGTTGAATCACAAACATTTATTTAAATTCAGTTTTTTAAACAATTCATGTTTGAGGGACACCTGGGTGGTTCAGTTAAGCATCTGCCTTTGGCTCAAGTCATGAGCCCAGGGTCCTGGAATCCAGCCCCAGTTTGGGACTACCTGCTTGGTGGGGAGCCTGCTTCTCCCTCCACCTCTTCCCTCACCACTTGTGCTCTCTCGCTCTCTCAAATAAATAAATAAAATATTTTTTAAAAATCATGTTTGATAATGTAATTAGAATAGCATAGAAAAGTTTAATTTTTGCTAGATTTTAGAATTGATAGTAAATAGAAATTATAGGATGAGAAAATGTTATTATTTCATCTTTACAAACTTTATCTGGCAATATAATAGCCTCTCTACATTGTCAACATGATATAATATATATTTATATATTATACATAATCTCTATCCATATTATGTATTTTATTCCTAAAGCCAGCCTTACCCTTTTTGTCAACAAATCCATGTTAAGAAACACTTTCTAATTTATAAATTGTTCATTAATATATTTGTTGTTTTCTAATATCATGAGCCCAAAGATCAATTGAATTGCTTACCTGGAAGTTTTTTTTTTTTTTAATAAATTTACTTCTTAAAAAATGATATTATAATATAATTTTAGGGCCTATAAGTACCATGAGATAAATTAGATTTAAAAAGATCACTACTGATATTGAGGAAATTAAAAAAGGTAATCTACTAAATGACTACTGCCCTCCTGAAATTATTCTAATGTCTTTAAAAAAAAAGATGACTAGCTTTAAAATTTTTTATTCAAGCATATGTTTTTGAAATTAGACTATTACAATTTTATCATTTTTTTCTTTCTACTGATCTCTTAATCTTAAATCTTTCTTTAAAATTCATGATTACAAAAGTAAAAATGAATTTGAAAGAACCCCAATGTCATTTTTAGCTAAAATAATAGTTTACTCAAATTTAACAAAGTTGTTTAAAATGTTCAAAATATTATTAGGCACATCACTTAAAGAATTGAAAGTGCTAGGTTTATGAGATTTGTAAAATTAACTTTGTAATTACTCTGTGTCACAAAACACAGTGCTGATAGGCATTTTCCAACTGAATGAAACTCAATTTAAGCAATAAAGACTATGCACAGCAGAATATCAGTAGATAATTTTGGCATCACCAAACCTTACTTGTAAGAGTGCATCAGAAAATGAATACTAAATTTTTGTGTAAAATCCATACAGTTTATTTTGTTATCTGATTTGGATATTCCACTGAAATATCTACAGTAATTATATCAAGTTGTTTAAATAATGCATGCTTTGAATAACAACAAAAATGTTTAATTTTCTTTCTGAAATTTATTTTATTTTTATTTGAGTGGTTATACTAAAGTTGCTTCTAAACAAGTTTTTTTCTGTATTGATTGGTTTATTACTTTTTATTTATTAAGCAGATGATACAAATAAACAATTATAATTCAACAAGACTTTGCTTTAACTACTGTTTATTTAATTCTGGAATAAACTTGAAGCAAACAAAATATTATATTTTTTAAATTATATACTTTATTTTGTGATTTTTAACACTTTTTAATTGTTTACTGAAAAACAACCTACCTTTTTTATATCATTGTAAAATGTTACTTATCTGCAAAATGTCATAATTAAAAAGCTATTTTCTGGGGCACCTGGGTGGCTCAGTCAGTTAAGTGTCTGCTTTTAGCTCAGGTCATGATCCCAGGACCTCGGGATGGAGCTCGATGGCAGGCTCCCTTCTCAGCTGCTCAGTGGGGAATCTGCTTCTCCCTCTCCCCCTGCCCCCCCCCCCCGCCCCCCCCCCCCCCCTCTCTCAAAAAAAAAAAAAAAATTTTAAAAAAAAAAAAAAAGGATAGGGGCGCCTGGGTGGCTCAGTTGGTTAAGCGACTGCCTTCGGCTCAGGTCATGATCCTGGAGTCCAGGGATCAAGTCCCACATCGGGCTCCCTGCTCAGCAGGGAGTCTGCTTCTCCCTCTGACCCTCCACCCTCTCATGCTCTCTCTCTCTTCCTCATTCTCTCTCTCAAATAAATAAATAAAATCTTTAAAATTAAAAGGGATAAAAAGTCAGTGAACATTATTAAATGTTTGTGATCATACGTGTGACTTTTTTTTTTTTTTAGATTTTTTAAATTTATTTGAGAGAGAGTGAAAGCAAGAGAGATTACAGAGCTCTGGAGAGGAGAAGCAGATTTGCCACTGAGTGGAGAGCCCAATGTGGGGCTCGATCCCAGGAGCCAGGAGCCTGGGATCATGACCCCAGCTGGAGGCAGTCGCTTAACCGACTGAGCCACCCAGGTGCCCCCATACATGTGACTTCTCTGTAAGTTATCTTTACCATTTCTAAAATGAAATTGATTTTGACATATGCCTTCCACTAGGCAATAATTACCTTTAAGGAAGTTTTCTTTGGAAAACACTGTTATGCAATGAATAGTGTGAAATGTAGAATTAACTAATTTTAAAACCTTCTTTTCTTAATTTCTTCTATTTTTTTGAATAAGCTCTAACAGACACAAAGTTGCAAAGAAATATTCTTCAAATAGATTTGTGCAAAATTCAGTAACTGAAATAGTAATTTAGCTACTTAGAGGAAATTTTTTATTAGTTAGAGTTTAAAATATGTTGTTCTGGATGGGCCCTTTCAGGACTGCTACTAGGACCAGGAGTCAGAAAAACTTCTACAAAGTCAGAACCATGGTTTAAGGAGTGGAATTTACTGAGATAGGAGAAAAATCACAAATGCAGAATCAGCAGGACAGAGTCACATAGCTCCTCAGTCTCTATATCATTCAGTGGAGTGGTGTGCCAGGGTGGAGTCACAGTAGCAGTTGGCTATGCTTTGATTCCAGTAAAGAAATCCCACATTGCTCTGTGGGTCTCCTTAGAATGGAAAAAAAAAAAAAAAAAAAAAAATTGGCCCACATAGCTGCTTGGTGTTATTTAGTCTGGAGTGCCTGCTCTTTTCAGGAGTTGCCTGGGAAATGGAGCTATAATGCATCTGAGGAATTAGATCCTGTGGTGCCTGTAGAATGTCCCAACCCTGTCCATCTCAGCACCCCTGCCTACGGAAGTGAGCCACAGCTAGAAAAATGTCATGTTGTGCAGACCATTCAGAGTCGTTCTAAGACAATTCTGTTCCTGGCATAATAATTTTCCTTACTTGACTAAGTAATGCAATGACTATATAGTAAATTGGCACTTCCAGAGCCATTTCCTATGACTGCTTTGGTTAAAAGATTATGGCTCATTGTGCAAGACTGTTGAATCACAGATTTGTACCTCTTAAACAAATAATACAATATATGTTAAAAAAAAGAAGAAGAAGAAGAAGAAGATAGCAGGAGGGGGAGAATGAAGTGGGGGAAATTGGAGGGGGAGAAGGACCATGAGAGATGATGGACTCTGAAAAACAAACTGAGGGTTCTAGAGGGGAGGGGATGGGGGGATTGGTTAGCCTGGTGATGGGTATTAAAGAGGGCACGTACTGCATGGAGCACTGGGTGTTATATGCAAACAATGAATCATGGAACACTACATCAAAAACTAATGATGTAATGTATGGTGATTAACATAACAATAACAAATTTAAAAAAAGATTATGGTTCAAACTTGCAAAAGAAAAAAATTAGTTATAGTTCATAGTGGTATCATTGCAGTTTTATACACACTACAACCCCTATATCAGTCAGCATTTAATCTGATTCTCACTGTCTCGATGGTGCTACACACTTTTCTCAGATGACACATCCTCCTGTTTTAGCATTTAGCTTAAGCTCTTACTCTGCTTTTTTGCTTCCCCAGGACAGAAGGCCCATTGGCGCTCCATATACTATCTCTTCCACGTGGTAACTGGGGCAGACTAAAGAGAACAAATTATTCTCACTTTTTGCCTGATCACATTAACTATGCTATAACTGCCTGGAAGTAACCTGCCCCAAAGTCTCCTAGCTAAGATCCAAGTTAGGGGTGGCATAGGGACTCTTCATCTTTTCCAGAATCTCTTCTTGTCTGCTGAGAAATAGCCAGGCATCATATCTTTTCCCTTTCCCATTTTTTTTTTCCATGCCTTTCACAGTTTCATTAAGTCCTGAGAACTTTTCTCCAAAGCCTTTACATGAAACTTTAATATTTCACATGTACTTAATACAAAAAGAAAAAAGAAGTTAGGAAGCAAACCTCAAAGTTGAATTATTTTTCTTGGAGAAAATAACTCAAGTCAAATACATTTTGTATGTTAGCCTACCAAAAGAACTCAAAAAATCCAGTTTACTATAATCATTTTAAATTGAGAAACAATGAAGACCTAAGAGGTCAAATTCCTCAGAGGAGTAAGAGATACTATAGAAATCACATCTTTTTGACTACAGGCCCAATATACTTCACTGTCCCCAAAACCTTCTAAGATCCTGTAGCTTATGTAGGTCCCCAGGGTAATAAACTTTTAGAAAATATTTTTCTATGAATCTTCAGCTAAATACATTCACCACATAGGTGAGCATATTTAAAAGAATGCTTAAAGAATTCTATGCAATATCTCTGCATAGCATTCTCAGGTTTAGGTTTTAGAAAACAACAAAATAAATACATAAATACATAAATAAATAATAAAAATATACTATGTGACACTAAATAGCCAAGACAATGGAAAAATGGAAAATCCATGGACACCAAAGGAAACCCATTTTCTTCTGTTGAGAAATCAAAACTCCAGAGCCTTCTCTGGTGTGGGAGGCTGTAATGTGTTCACTATGCTGAGGAAATAAATAATAAAAAATATGTTCTTATCTATAAAATCACAGTTAAACTTCAGCATTGAGTGCAAAATATTAAGATAGTAAAAGAACATGCAGTTAATAATGCATGATTTTTACACTATCTTTAGGGTCTCATGATGCATTCATATATCCACATTTGAGAAATGATGTATCACATATTTTTAAAAACTCTGATAAATAAAGAAAAAGTAAGATGTATAAATATAAAATTAGCAATAAAATGCACATCGCATATTTTCGCTATTTGAAAAGACTTTCTGGTTTCACTGTTCAACTGTTCATAATTCTCTTATTACTACTAAGATCCATTTAAATCCATAATTGTCTCATTTGAGCTCAGCATGGTTACCATTTAAAAGCTTTTTTTTAAAGGTGTCCATACTGCTCTAGTGCATAATAAGCTGTTTGCAATCTTGTGATAACATGATGAGACCCTCACTTGAGCCTGAAATGATTGCATCTTAGCTCAGTATGAATGCTGTATTGATGCTTTGTTTTTCATGCTTGGAAAAGAAGAAACAATAAATTAAAATAGCAACTGAAGTCTGATATATTATTTCAGATTTCAAACCACAGGTGTTCTATGTGCCTTAAATACAAAGTGTTCACTGAAAGTTTATATCATGTGGATAAAAAATGATGTCATTAGAACATGGCTTTCATTAAGAAATTATAGTTATTTATGATGATATAAAACCAAATGAACAATTTTGGTTTTGCTTGTTTGGTTTAATCTTAAGTAACTTATTGGTTATTCAGTTAATTATATTTGAAACATTAACTGTAGTTCCAGAGAATTTTAAATTGACAATTTTTGTGGAATTTAAAAGAAAAAGTAATTAAAACATAGTCAACTGAACTGTAAATAAAATAAAACAAGTATTTTGTGTTAACATATATAACTATTGCTATATATTGGTATATTTCTATATTTAAAAGTCATTTCAGTTTTTCACTAGAATATTATTTTTTTAAGATTTATTTATTTTTTGACAGAGAGCGACACAGTGAGAGAGGGAACACAAGCAGAGGCAGTAGGAGAGGGAGAAGCCGGCTTCCCACGGAGCTGGGAGACTGATGCGGAGCTCGATCCCAAGGCCCTGGGATCATGACCTGAGACGAAGGTAGATGCTTAATGACTGAGCCACCCAGAGGTCCCTAGAATATTATTTTTAAGTCATTAAATCCATTAAAATATATTTCCCTTTTATCAGTGATAGAAAATTTTGTTTTCTGTACAATTACTATTCAGAGGATGAAAAATATGGATAAATCAAAAAAGTGTATTTTATCACTATTTGGTTGACATTAACCTCTAATTTGGTAGCTGGCCTAATTCTTGAGTAAGTACTTGTTAGAATAACAATATCTAAAATAACTGAATAACACTGCTTTGATTCAGGACTATGTAAAGAAGTCATATAAAGAAAAATCTAGAGCTCATTATTTAATACAATTCTTTTAGATCATTTAAATTATAAGTAAATGAAATACCTATTTAGGAAATTTTATTTATGTGAACCTTATTCACAATATGAGTTGGTGGATAACCAAGAAGTTAAAAATCATCTGAGAAGACTTATTCAAACCAAAATGTTGTTTTTGGAAAGCATATTTTGTATTTCTCATGTAAAAACAGAATATAAAAAGGCACTTTCAAAATACAAATTTTATGCAGTATACATGCAAAAACGTTTCAGCTTATCAAAGCAAAAGTATTTGATCTTCTGTTTTAAAATATACTATTCCACATATTCACTAAGTTTGGCATCAACTATATACTGTATAATAATACATTTCTTTTTCTCCTTTAATTTCTCCTTACATTTACATTTTAATAACTCAATTCACATCTTCTTCCTACCCTTTGTCTTATTCAGGATTTAGTACATATAAGCAAATTCTGTTTATTTATAAGACATGTAAAGTCATAAGGGAATCTTATTATATTAGAAAATAACCATAGTTCTAAACTACAATATTTATATATTGTATATATCTAATATATAATTAATTAAGATTTTATAAAATATATACCGATAGTATGAAGATATATATATATATATTTTAGATTATTTATTTATTTGACAGAGAGAGACACAGCGAGAGAGGGAACACAAGCAGGTGGAGTGGGAGAGGGAGAGGCAGGCTTCCCGCTGAGCGGGGAGCCCCATGTAGGGCTCGATCTCAGGACTCTGGGATCATGACCTGAGCTGAAGGCAGACGCTTAACGACTGAGCCACCCAGGCGCCCCATGAGGATATATTTTGAAAGTAATTTGTAATCCAGAATTTCTGATGGCTCAGGATGTTTAAGTGGAAGGCATATTCTTATCTGTTTTGTTTTGTTTTAAAGATTTTATTTATTTATTTGACACAGAGAGAGAGAGACAGCGAGAGAGGGAACACAAGCAGGGGGAGTGGGAGAGGGAGAAGCAGGCTTCCCACTGAGCAGGGAGCCTGATGCGGGGCTCTATCCCAGGGCCCTGGGATCATGACCTGAGCTGAGGGCAGATGCTTAAGGACTAAGCCACCCAGGCGCCCCTCTTACGTGTTTTAACAGAAAAAAAATTTAAGATAAATAGTGGTAACCCATTGAGTTTTTCTTTTTTTTCAAAATGTTGTTATTAATTTAAATGCAACATTGTAATACTGTTGAACATTTTGAACAGGACCAGGTACATTTTCATTGAATGTATAAATAAAAGACACTTTATATTCATTTAAATTTCCCTTGCAGGGGCGCCTGGATGGCTCAGTCATTAAGTGTCTGCCTTCGGCTCAGGTCACGATCCCAGCGTCCTGGGATCGAGCCCTGCATCCGGCTCCCTGCTCCGCGGGAAGCCTGCTTCTCCCTCTCCCACTCCCCCTGCTTATATACCCTCTCTCGCTGTGTCTCTCTCTGTCAAATAAATAAATAAAATCTTAAAAAAAATAAATTTCCCTTGCAATCTGAAAAATGTTTGTACAGGTCTTCATTCACAAAGAGATCATTTTGCCTAAGTAATTCTTTGACATTAATTCTAGAAGTATACAAATTTTACCTTTTCAAACATGTATTGTGTGCTGTAATTTAAAAAGACAATAGGAAGGATGATGTGTTTGGTTAACATTCTGTCTTTCAAAATAGACTGGTAGCAAAAAAGAAATATTTTACCTCGTAATGGATGATTATATTTTATCTGGAGGTTTTGCAATCCTGCTTTTATTAAAATCTATTGAGAATATAAAACAACCATAAACACCATTATTTCCGAAAACAGCACTAAACCTCCAAACTCTATCAATATGTTCCAAGTACAGAGTCTGATTTGCAGATATTACTTGAAGTTTTAAAAGAAGGCAAAAGTAAAAACAAAATCAAAATTTCCACTCCTCCTAAAATTTCTTGTTTCACTACCCTGCACGTAGAACTACTATGATTTTTATATGAGAGCAGCTCTCATAGCACATGAGTAATATTTAAAGTGAAATATGAGTCACTAAATTATTTGATTCATAAAAAGTTAAGGCCTTTTTTTAATAAAATTTGAGAGTGATTTATATTTTTAAAAGATATACCTGCAGCAGTATGGATAGTGATATTTTCCAAGTGACATCACAAATAAAATAAAATTATTTTAACTACATGCCTCATTATGCAGTTTAATTTTAATTTTAAGCCATGGTTAGTGTGAGTTTCTTTAATGTGCTGCATACAGGATTAGACCTTATACCATGCACCAGATGTAAAATAGCATTTTCCCTCAATAAATCATAGTTTATATGCACATTGTATTTCCTGATTAATGGAGTACCAAAATCACTTTGCATAATTTCTGCATAATACCTACAATTGTATTATTAAAATTTACCTTAATTCCATTTTACAGTTAAAATAAAGTATAATTCAGTATACCAATAGGAATCAATAAAACTATAGATATTCCTTAAGGTAATATTTAGAAGGAATAGAACTATATAAAGTCATATTAAAACATACCGCTATTTATATTTAAATTGAGAAATAAATATCTTCTTTGTTTATACTGAGTGTATAAATGCATTGATAAACCACTTTTTTTTTCCATTAAAAAGTGGGATGCCCCCTCCAGTTAAGATTTAACTGTTGTTTTCATAACGGTGGTTTGCTTTTTGATATCTCACAGTTCCCAAAATAACATCTAGTTACTCAGTATCAATGCATGGGACAAGTGATAATTTTCTTTTTAAAATATGTAAAATGAAGAAGATTAACTTTGAATCAGAATAAACTTTTGTAAGCAACTATTTTCAGCTTAGAATATTATTTTGTATGAATTTAAAAATAACTGCATAGAATACATTTTTAAATAAAAATCACTGCATCTATTTTTATGAACATGCAATATATAAATGATAACTTATTAACTATAATGCGTCATAATATATAATTTGGGAAATACCTTTGTCTAAATATGCTTTCTTTCATTAAGTGGGTTTGCATTTTGACAAGTTAGATAAATGTCAACTCTAAGTTATTTAAATATATGAGAAAACTATTAAAAGGTTTCTGCTTCCCTTTTTTTTTTTAAATATTTTACTTATTTATTTGACAGAGAGAGACACAGTGAGAGAGGGAATACAGCAGGGGGAGTGGGAGAGGGAGAAGCAGGCCTCCCGCTGAGCAGGGAGCCCAACGTGGGGCTGTATCCTAGGACGCTGGGACCATGACCTGAGCCAAAGGCAGAAGGCAGACGCTTAATGACTGAGCCACCCAGGAGCCCAAGTTTCTGCTTCCTGATAGGTAAGAAAGAATAAAATTAAGTTAAACTGAGCTAACAGATCAAAATTGGTTTCTTTCAGATTTTGA
This sequence comes from Callorhinus ursinus, assembly GCF_003265705.2. NCBI lineage: Eukaryota > Metazoa > Chordata > Mammalia > Carnivora > Otariidae > Callorhinus > Callorhinus ursinus. The sequence goes on along the minus strand of NW_027397066.1, from coordinate 112,999,216 downwards.
CCTTCTCTGTTTCTGAGAAACTGAAACTAACATCGCAAATTATTTTATTACTGGTATTAACTTCTTTCAAAAGGAAATATCAAGTAACATTCTGAGTCCCATATTGCTTGATCTCTGTTCAGCATTTGGCACTGTTGACCATTTCCTCCAGCTCGAAATTCTTAATTCTTTAGATTTCGTACTGTTATTATATAACATTATGTAAAATGTTATTTCTTACTTCACCTTCATCCCTAGTTCATCCTTTTCAGTGTTTTATGCGTCTTCTCAATCTTCAAATGGTATCTTTTTAAAAAAAAATATCAGAGAGAGAGAGAGATTGCACAAGCAGGGGGAGTAGCAGGCAGAGGGAGAAGCAGGCTCCCCACTGAGCAGGGAGCCTGATGTGGGACTGGATCCCAAGAGCCTGGGATCATGACCTGAGCCCAAGGCAGACGCTTAACAGACTGAGCCAGCGAGGCATCCCAAGCGGTATATTGTACCATTCTAGTTTCCCATTCTTTGTAGCTTTCTTTACTGTTTCTACATGAGATCCCTTTAAAATTTCTATACCAAGCCTAATATCTCACAACTCAAATGAACATAGGCAGAATCTTGTCTGATAATGAACAATTTCTTAAAGTGTATGTGGAACATGTACATAATATCCCCAAATTAACTCAATGTAATTCTCCTCAAACTTTTTCCTCATTTTATATTATCTGTCTTATTTAATGAAAATACCACTGGATGGGTTACTAAAGAAATCCACTACAAAAACTAATTATAAAATCATTTCTTCAATACCTGCATTCAGTCACATACTTGTTTCTACTTTCTTAACAGCTTTCACATCTGCCCTTTTCATTTCTAGGACTACTGTTTATCTCCGATCATGACTTACTTCTGCCTTTAATAATACAAAAACAAAAACAAAAAAACTAATACAACTACAGGATAAAAATGCTTGCTATACTGAGTAAAAATCTATTGAGTGTATCCTGTGACACAGGCAGTGTTCCAATTGCTTTACAAGAATTATCTCAATTTATTCACAAAACTGCCATGAGTTGGGTTTCTCCCTCTCTTTCACAGATGAGGAAACTGTGAGCCTAAGCGATTAGGTAACCTGCCCATGGTCACTCACATAACAAATGACAGAGCTGAAATGGGTTGCGAGAGTCTGGGCTTCTAGTCCTGAACCCTCCTCTAAATTACCTATCATTTTTTTATTTTACTTTATTTTATTTTATTATTTTATTTTATTTTTAAGATTTATGTATTATTTATTTGAGAGAGAGAGTGTGTGCGCCCAAGCAGGAGAAGGGTCAGAGGGAGAGGGAGACAGAGAATCTCAAGCAGATGCCTGCTGAGTGTGGAGCCAGATGTGTGCCTTGACCTCACGACCCCGAGATCATGACCTGAACCGAAATCAACAGCTGGATGGCTGACAAACTGAGTCACCCAGGTGCCCCCAGATCATCTACCATTTTTTTTAAAGATTTTATTTATTTGACAGAGAGACATAGCGAGAGAGGGAACACAAGCAGGGGGAGTGGGAGAGGGAGAAGCAGGCTTCCCCGCGGAGCAGGGAGCCCGATGCGGGGCTCGATCCCAGGACCCTGGGATCATGACCTGAGCCAAAGGCAGACGCTTAACGACTGAGCCACCCAGGCGCCCGATTATCTACCATTTTAAAATCTAATTCGCTTAATGTAAAAAATCTTCCATAATTAAATGGCTACCTGTATCTCATACACAATCGGATGATATTCTTTCTTGAAGCCTTCATTTCAGGCATGTCATCCCCATATATTTCTGAGTAGGTAACATTTTCCTGTCTCCGTACATTTATATTTGTTGTTGCTGCTTCTGAAATATTATGCACTCTGTCCTTCTTCCTATATGCTTCTTGAACAATTCTATATTCATAATCCTGCTTACTTATTTCCTAGTCTGTGAATTCATCTTTGAGAACCAGAGCATGGTTTAACAAGTTTTTATTTTGTTATCTTTATATCATTGCTCTTATAGCAGTAGATTTATATCATTTATAAACCTTTTTGATTCATCTATATTATGGCACAGGGACATGTTATTATTTACTTATTTTTTGCTCTAGGATACTATAGCCATTTAACATATTTGCTACATGAGTTCCAGTCTTCTCAATCATAATTTTTTCTCTAGCAATAGAACTGGCAGTACTGTAAAATGAGATTTCTTGGAGTTATTGCATTTCTTACATTTTAATCACATAATCATCTTAATTCTTGAGTGCAAAGCTCTCTAGGTAAAAGAAGAAGTAAGTTGAGGGGACCTACCCATGATACAATGAGTATGAGGAATCTCTTCTGACATATTCCTTGCTGTGCATATTCACGGTCTACCTTATTTTATTGTTGTCACCTTAAATCCTGATATGACTTTGTTTTTAATCTGTAAAATGACATACTCTTATTAGTGATTAAAACATTTGTCTTTCCCTTCTTCAGTAAATTACCAGGACTTCATCACTTTGGCCAGCAAACAAAGGTTAAATATAAATTCTTTTAAAAATGTACATCTTCATTTATAACACCATGTGAAACAATTGGCACTCTTATATACTAAATATCTCCAGTTTCATGAAATCCTAAACTAAGAGTCAGGGTCCCAACATGGAATAAATGAGTTCATTATGAATAAATGAATCAATATAGAAATACAAAGTTTTAACATTGAATAGCGACTAGTTTTTTCCATTTAAGTTATAACAAAATTATTATGACACATTAGTGTTTTAGTCCTCCATCATACCAGATATTTACATAATAATCATTAATCAGTTAGAAACTATTTTATATCTTACTGTAAATAAATAGTAAAATTGGAAACATTTTTAAAAATAGACAACTGAGCAAAGAGATCATTTGGATATTGCGTTAAACTACTTTCATGTTCAGCTTTATTGCAGGTCTGAGAGACTAAGGCAATTCATCTCATTGTTTCATTAATTTTGTAACTTAAATATGGTATTATAATACTTATCTATAAAACCAAATGAGTTTTTGCTTTCTTAATGTTTTGGTTATTAAATGCTGCACAACAAACTATCCACAAACATTTTGAATCAAAATTGCAATCACTTTACTATATTTCATAATTTTATGGGTCAGAAAATTGAGCAGAGCTCAGCTGGACAATTCTGTTCCAGAGATCAAAAGCTGGGTTACCTTAGTGGTATTGAGCTGGTTCCTGGTCTGGTCTGGAGGGCCAAAGACAAATAGCTGGGTAATTAAGCTTGGCTGGAACCCTCTCCTGCTCAGTGTGATCTCAAGTCCTCTCCATGTATTCTCTCCAGGGTCCTATAAAAGCCTCTCAGATATTTGAGTGAATATTCCAAGAGGCCCAAGGCAAAACTGCAGATTCTAGTAACATAGGCTCAGAAGCCCTAGAACATCTTATTCAGTTGGTCAAGCAAGTCTTTAAGACCTGATTGAAGAGATAGGAGGGAATAGACTCTACATCTTGATGGGGAAATGAGGTATATGTTTAAGAAGAGAAAACACTGATGGCAATCTTCTTGGAAGTATGTTACCATAGGCAGTTACCCACAGGAATAGATCTATAAGAACCACCACCCAAACACTCCAAGATTCCACTAACATTGTCCTATAATCTTATTTTATTTTTTTGTTAAAATTACGCATATTTTTACCATTTTAATATATTTATATACATATTATACTAATCAGTTCCTTTAATAGAAAATTTCCCACAGAGCAAGTTATTGCCATTTTCTTTTAAAGAATGTGCTTAAAATTTAGCCCACATAAAATAAATGAAATTATAGTCTATATGTACTCAATTTCCACTTGCTTCCAAACCATACTCCTTATTATCTGATATATTTCTGTTCTCCATCTCTTTGGGACACAGATGGCTCAAGTTTCAGGGAAAAAAATGATTTTTTCATAAATAAATGCGAGAAAATTTGGAATTAAATCTGGAACAGCAAAAATAACTGTTATTTTTTTTCCTTCCTATAATGTACTAAGTCCAAAACTATTTTTGGTCACTGAGAACATTTTGAGAATGGGTTTAACATCATTGGAGTAGCTTTCCTAAAACTCTTCTTTCTTAGGCTTTTCAAAATATGTTATTTTCCAAAGTGTTAAATTTCATTTGCCCCCAAGCTTTGGTCCTATGTTCTTCAATATTTTTGCCTATGGGTCTTAGAGTTTCTCTTGGTTGATATTATTTCAGGCAAACATCACTTTATATTTAAGATAATTTAAATTTTGTCAGATGAAACAAAATACTGACTGGCTAATTTCAATGTATTTTTTCATTAATAATTACATGTAAGGAACAATGGTGTATTATAAACTATTAACTTTAGAGTATACTGAGTTTAGACCCTGGAGTACTTCACAGATCCACCACTTACTAACTTTGGAAATTTTACTCCAAATACTAGGATCCTTATTTGTGTTGTAATAATGCTAACATCCACATGATTACCTTAATGAAAATACTTAATATAATAAATTTCCATTGTATCATTGTATTCCTTGAATAAATCCAACTTAACCAGTATACTGCTTCTCTTCAGAATTTAACCTCAGATGGATTCAACATGTAAAATTTTTGTTTAGGATTTCACATCCATGCTTCTGAGTGAAATGTCCTTGTCTTGTTTGGTAGTAAGTTTACAAAAGCCTCACATAAAAAGATGGGGGCTGTTCTCTTCTTCTGCATTCTCTTCAAATGCTTTTATAATATTGAAATTATTCATATATTCATATATTTGTAGTATGAATTGATGGAATCCCTTCTTTGCCCAAGGTGTTATTTGTGGGTTTTTATCTATTTTTAATGATTATTTGAATTTTTACACTTTGTAGATCTTGCAGTTTCCATATCAGTAAGACAAATTTTAAAGGAAATTACACACATTGTATTTAATTTAATATTTAAAATTATTCCAAATTATGTAATAAAATATTTCAAAGGTTTGTATTTTTACTGTGAAACTGATCATATACACATGAAAGAAAATTACAAATAATCATCATTTAAAAATTTAAAGATTAATAATAAACAGTTAGGGTCCCATCAACCAATTAAAAAAAAAAAGAGCATTGCCAAAATCCTTGAAGCTTTTTTTCTGCCTTACTTTATTCTCATGTGCTTCTCCTTACAAAAGTAAAGTTACATAAATATAGAGATATCTATCATACCTCATTTTATTTTACAGTATTAGTTTATATGTGGGTAACCATATAAGATAACAATTGTTTAGTTTTTGCTATTATATAAGTGGAATTACAGTTTGTGTGAAGCTGATGATATTGTACAAAATTAGTTTTGATTGTGTGATAAGAAGATTGACACCCCAAAGATGCCCAGAGTCTAATCTCTGGAACTGGTAAATATGTTATGCTACATGGCAAAAGGGACTTTGCAGATCTAACTAAGTTTATGGATCTTAAAATAGGGAGATTACCAGGATTATTTGGGTGAGACCAATCAAATTATGTGAGCCCTTAAAAACAGAACTTTCTCTGATTGGAATCAGAAAGATGTGGCAGAAAAATTCAGAGATTATAAGCAAGAGTAGGAATCTATGCACTGTTGCTGGTTTGAAGACATAAAGGGCTATGTGGAAAGCATAAAAAGGAAAAGAATTCTATCAAAAATCAGTCAGGGGTTGCCTGAGTGTCTGAGGTAATTAAATGACTGACTCCTGATTTCAGCTCAGGTCACGATCTCAGGGTTATGAGATGGAGCCCCATGTTGGGCTCTTCTTTGTGCGTGAGCCTGTTTAAGATTCTCTCTCTCCCTCTGCCCTTCCCCCCAACCCCCTCCACGAAAACAATAAATAAAATAAAAAATAAAACCAAATAAACAAACAAACAAGAAAAACCAACCAGTCAGCTTGGAAAAGGATTCTGAGCTTCAGATGAGAATTATAGCCCTAGCAACATCTTGATTTAAGCCCATTGAAGCCATGTGTACCCAGATGAGCCTTCTAGACTTCTGACCTAGAGAAATTATGAGATAATAAATAGGTGTTATTTTAAGCCACAAAGTTGTGATGATTTTTATGGTATAATATAAAACTAATGCAGATTGATTAATGGTAATTTGTATTTCTATGTGTAATTAATTTCACTAAATGATATTTCATTTTTTGACAATTCTACATTATTTATCCATTCCACTATAATGGACATATGCACTCTTTCCATTTATTTGCTATTAAGAATAATACATATATAAATATTTGTACATTTATCACTTACATATGAAGTGTTTCTCTAGGCTATAGAGAAAGAAGGAACTGTTAGATTGTAGGTCTTTGCCTCTATTAAACTTCATATTATAATTCCTAATGGTTTTTTAAAGTGTTGTAAAATTTTACACTCCTGTCTTTACACCAATAGGGCTTACTTACTGCTTCACATCTTCTATGACAACCGACAGTATCTTAACTTCAATTATTTTGTGACTCTGATGTCTGTGTAATGACATATTGTTATGATTTTAATTCAATTTGCTTGATTACTGGTCAAGCTAAGAATACTCCTAGGAAATGCTTGCATACACAATTTCTACACACCTCCTCATTTAAAAAAAATCTTTCTTAGTGATTTGTATGTGTTCCTAACTATTGTGGATTATACATCTTTTTTCTAGCTATCGTTATTTTCTCTTAGTTTGTGGTTTACTTTTTTGCTCTCTTTATGAGAGATTTAATAAACAGAAAAAAATAATATTTGTTTTACATAATAAAATGTATTTATATCTTTCCTTAGAGTTATCACATGCCTTGCTGCAGAAAGACTACCTGTATCCTAAAGTCGTATAGATATTCTTTCATGTATTTTTTCCAAAATATTTAAAATTTGCTTCACAGCTAATATATTTGTGCATCTGGATATGAGTTATTTTTGTGAAACAAAGATCAATTGCTTTTGAATGTGGATAAATAATGGTCTCAAAAACATATCTACAATTTTCAACTTTTTCCCATTAGAGTTGGCATCGTAAAATATCAAGTTTCCATAACTAGGTGTTTTATTCATATCAATTTCTCCATTTGTCTATCACTACAACAATAGTACAATTTTATTTATTACAATAGTTTTATACTTTTATTGACATCTGGTACTGCAAGTCCTTATACTTACTTCTTCAAGAGTATTTTAACTCTTCTTATAACTTTACTCATCCACATAAATTTAAAAATCTGTTTTTAATCTCAAGGAAAACTTGTACTGCCATTTTGTTTTACACTATACATGTACACCTATCTTATCTTTATTGCTATCAATTCTTTCAGTAAATATGGTATATTTATAATATCCAATCTTCCTTTCCATAAGCATAGCATGTCTTTTCTAAATAAAATTATTTATTAAATATTTTAATAAAATCATATGTCCCAACTACTATATCTTTATCTGCATTACTTTAGTTCTAACTTGTCTCTTTTATATTTGCCACAGTTGCACATTATTTTTATTGTTTTATTCAGTGATTTTAAACAACCTTACCAGGTGTTTGAAGATTTATTTTCTCACCATTTCCTTGTGCATCTCAGAACTTCCTTCTTAAATAATTTTCTATGTTTTTGAAGTATATCCTAGAAGTTAACTTAGTGAGATTCTGTTATTGGAACATTCTTGCATTTTGACCTATTTTTGAATGATAATTTACCAGAAATAAATTCCATTTCGCACAGCATTTTGAAGATACTTCACTCTCTTGTGTGTTTCAACGCTGCTATTCAGCTGACTGGTGTCAGTTAAACTGACAGTTTGCAATCATCTGTCCTTTCTGTCTGGCTCTTTTTAAAATGCTCTTTCTCTTTTGTGTTTAGAAATTCTCCTAGGTTGTATGAAGGTATGCCTTTCTCAGGGCTGTACTGGTAAAATAATTCTCCAGAAGAACCCCCTGACCCATAATGTTTGCTGATTTCCACCGTGTAAATATTTCCTCCGTGGCCAATTCCAGTTACCAATATTTCAAAGATTGGTTGGCAAATTCCTGAATATTTAACAAATGACTCTTAAGGGACATTATGAGCTGGCTTCCGCTCACAGTTGCTTTTCTTTAGCTTATCTGTAATGAGGCCATTTACTTACTGAATCTGAGACTTCATGAATTCCATAAATTTTGGAGAATCCTTAATAGTCCTTTGCATTTTTATCTCTGTCCATTCCTGGAACTTCAGTTAGATGTACATGAGATCTTTTTATTTTCTCCTCCATATTTCCCATGATCCTCCTTTCTGTGTATCTTCTCTTTTCTCTGTGCTGCATTCTGAATAATATATTTAGAAATGTCTTTCTGTTAAATTTATTTTTAACTACAATCTGCTGAACTGCCTATTTACTATTATTATTTATTTTATTTTTAATTTAAAGATTCAATTTGGCCATTTTTACAAATATGCCTCCACATTTTCATGTTCTTGTAATTTGTATTTACGTTTATGTTTTCCATCCTGTCTTATATATTCACATATTTTTAAGTATACCTGTTTTGTATGTTATCAGTATGTCTTAATGTTTTATTCTGTTGCTTGATAGTCTATCAGCCTATACTTGTGTGGCTGGTTTCCTTTTTGACTGAGGGTTCATGTTTGCCCGATCTTGGAAGAATCTTGAAGAATATGGCTTTTGCTGGTGTGTACTTCCACAGAAAATTTGTATTTATTTTTTCCACGGACCCATGGCAAAACTTCTCGTTTCTTTGGTCTTTAGCTTCCTAGATCATACACATCAAGAAAATTCAAGTGTTAAACCCAAGTGAGGGCAGTCATGTACTTGCAAATTCTTAAAGGAAATCATTGGCCTTCACAAGTTTTAGGCCTAAGATAACACAAGTTACCGTGGAAGACTTCTTTTGTCAATAGATTTTTCTCTCACTCATTTTTTCACTTAGGTTGTAGTCTACCAGTATTAGCATTCATGATTACAACAATCCAACTAATGATAACTAAAAACTTTATCCAATAAGCCATTAAAAAATCCAAGTTTCCAAGTTACTGGCATCAGGAGAAATTTGCAGGATAACCTTTGTGTTTGGCTTAAATGTATTCTCTGAATTCTTTTTAGCTCTTTCTTCATTTCTCTCCCTGGTTTATTATTCTTGCTTTATTGTGAATGCAGTCAGAAATATAAAACTGTATTTGTTCTATCATATTCAGCATTTCTGAGTATTTATAATAGGACAGTCTTCAGAATATTTAATCTGATATGTTGCCAAGAGTAGAAGTACTAATGTGTTTTTAAATGCAAATAAATGACAGGTAGATTGAATTAGAAAAATTACACAAACAATAACAGTCAGTGAGTGATGTCTATGACATTGTGCATTCTATATAAAAAGGTAGAAAGAGTTTATAGCTGCAGATCTCTCCTTTGTCCATTATCCACATATTAAAGTACAGATTTGGTAACTGTATTTGAATTTAGGTTACAATTATTTGTTTAATACAAAAAATCCAAATTATTTTTTATGTCAAGATTGTGTTTTGGCTGGCATCCTAAAAAGCCAATATTTAATATGGACAATATGTAAAGATACAAAGGACCTTAAGGTGGGACAACATGTCAATGGGTTCATTCTTTACTCCAGGGACAGAAGGTTTAACTTGTTTTATAAAACAATTTGCATTCATGTATATGACCCATCTTGATAAAATGTATAGGTATTTTTCTAAAACATGATGTATCATTCTAAAATTTTCTCTACTTTCAGAGGTGGAACTTGTTATTTGTAGTTATGGAAATTTTTATATTTTAGTTTTTCTACTCTAACTTTTTGTTGTGCCCCAAAAACAATACTCAATAGAAAAAATAATAGCATTTTATATTTAAATGAACTTTATTTTATGCAATTAGCATCATTCATTGGTGATAAACTAGAGAAAAGCAGGGTTTAATATAAAGGTCGAATTTTGTGTTTGTTATTATCTTGATATATATCTTCATAGCAACATTTGGAAAGGTAACTTAGTGAGAATAAAGCAGGTTTTGTAGTCTGTTTTCTAATGGTCTTTTATTTCTGCACCTGAAACACAGAGGTGAGACAATAAATTATTGTGAAAATGAACTGAATTTATACTGAGCTCTTTATAAATGCCTCCTAAATATAATCTAATGCTATTTGGAAAGGGAATGAAAAAGACAAATTAAGTTCTAGCTCCTCACATTATTTCCATAGATTGTATGACATTTTTTTTTGATTGTATGACATTTTAAAAATCAAGACTCTCATGCAAAAACTAAGTACCTTGCTATATTCTGAATTATTAACTTGCACTTAGCGGTTCTATTAGTGAAAATGTTTATATGTTTTAAATCCAGATTGCAATTTTATGCATAAAGCATTTCTCTAGAAAGAACACAGAAGTACAATATTACTGAATTAAAATTATAGGTCAAACAATTATAGAAATAATAACCCTCAAAATCCTAGTGTGAAACTTCCGGTGGATTATATTGTATTTTTACTTCCCGGAGTAAAGTACAGCAGTCAGATGAGGCCCTCATAATGCATATTTACAAAAAATAAAATAAATCTCACCCTACTGCCATTTGACCTCCTAATATAGTTAAAAGAACTTTTGTAAAGGGAATTCATTTTTGCCAATTTTCTAATCCTTTGGGTTTTCTTCTTAAAAGCTCTTTTCTAAATCCCATACTAAAATATGTATATTGTGGATATATACATTGTCTTTATTAAAGACTTCCCCTTCTTCACATTTTTGAATCTCTTTTAGAGTCACAATATGAGTTTATCACAGCTATGAGTATATGAATTTATCTAGATCCAGAATGCCGCTACGTCTTACATGACTTCACACCTTAATAAATGGAGATTTAATCCCAATTTCCTTTTTTTATTGGCTGTTTTTATGCAGCTGAAATTTACATAACTTAAAATTAACTATTTAATTTTACAATTTAGAGTACAATGTACAATTTAGTGGCATTTGGTACTTTTGTGATGTTGTGCAACTACTATGTCTCTCAAGTTTCAAAACTTTCACCACCCCACAAAAACGCTGTACCTATGAAGCAGGTACTTTTTTTAAAGATTTTATTTATTTATTTATCTATTTGGCAGAGAGAGACACAGCGAGAAAGGGAACACAAACAGGGGGAGTGGGAGAGGGAGAAGCAGGCTTCCTCTGGAGCAGGGGCCGGATGCGGGGCTCGATCCCAGGACCCCGGGACCATGACCGGAGCAGAAGGCAGACGCCCAACGACTGAGCCATCCAGGCGCCCCACCAAACAGCTATTTTTGTTTATTATAATAGCATCCACAGTGTCTGAGAAAGGACACAGTAATAAATAACTGCAGATGCGTCATGAGACATCCCTTTATTCAGTCACAGCAGTGGGTCTTACTACTACATTTTATTCTCAAGTCTTTCCCTATTCTTCAGATTCTCCAGGCTTCCGGATGTCATCAATCTTCAAAATCATTCTAACCATTTGTGTTGCAAGAGAGATTGGGACCTGAGCGGAAGGCAGACGCTTAACGACTGAGGCACCCAGGTGCCCCAGTGTATGAGGATTCCTGTCTTTCCACATCCTTGCAAACATTGTTATTATTAATATTATTATTACTATTATTATTATTAAAGCTTTCCTTGTTAGTCTGAAGTGTTTTCTCATTGTGGTTTTGATTTGCATTTTTACAAGTTTTCCTTTTTATGAGCTTGTTGCCCATTTGCACATTTCCTTTGGAGGATTCTCAAAGTCCTTTGTTCATTTTAAAAATTATTGTGTTTGTCTTTTTTGTTGAATTGTAAAATCTCTTTATATATTCTGGATACTAAACCTTTATAAGATTTATTATTGCAAATACATATTTTTTCCATTCTGTAGGTTATGTTTTTACTTTCTTGATACTGTCTACTATAGACCGAATATTGTGCCCCCCCAAAAAAAAATTTTGTGTGTTGGAACCTAATCTTCAACGTGATGGTATTTGGAGGTGGGGCCTCTGGGAGGGGATTAGGTAATGAGAATAGAGCCTCATAATGGAATTAGTGTCTTTATAAAAGAGACCTCAGAGAGTTAACCTTGCCCCTTCTACCATATGAGGACACAGCAAGAAGATAGCCATGTATGAACCATAAAGATCCTCACCTGTTGGCACCTTGACCTTTGACTTCTCAGCCTCTCGACCTGTGAAAAATAAGTTTCTGTTGTTTATAAGCCATTATATTTTTTATAGCAGCCAAATGGATTAAGACAGTATCCTTTAATGCACAAGTCTTTAATTTTATTACACCAAATGTGCCTACTTTTTGTTGTTGCTTGTGCTTTTGGTGTCCAATCTAAGAACCCATTGTCAAATTTGAGGTCCTAAAGATTTACCTCTGTTTTTTCCTAATACTTTTTATAAGTATATTTCTTTTATTAAAGTTGTTGATTTCGAGTGAATTTTTGTATATGGAGTGAATTAGTGAGTCCAACTTGATTTTATTTTCATGTGCCTATCCTATTGTCAAGCACTCTTTGTTGCAGAGATTATTCTTTCCCCCATTGAATGATCTTGACACATTTTTCTAAATTAATAGACCATAAATATTTAGGTTGATTTCTAAACTCTCAATTCTATTCTATTAGTGTATATCTCTATTCTTATGCTAGCACTACACTGATTAGTAAGTTTTGATATCAAGAGTCTGAGCCTTAACTTTTCCTTTTCAGTGTTGTTTGACTACTCAGGACCCCTTGCAATTCCATATGAAAGTGAGGATCAGATTTTTCACTTCAGTAAAAAAAAAAAAAAAAAAAAAAAAAAAATGGCTATTGGAATTTTGAATGATTGCATTGGATGTGCAGATCACCTGGGGAATACTACAATCTTAATAATATTAAGTCTTTCAATCCATGAACATGGCATGGCTTTCCATTTAGCTATTCTATAATTTTGTGGTTCTTAGTATACAAGTCTTTCATCTCTTTAGTTAACTTTATTACTAAGTATTTTATTATTTGAGATACTATTATAACTAGAATGGTTTTATTAATTTCTTTTACTGATAGTTCATTGTTTGTATATAAAAGCACAACTGATTTTTGTGAGTTGATTTTGTATATAAAATTATGTCATTTGTAAATAGAAATAATTTTATTTATTCTTTTCCAATTTGAATTACTTTTATTTCTTTTTCTTGCCTAATTGCCCTAGCTAGGACTTCTAACACAATATTGAAAAGTAGGGTAAAAACAGGTATTTTTGACTTGTTCTTGATCTTAGGGGAAAAGTTTTTAGACTGTCACCATTGAGTATGATGTTAGATGTGGGTTTTGCAAAAATGTCATTGATCATATTATGGAAATTCCCTCTATTTCTAGTTTTCTGAGTGTTTTTATCATGAAAAGGTATTAAATTTTGTCAAAAATTTTTTTTCTGCATCTATTGAGATAATGTGTTTCTGTTTTTTGGTTTTTTTTTTTTTAAAGATTTTATTTATTTATTTCACAGAGAAAGACACAGCAAGAGAGGGAACACAAGCAGGGGGAGTGAGAAAGGGAGAAGCAGGCTTCCCGTGGAGCAGGGAGCACAATGTGGGGTTCAATCCCAGGACCCTGGGATCATGACCTGAGCTGAAGGCAGACACTTAAAGATTGAGCCACCCAGGTGCCCCAGATAATGTGTTTTTATTCCCTCATTATATTAATGTGGTTTATTACATTGATTGATTTTCTTTTAAGATTTATTTATTTAGTTTAGAGAGAGAAAGAGTGTGAGCAGGGGGAGGGGCATAAGGAGAGGGAGAGAAAGAATCCTCAAGCAGACTCCCCGTTGAGAGCAGAGGGTGATGCAAGACTCAATCCCAGCACTCAGAGATCATGACTTGATCCAAAATCAGAAGTTGGATGCTTAACCCACTGAAACACCCAGCTATGCCTTGACTGATTTTCTTTTATTGCAAGCCACTATTCTACTCCTGAGATAAACCTCACTTGATTAAGATGTATAATGTATTATTAAATTTGGCTTGCTGGTCACCTGTTGGTGATATTTGCAATTGCATCTATATTCATAAAGGATATTAGTCTGTAGTTTTCTTTTCCTATGTTATCTTTTGTTGGCTTTGTGATCAAGGTCTTGTTGGCCACATATAATGTGTTAGGAAGGGTTCCTTCATCTTTTATTCATTTTTTTTTTTTTTTTGGAAGAACTTAAGTGGTTTTGGTTTAATTCTTAAATGTTTGTCAGAATTCACCAGTGAAGCCAACTGATTAGGAAGTGTTTGATTACTGATTGAATTTGAGATTATCTACTTCTTCTTGATTCAGTTTTGATAATTTTTGTGTTTCTAGGAATTTGTTCATTTCTTCTATATTATCTAATTTGTTGGCATATGATTATTTGTAATATTTTCTTGTTACCCCTTTTCTTTTTCTGTACAGTCAATATTTTTGTACCAACTTTTATTTCTAATTTTAGTTATTTGCTTCTTCACTCTTTTTTTTCCCTCTGATTTTAAGTAATTGGCAGAGAGCATCCCTGAGGAAGCCTGGACATTAGATTTACTAGTGAAAGACTTTAACACTTAACATGCTCTCTTAAACGTGTTTAAAGAGCTACAGTTAATCACAGACAAAGAGCTAAAGGAATCCAGGAAAATTTTAGGGAATATCAAGAAAGAAAATGAAGTTATAAAAAGGAAAACAAATGGATATTATTAAGCTAAAAGCTGCAATAGCAGATATGCAAAAAATCACTAGATAAGATGGAGAGCAGATTTGAGCTAGTACAAGAAAAAAATTAGCAAAATTCATGATAGGGCAGTTGGAATCACTCACTCTGGAGAGCAGATGAAAGATACCTGAAGAAAAACAAAATGCAAGAAACCTATGGGATATCATGAAGTGTACCAGTATACACCAACATATACTAATATACACCTTTCACTTATTTACAATTCATTAATTATCTACTCTAACTCTATATTCATACATAAATAATAATTGCTGCATGAGAGTTTCTAAGTCTGTTCTCTGCACTTTCACTTTTATTACCTGCTTAGTTTCCTTCAAAGAAATACATCCACAGTCAATAGAGGCATTGTGGGAAATAGAATTTTAAAAAAATTCTATAATCTCCCAATAGGAAGGAATAATGTACACTATTTCTATTGTATAAGTACACCTAAATATTCATAATCAAATAACAAAATTATCCAATATTTAATAATTTATTTAAAAATTCACTGGGTAAGTTTCTGAGACAAAGCTCTAACATAATTAACATACATGACAGGGTCTATATATGTAATTAATTTATTATTAATAAATTTTAATTGTAAGAAGCACACATTTGACATTTAACATATAACCTACCGTGCTATTTATATCAATTAACACACTTATCAAATGTCAATTAGCAGTTCAAGAATTAATTACTATGAAATTGATTTGCCATAGACTACTATTTAAATGTTAATGTGTCAAAATTCTTTGCAATTACAAGTTAGGTATGCAATTTAGTCAAACCAACATTTATTATTTATGTAATGTGTGAAATAACCAATAGTAACATAATTGTCTGAATATATATGAATCAGCAGCAAAAGCTGTTTTAAAATAAAATATATTATACAAAATAATCATACTGTATGTCAGTTTTAATGAGCTGATAACTTTAAATTATTCATTATATTACATATTTTTATTATCCCAATTATTCTAACATTTAGAACAAGAGCAAAAAAATAAGATGTATTCAGAAGGTAAGTTTACGTAGAAATTAATGTAGTTAATGAAGTTATGTCCTGTCAGGACATAACTTCAGATTTAACCTGTATTCTTTTTACTGTGTCTTATTTATGGCCTAGAAAACAGCTGCCCTGTATTGAAATAGGCATTGCACTGAAACTACTTCCACCGCAGCAAGTGATAAGAACCCCAATTCAAACTGGCTTTGATGAAAAAAAGCATGATGTGTTGCTTTATGTAAAATATAATGGTGCCTGTGCTTACACACTACCACAGCATCAGGAGATTAAGAGTCTCCCTCCCTCTGTCTCTCTACCTGTCTCCTCTAGGTCTGGCTTTCTCCTAGGTTTTCATCACTACAAGTCAGGCTTTCAACCTCATAGCTGTTTTCTGACTCAGGCTCCTATTTTCCTGAGAGTTAAAAACTGTGCATTTCTTCCAATTGATTAAAATTCTCCAAAATGACTCTCATTAGTGTGGATTAAGGCATATGCTCATCTCTGAACAAATAATTATACTCAATGAATAAAGTATTCTTACTTAATGAGGGATAAGTCACATGTCCACCCCCACCCCCCACTGCTCCCTGAAAATCTTGGACTTAAAAACCATGCCAATAATGAAAAAGTGAAAAAGAAAAGGGAGAAAAAAACATATAAAAAAAGAATCCCCAACTGATCATAAAATGGAATTACTAATTTACCTCTGCATTACATCTTGTGTCTCATGCATTACTTGGTCTATAACTCATGCTGTAAATACCAATGCCAACTGAGAAGTTGGTTTAAAAATATTCTCAACACTTTCACCAGAGTAAAAAATATATATATCCTGAAAAGCAAAAACCACAGATGTCCAGTACAAGAAGAGGTCTCAACCTAGTCATTTCTAAAACCATAATCTAGGAAAAAGAAAACTCAGCTCTAAATTGAAAACAATAGAGAAATACCCGGTGGACTAATAAAACACAGTTGTAGGCTGAAAACTACACGGCCTGCCAGTTGAGATTATGTCATAAAAGTTCTAGAAAAAAAGCATACAAATACACACTTCAGTTTTTCTTATGGTAGAGAAATACATTTACAGGCACTCAACTAATGCAAGGAAATGAAGTGAACCAGAGAGTACCTATTTATAGGTGTATAGTTTAGTAAAATGTGATACAAATAGTAGGTAGGATATATCGCTTACGAGTAAAATTGAATGTACTAGATGCATTCAACTAATATAGATAATGCTCAAAATGATTTTGAATTTATTTATTTTTTATTTTTTTAAAGATTTTATTTGTTTGAGAGAGAGAATGAGAGAGAGAGAGAGCATGAGAGGGGGGAGGGTCAGAGGGAGAAGCAGACTCCCCGCTCAGCAGGGACCCTGATGCGGGACTCGATCCTGGGACTCCAGGATCATGACCTGAGCCGAAGGCAGTTGCTTAACCAACTGAACCACCCAGGTGCCCTCAAAATGGTTTTGAATTTAAGTAAGGTGCAGAGATGTACATTGTGATACAATTTGCATTCAAAAGCATAAGAATAATATGTAACTTGTGTAGTTAGGTAACTGGTTTTCCAGTTCTTTTGGAAGGAAAACTATATATTATTTGCATTATTAAACATTAAAAGTTAGTCAATTAATTCAATTAATGCTTAATTTTATCAATTACTTGATTTTTAATATGTAATATTAAGTTAAAGATCATAAGTGGAACACAGGAAGAACATGTAGAAAAGGAGGAGAGGGGTGAAGTATAGAACCTTAGGGAAACTCCAAGTGTATATAGAGAAACCTGGAAGAGAATGCGGAATGGGGAACAGAAGTATCTGGGAGGTAGCAGAGCAAGGGCAATCAAATGTCTTTGGATGAGTCTCCCACAGCACTAAAAAAACACTAAATTACTTTCTGGGACTATTTTGGACATTTCATATAAATTAAATCATATAATTTGTGACCCTGTGTCTGGCTTCTTTCACTCATCATCATGTTCTCACAATTGATCCATGTTGTAGCGTGTATCAGTACTTTATTTCTTTCCATCATTGAATAATCTTCCATTGTGTGGATATACCACTTTTTATTTGTTCATTCATCCATTGATAGCCCTTCGGGTTTTTCTACCTTTTTGCTGTTATGAATAAACATGTATGCACAAAAAAAGTCTTTGGATGAAAGCAGTAAGATTCAAAATGTGGTCAACAGTGACATGTATTTTAAGGAATGAAGTCTGAATACTGAAGATCCAGGAGACCAAGGAAAATAGTTGGAATAACAATGGCAAATCAGATTACTGGCATTTTAAATAGCGGGTGGAAAGAAAAATGGTAGAATCAGTAAAAGCACTCTGGTTGTTTTAATAGTAAGGTTGCTTGAATTGTCCATGTATAGCACTCTGTATATGCCACTCATTGGCTCTTGGGTTATATAAATTGAATGCTCACAACAACATTAGGAGGTTCGTACTGTTATTTCAGATCTGAGGAAAAAAAGGTACAGTGAGGTTAAGTAACTTCCCTCAGGTTACAGAACTAGTTAGTGCTGGTGGTGGATACAAATTAGAAAGTCACTGTTTTTATCACTAAGTAAATACTAAAAGATATTAAATGCCAATTGAGATAAGGAGAAACTGAGTCATGGATCGCAGGTGGAGAGATGTAAATTCTAATTACAGATTGAAATGAATTTTGTCTCTATTTGTTTTTCTGAAAGGGAATTTATTTTTGATGATGGTAGATTAAAGAAATGATTCAAAAAATAGGAAAAAGGTCCAGAAGAACATTTGAGTAAAATCTGGGGTTTAGGCTAGGATATGGGCTCATGAGTCTAAGTGGGGCAATTAGCTTTGTAGAAGAGAAAGAATGAATCTTGGGATAAGGAAAGGGGGTAGGAGATTCCTGCAGTCACAAACTCTGAGAAAAGAAACTGAAGGTGTTCACGGGAGATGTCTCCTATCTTCTCCACAAAATGGAGAGTGAATTTGTCTGCAGAGAGTGAGGGCGGCAAGGTTGAGGAGAATGGTTCATGTCTAAAATTTGAAAAATATCTGTGGGAGCCAATTAGAGATTATTGTCATTTGTTGAGAATAAAAGCTCTGGATTGAATAGCATGAATATGTAATGAAATCAATCAGGCTGGTTTTGTTATTTTTGCTAGCATTCATTCACATTATGGCAGTGTTAATCTTATAAGAATATTTAGTGAGAATCTGAAAATACACATGTATTAAACAAGGAGGATGTCATTTTCAGTAATTTGTAGGTTTTATGCAAATGACATTAGTTTCATCTTACATGACATCTCCTTATTTACTCCATTATTCAGTCTCTACATTCTCCCATATTATTATTTAAACTAAATACATCTTAGTTTCTTAATGTTCAGTAACATATTTTAACAAGATGGAATTAAAAATTAATCTTGCAGAGTAAAGCAGTTGGAATTATAGCTTCATAATAACATGTTTGGATATAGTAAGGAAATAGATTTACATTTAATATATATTTTGTGGAAATATTAAAAGGAAAGAGATATTTAAAAATTGTATTTTTCCTTAGAAATCTCTTCTTGAAATAATTTAATGTTTATTGAAAGTTAAAAAAATGATTTTTTAATACTGCTATATTTAAACGAAAGCCTTCAGGAAAGCTTAGGCTAATGTATGTTAGCTTAAACCAAAATTACATCTAAGAAATCCAAAATATTGAGTGTGAGTGTTCCAAATAATGGAACTCATTAACTGAGATTTATTAGACTTTAAAATGTGTATCAGAAAGCAAAACATAGGATATCCAATTATAAACTACTTGTAGGATTAGCTTTAACTTCATCACATAAATTTCCTATTAGGCATCACATACAGTTTTTTTGAAAATAGTCAACAGTATAAAATATTGATGAATGAGTTGAGCATTTGTGAAATTATGAAAAGAGAAAGCTTAATAATAAACAAAGATTTAAGCACTGTATCTGAAGAAATAATATCAATTATGTTAATATTTATACATTTCAGTCAGAAAATAAAAAATTAGATCCTGCCTGTATGATATGCTCGCTAATGCAGTTCTGAATGCCTCCATGGTAGACAATATGTACAAATATTTAACATCAAATGAAGTTAAATTTCTTAGCAGGCAAAATATATTATATGTAATATTATTTATTACATGTAATGTATTATTTATAAAATATTATATGTATATTATATGTAATATAATATATGAAACAGGTAAATATTTATATATGTACACACACACACATCCTCTTTCCTGACTGTCTTCATGCCACAACTAGATACCTTTAAGTAGGAAAGCCAAGTTATGATTCTTTCCCTAGACCTGTCTCTCCATCCATCCCCTGCAGATAGTGCATGTACTTGATGTTTTATTTATTTAGTTATTTATTCTCTCAGCACTCCCTGCCATATTAAAATAAGATGCTGGCTGTTGGAAATGCAATACTGAGTAAAAATAGAGAAGCTCCTATTGAAAAGCATAGAGTCTATGATAAAATAATGTTAGCCAACAATTAGGAAATGGCAGGCATTGGGGTGCCTGGGTGGCTCAGTCAGTTAAGCCTCTGACTCTTGATTTCAGTTCAAGCTGGCCTCTCAGGGTCATGGGATTGAGCCCCACATTGGTCTCCATGCTCAGTACAGGGTCTTCTTGTCCCCTCCTTCTATCTCCCCCACCTGAGCAGTCTCTCTCTCTCTGTCTCTCAAATAAACAAATAAAATCTTGAAGAAGAAGAAGAAGAAGAAGAAGAAGAAGAAGAAGAAGAAGAAGAAAAAGAAGAAGAAGAAGAAGAAGAAGAAGAAGAAGAAGAAAATGGCAGGCATTATGGTAAGTGCTTTGCTTACAAGTAATTCAAGCATCAGCCATAACAGGTGTGTGAGTTGTGTGATACTATCACAGTCATTTCACAGTGGAGGGAAAGTCAGTAACTTGCCCCTTCACAGAGCCAGGAAGTAGTAGATAGAGAAACTGGGCTGAGACAAGACAAATCCTCATAGCCCCACACATAAGACACTTTTCACCAATTCTTACATGGCTTCCTTTTGCCTTGAGTGATCTCTTTCCTTTTATTCTCAGCATGATCATTCTCACCCTTCATACTGGAGGCTCAAATTGTATTAGTAAAATGAGCAAAATATGTTGGTTTCTCTCAAGTAACTGTGAAAAAAGGACTGATCTCGTTCTAGGCAGTGTTTCAGGCTCCCTTAAAATATTGCATTTCCTTTTTGTCCCAAAGGTCCCAATTTTTTGTGCCAAAGCACAAATGCCTTCAATGAATGGGTCTTCAAACTTCTTCAAACATGTTTTCCTATCAGCATAATAAAGTTGGAGCACAACCACCTCATATGTATATGTTTATTATAAATTAAATACACATAGGACTGCTGACTGCTGCCAACACAAATAATCATTTTCAAAGACAGATAAAGCTGAAGTTATTTTAAAAATATTTAAATACCTTACATATTGTGAAGTTTGTTGTTATCATAAACTAATTTTTCCTCAATACGAAACATATTTGAGGTGAGGTTCATTAACAATAATCGATATAAATCTTTATATTATATAGTCTTAATTCTTTGAGTTTCAGATCCCAGTAGATCAGTGCTTTTACCTTGAACTCATCGTTGAGTATAAAAATGTTACTCTACCATTGTCTTGTTTCCCTGGCCTTATATTATTGTCATTGTCAAACCAAAGTTTATTTATAAGAACCTTTAAAATCACCTTTGCATTTGACAGAGTTTGCTTTAGTTTAATTTAAAATAGATAGTATAATACATATTAATACTGGAGTTGCAACTGTCAATATACATACTTGAGGGCGCCTGGGTGGCTCAGTTGGTTAAGCGACTGCCTTCAGCTCAGGTCATGATCCTGGAGTCCCAGGATTGAGTCCCACATTGGGCTCCCTGCTCAACGGGGAGTCTGCTTCTCCCTCTGACCCTCTCCCTTCTCATGCTCTCTCTCTATCTCATTCTCTTTCTCAAATCAATAAATAAAATCTTTAGAAAAAAATATACACATACTTGAAAAACTATTCTTCTCTCGAGTCGCCTTGAGTACTGTTCCCAAAACATGATTGCCTGAAATGCAGGTCATGTGGCGGCATCAGTGCCAATCTACGTATTGAATGGTAAAAAAACTTAATTAATTTATTTTTAATATGGACATGACCAGAAACATAAATTGTATTTCTCCCGCATGACATCTTGCACACACTGTGGTGTGCATACTACTCGGAACTCCATGCTAAGAACACACCTCAGGGTCTGTAGAGCTCATATATTAGACATATTTCTACATGTTTTGGACAGTGTTATCATTTTGCCAATGAAGGAAATAAGACACTGGCAGGTTAACTGACCCCGTCTGGACTAAGAATAAAACTGTGTTCATGTTTTATACCTTGGTGACTGTGGTATGTGTAACTTTAATGGGACTGTTCCAGTCCCTTGAATCTGACTTTGTTAACCTGTCTGTTATACTATTTATTTTTAGAGTTCCTGACCCTGACACACTGGTAGGTCAGTGTGGGTACCCAAATGCTTAAGTGGAGGGTAGAGTGGTGAAGTAGTTCTCTACCATTGTAACTCTAGAAATATTACACTGTCTTTTTGAAAAGCCATTTTTAGTACTTTTCTTTTGCACCTGTGGTTGAAAGAGAATAATGGTTTTTAATATTCTCTTTATGTGTTGTCACAGAAAAAAAAATCTAAGACATCTATAAGTTGGAGTAAATCTTTTGAGGATTTATAGGGTATGTACTATGGAATAATTCTTTCTATTTAGGGCAATGCAAATTGCATCTCTTAGGGAGATGCAAAAAAAAAATCAATGATCTCAGAAATTCATTACCAAGAAGTATTCATTTTTAAACCTAAAGTTAAAATTATTTATATCAAATAATCAAAGTATAATGATATGTAACATTTCTATTTGCAATAAATATATTTTGACCTATTTACTTACTTAAGATGTGTGTGTTTGTGTGTGCATGTGTGGTGTAATTTGTATACCTAATCATTTAAAATATACGTGTAAATAGATTAAATTAAATATGATTCAAAATCAGACACATACAGGGGCAGCTGGGTAGTTAGTCGGTTAAGTCTCTGCCTTCAGTTCAGGTCATGATCCTGGAATCCTGGGATGGAGCCCCCTTGTTGGGCTTTCTGCTCAGCGGGGAGTCTGCTTCTCCCTCTCCCTCTGCTCCTCCCCTCTCTCATGCTCTTTTTCTCTCTCTCAAATAAATAAACTCTTAAGAAAAAGTTTAAAAAATCATACATATATATGTACATATATACACATTCTAGGTTAATATGGCTATTCTGCTCAATTACTTATGATCAGGACTGTCTCTTACTAATACACCTCACAGTAGAACAGTCTACCTATCCATTATCTGGACTAGATCCTACTTGTCTGAAGTGAGTCAGATAGCTTATCATGGCTTTCAAACAATTAATACAATTCAAAGACGGGTAGAAGAAAATCTGGTAAGATTATAGGCAGGATACAGATGACAGAGAACTGTTTTTTTTTTTTTTTTTTCCTGAGACCAGAAATGATAGCTGGTACTCTTCTTATGGAGACATGAGATTCAGGGGTGGGTTAGTCCTTAAAGTAACAGAGTCAGGGAAGAAAGAAAGCCTTGTCTAAAATACAGCAGGCAATGAGCAAAGCGTCTTCCAGGAACCCCTCTTACTACTGCAGTCTCCTCCTCCATTACGTTTCTGTGTAGTGGCTGTGTTTCCTCTGAGCTTCCTTAACTGAATCGTTTCATTTTTCTCTGTGTATGAAACATCCATGGTGGGAACAGATTCCATTCTATCAAGCTATTCTGGCTTAAGTTTATGAATAACTTCCGTTTTTTCAATAAATACTTCCCCAAAGTCTATATATGTCAAGGATACAGTGTAAATATTTTATATTATTTTTATTTATTGTCTTCAAGAGGGGAAATAATGCTAAATCTATTGTTACAAATGGTATGAGCCACATGATAGTTTAATGTGGAAAACTGTGCCTTCACAACTACAATTTTACCTTTGTAACATTCTTTAATGGAAAATTTTACTTACATAGATCATTCTCACAACTTTGCAGATTTTGTCTGCAACGTCTAAACCCGGTCTAGGGTTTGCAAATCACTCCCCTGAAGTGTTATTAGAAAAAGAAAGAGATACAGCCATAAAAGCGAATGAAATCCTGCCATCTGCAATAACATGGATGAAGCTAGAGAGTATTAAGCTAAGTGAAATAAGTCAGTCAGAGAAAGACAAATACCATATGATTTCACTCATGTGTGGAATTTAAGAAACAAAATAAATGAACATGCGGGAAAAAAGAGAGAAAAACCAAGAAACAGACTTAACTGTAGAGAACAAACTGATGGTTACCAGGGCAAGGTGGGTGGGGGGATGGGTTAAATAGGTGATGGATTTTAAGGAGGGCACTTGCTGTAATGAGCTACTGAGTATTGTATCTAACTGTTGAGCCACTAAATTCCACACCTGGAACTAATATTATACTGTATGTTAACTAACTGGAATTTAAATTAAAAAAAAAAGAAGAAAGAGAAAGAAAGAACTAAAAGATGGGGGGAAAGAGACAGAAATCATAAGGCTGACCAGGAAAACATGATTGCATCGTAAATCTGAGGAAACATAGAGGAATGTGAAAAAGAGGCAATGCAGAACTTACCCATGTACTCCTCAAACAGCTGATATAAAGGAAGCCTCCGTTGGCCTAAGGGGGTGGACGGTTTGTACCTGAGAGCTGTCCCCTAAGACCATGGTTTCTGGGGAGGGCTTAATCACAGGGCTGATCTCTATTAATCACAACCACCGACAAGATTCAAACATTTGGTTTAAGGGAGAAGCAAATAGCATTAAGAGTTCAACAAATAAGACAAATTTATTAGAATCTCAATGTAACTGAAAAGAAGCCTTAAAAAATTTTAATGAAAAATAAATTAGAAATCTGATTGCATATTCAAGAAAACATTTGTGCTGATTCTTTGGTTAAATTGTGGTAAATTCAAAATCATTTATAAAGGATTACTATACCTTTATGAAAAATTATCACATTCCTTTGACAATATCTTTTGAAGGATTGTTTTATTTTTAAATAAAAAGAACCTCATACTACTTGAATTCATAGCTCTAATTCATCAGTGCCTCTAGACACATAGCTAGAAAAGGAATGGAGTATCTACTATGCTTACTTTATATCTAGTCATTCTTAATTGTAAAAGCTAAGTGAAATTTTTCTTACAACGATTTTATCACCAGTACGCGTCATGAGACCAATAGTTCTTATATCCAATGTATGTTTCACACATAATTGTAAAGTGTTGCTCTGTAGCCTGAACTTTTTGTAGATTTAAAATTCATTTACTCAACAAAGACTTATTTTGTTGAGTTCTGAGCCGAGTACTGGGAATTTCTATGTTGAACACGCTAGATGTGTTGCTTGCCATAAAAGAACTTAGCAACTGCTGGGGGAATCGCCTCTAACTCTGAAGTAAAAAGGCAATTACAATGCAGGACACTATAGTGGCTCATATTTCCCGAGAAGCCCATTTGGTGGTTAATAAGGACATCAAGGAGGAAGTAGTGTCTAAAATAAGATCAATCTAAGATGAGTAGGATTAGCTCATGGGTTAGGAAGAGATGAGAAGAATATTCCTAGCAGAATAGGCCCAGCAAAAACTTACAGCTAATGCAAGGAAAACAGAGAAACTCAAAATTTGCCTGGATGAAGCAGAAAGAATGGATGGTTTGTAGAGGAGAGAAGCCGGAGTCACATGGAGAATGTAGGGGAAGGGGGCGCCTGGGTGGCTCAGATGGTAGGGTGTCAGCCTTCGGCTCAGGTCATGGTTTACAGGTCCTGGGATCGAGGCCCATGTCGGGCTCCCTGCTCAGCGGGGAGCCTGCTTCTCCCTCTCCTTCTGCTTGTGCTCTCTCTGTCTCTTTCTCTCAAATAAATAAATAAAATCTTAAAAAAAAAGAAAAAGAATGTAGGGGAAAAAGAAGGCAGAGTCATGAATAATGCATCTTGTTTGAGTTGTTGGGTTTTTCAGATAGGGGTCATTTATTGAAATTGATATTTTAGAAGGAAGATAATTTAAAGAACATGTCAACTTAAGTTTTTATATTTATTGAGATGAAGGATTTTGGATCATACATATTGAGATGTCTTATAGAGGCTTATATATTCCTTCCTGGCAGAAAATTGAAGTAATGGATGTAGGTATACTTCAGCATGGGTTCTATAAAGAATGAGAGAATAAGATTTAGAATATAACACATATAGCACCAATATTTATATTTGATTTTGTGTATAATCTGCTTGAAAATTAAGTGAAAATAAGAGACTATATTGTTGAACTTCAAGCATGATTTTTTTTTTTTTAAGATTTTATTTATTCGACAGAGAGAGACAGCAAGAGAGAGAACACAAGCAGGGGGAGTGTGAGAGGGAGAGGCTGGCTTTCCTGCTCAGCAGGGAGCCCGATGCGGGAGTCGATCCCAGGACCCCGGGACCATGACCTGAGCCTAAGGCAGACGCTTAACGACTGATCCACCCAGGAGCCCCCAAGCATGAATTTAAACATATTTGTTATTTTATACCACTACTGATAGGCTCAATTTAATAAGGTAACTCACAATTTAATAAGATAACTTTACCTAGTTACACTAAAAATATAGTGTGTATATAGGAAACCTATTCTGAATTGTAAATAAATTTTGCTTGGCAATATATATTTTCAATTAAGAGTGTTTTTTTTTTTAAGATTTTATTTATTTATTTCAGAGAGAGAGAGAATGAGAGATAGAAAGCACGAGAGGAAAGAGGGTCAGAGGGAGAAGCAGACTCCCTGCTGAGCAGGAAGCCTGATGTGGGACTTGATCCTAGGACTCCAGGATCATGACCTGAGCCGAAGGCAGTCGCTTAACCAACTGAGCCACCCAGGCACCCCTCAATTAAGAGTGTTTAATATTGAGAAAAGTGATTTTAGTTTAGCTAGGTATTAGTATATTTGATAAAAGTAAACAATCAGAATATATAAATTTAGGCCTCAAACTCTTGAAAATTGACAGGGTATTTCTTTAGCCTGAATCATTCATGTGATTGCTTCATCTCTTCAATTTACCTTTGTAGAAATAGCTTTAGTTTCTCTGTATGCTAGAGATCTGAGGATTAAGTCAAAGCCTCTTTCCAGCTTCAAATCTCTAGATACAAATATAGTTTCATTGTACCTATTAGTTTAGTGAAACACTTTGATTGTTATAACTATATCAAATATATTATTGTGAAAAAAGTGCACCCCACTGGTATAAAGTTACAAAATAATATTAAACCATCAAATCTGCAAAGCCCTTGTGTCCAGCATATTAAAAGTATGTTTCATCTATACTCTGGAGTATTTTTTTTTGGAAATGAAAAATTTTATGTCACACTAAAATTAGATAGATTCAGTTATAAAGATTAAAACCTAATAAATACCAAATGATAGAGTGAGGAATCAAAAATAATTTTTCTATTCAAAATAGGAAAGACTAAATAAGCATCAAATACTATTCACGATTTTTTAAAAAATAGCGTAGTTAATAATATAAGATTAAGTCATGAATCTAAAATAATACACTTGCTCATGTTTCCTTCTATAAAGAAGAATATAGAATATATATATATATATATTTTAAATTTAGGAATAATAAATTTATGTAGCTACAAAAATTTCCAGGTCTTTATAACAACTTGAGAGTATTAGTCAAAATGTTAAACATGGTGTAGCACACATTTTAATTTTGTATATAAATATATAGAAGTAAATAGAGCAGTGCCATTTCCCTATATGAAAAATTTTAAATCTCACACAACTGGTGACTATTTGAGTAAAAATATTATTCATGATTTTGTGTCCATACATTGTACTATACCTTGATAGAATTCAACATTAAAATATTATATTTATGAAGATTACACATCTGAGTACTCATAATAGATACATTTATTTCCTTAGGTAAAAGAATTATCTTGAGCATTTTATTAGTAAAATAAATACATGGAAATTCTAAAATATATGTTAACTGTATATCATAGTGGCACAAGATGTATGTATTGATCAAACTATCACATTTGGTTAGTTGAATATAATTTAGAGTCCTTAATTTTAAATACAAATTGTCTATCTAGATTCTTACAAGAAATGTCTTTCTTAGGTTCTTAAGTTGTAAACTGAGTATATTTTCCCATTTCTACTATGCATTTTATTGATCAAATAATAATAAAAGGAAGAGTACATAAATTTGGTTTTAGTATAGGTTTCCTCAAACTTATAAAAGTTTATCACTAGATTTAGTAATAAACTTCAAAGTGCTGAAAATATAGAGAGATATCATACAGAAACTCTAAAAGAGTCTAAAACTCTATCTTTTATTTTACTGTTTATTCATAGTTGTCACAGATACTGGTATAGTGGTTCTGGTGGTGTCTATATAAGTGTCATGGAGAAATATCTAAAATAGGTTATTTATCTATGTTTTCAAAAATATTTACTCTGAACATACTATCTGTATGAAACTGTGCTCAGTAATATAGTAGATATAATAAAGATAAGACATATGCAGGCAAATAGGTGACCCTAACAATATATATATATTGACTAATATATATATGTCATATATGTATACATGTCAAGTCTACTAAATGTATTAAAGCAAAATCATTTATTTCTCATGAGGAAATGCTTAAGAATGAAAATCTGTGAATTGCAGAACAATTTGAAATGAAAGTATATTCTGAATACCTGTTCATGAGATATTATTCATGATATAATAAAGTATATATTATTTATGGATGATTGTTCAAACCAAACAAGTGGTCAAACCGAATTATTACATTTTTGTTAGTCTGCATTCATCACTCGCTAAACAATAGAAGTTAGGTTTATTTACTGCATTTGCAATATTTTCCCCTTTTTTCGGATTTCATAATTAGCACAAAGGGATGAAAAACTGAGAATTTGGAAGTAAGGGGATTTCATATGAAGTATGCTACATAGCAAAAATTTTCATAAATGAGGGCGCCTGGGTGGCTCAGTTGGTTAAGCGACTGCCTTCGGCTCAGGTCATGATCCCGTGGTCCTGGGATCGAGTCCCACATCGGGCTCCCAGCTCAGCGGGGAGCCTGCTTCTCCCTCTGACTCTCTCCCCTCTCATGCTGTTTCTCTCTCGCTCGCTCTCTAATAAATAAATAAAATCTTTAAAAAAAAAATTTTCATAAATGAATTGCATTTTAGTCACTTTGCTCTTAAAACCTTTTCCACAAAAGGATGTAAGCTCAATTTCATTTTCCTCTTTCGGAAAGAGCACCCAAGGCTTTGTGGTCTTGATTTAATATTCTGTGACTTTATTTTAGGGGCAAATGTAAGCGTCGTGTTAAATAGTAAAAACACTAACTATTTAAAATTCTAGACTGTATATTAAATGTTCTACATGATAATTTCATTTAATTTCCACCACAGTCCAATATCATTTACCTTCCCTATTCAAAATTGAAAAAACTCAGAATTAGAAATTTTGTAAGATTCAATCTCCTTCTCATCATCTTCATCATTTTATTCATCTTCATCATTGTGAGAAAAGAAATTAAATAATATATGTATTTTCACAATGTCAACAATGTGATTTTAAATCCAAAATGTATGATTATTCTTATCATAAAATGAAATGGCTAAGTCTAGTATTATGAAAATAGCTTGTTTCTTTTGATATTCTTTATTACGAAAAGAAATATTGATAAAGTGTTACAAGAGATACAATCTCATCGTTATAATAAAAAAAAAAATCCTGAAAAAGAAAGCATTTGGATGGAGTCTGAAAGACAATAATGCAAGGGAACAGGGATGTATATAAATCCACTTCTAAATCTGATATCTAAGAACTGGAAGGACAAAGAAGATTCAGCTGAGCTGAGCAAAGCTTGGTTCCAGGGTTTTCACTAATGGTCATCCTAATGCAAGAAAATGGACCTAGGGGTTGAAGAGGAAGTATCAAGTTATATAAACTTGTGGAAAAAAAAGGGCACCTGGGTGGCTCAGTCGGTTGAGCGTCTCACTCTTGATTTTGGCTCAGGTCTGATCTCAGGGTGGTGACACTGAGCCCCAGGTCAGGCTCCATGCTCAGCACGGAGTTCTGCTTAAGATTCTTTCTCCCTCTCTCTGTGCCCCTTCCCTCTTCACGCGCTATATATTAATTAATTAATTAATTAAATATTTAAACTGGTGGAGAACAATACTAGAGAATTGGAAAGTCACAACTAGTAAGTTCATAGCAGACTGCACCAATGTTCCATCAACTAAGGAAGCATTTTAGGGGCTTCCTTACAAAGAGAGCAGCCAAAACCAAAAAAAGCTCATTTCAACATAGAGCAATAATGTTTTTATAGTACAAATTTAGTAATGGGGCTAAATCCTAAGACAACAATGAACAAAGTACTACAGACACAAGACAACTGAGTTCATCTCCCTTTTTTTTAATTAATTAATTTTTAAAAAATATTTTTAAGGAGTCTTCTTTGAGTCTTCATATAACTTCTGCTCACATCTCCTTCACCAGAATTGACTACTGCTAGCTGCAAAAAAGTTAAAATGAATACTTTTAATTGGACAAATTGCTGCCTCAAAGGATATATGATTTCTGTTATAAAAAAGAAGGCCCAAAACTAACAGAGTCTACTATATTGGGATGTGAAATGTCTTTGTAATTCAGAAGATGAATGAGAAAAGAGAGAATTCTTACAAAAGAAGGAATGGCATTCAATGAGAAAAGCCCTAGCCAGACACAGCATCTTAAAATGAATCCTAATTTAATGAAGCCTAAATTTTAGGTTTCTCACTTACACAGTACCTTCAAAGCCTTTAGGAGTGGGATCAGCAATGTGTTCTCATGATTATATGCTTTTATAAAAGTTGCCAAATTAAGATATTTAAATGAGTTTTGTTAAGAACATCACATCTTTCTATTTCAATTTTCCCTCTATCACCCTTCCTTTTGTGAAGAGTGGCATTTTTAGTATTCAGCTAAAGAAAATTTGAATCAAAAATATGCCATAGTAAAAATATTTTGGAACACCTCCAAAAAACAATAAGAAGTTAAAAACTAGTGGTTTGTTCATTATGAAAGATAATTTAGTCACTTATAAAATTGAGAGAACATTAATCTTTAAAATTGAATACAGAAGTGATAGAGATAAGCAATGACATCAATAGATACTTTAAAATCAAGAAAATC
Organism: Callorhinus ursinus; assembly: GCF_003265705.2. Taxonomy (NCBI): domain Eukaryota; kingdom Metazoa; phylum Chordata; class Mammalia; order Carnivora; family Otariidae; genus Callorhinus; species Callorhinus ursinus. The sequence continues at coordinate 112,968,181 of NW_027397066.1, read as the reverse complement.
AGTTATATAAACCAGGTTAGATCAAAAGTGGTAATTTACTAAGTGGAAGAGACATATTTTTAAAAACACTAACAAGAAAGCTCTTGGATTATTTGATAATCCAACTGTAAAGAGGAATAAATCAAATAAACACATTGGAAAAACAGATTTAAATTTCTTCCTGATGCTTCATGAAATTCCAGCATTGACGGAGCTTACATGAAACTGTAATAAAACAGTGCCTTAAGAACACTGACAACAAACTGCTAAAGAATTCAAGAATTAGTTAAGACTTGCCATTGCTTCAGAAAACTTGCAATGCCTGAAATCTTATACCTGACATGTAAAAGGAGCTTATTTTTTTCCTACAACATTCCTAAACATTTGACAACATTCCTAGACATTTACCAATTATGACTTATGAAGACAAAAATGAATTATGAAGACAATAATTTGATAAAAATCAAGATTTGAATAAAATGATAGAAATAATTTTATTTTCTTTCTTATAGAAAAATCAGAAAATATTCATCTTATCAGGAAATTATCAAAAAAATATGTACCCCAAATAAATGCAGAAGACAAGAAAAGAGTACTTCAGAAATGTGTCAGGTATGAATCTTAGTTCTCCTAATTCCTGCATAGCAATGGATAGTACATGTAATCTTTCCGAGTCTCAGTTTGAATAAGACAGGATTTGTTTTAATCAGACTTTGTTTTAATTGCCATGTCTGGGTTGTTTTTTGACAATGATATAAGATAATATTTATAAAACACATAACTCGGTGGCTCTGTCAAGAGTAGTGGTGCTCTAAATGACAATACATAAGCATAAGAGTTGGACACTGGATCCTATGTTCAATGCCACTTCTTATTTCACCTGTTGTTACACAGTGCCTCGAACTATGTGTCTTTTTGAGGATGATAGGCTCTTAAGTTCAAAATGGTGTTCACAGTTCAGTGATGACAGGTATTTAGGTTCATCTTTCTTTCTATTTTCCAGAATGTTCATTTGTGGAATGTAGTTCAGGAAGATGCCCATTCATTCCTGTGCTACTCTATGTGTTAAGTCAAGTTCAAGACTCTGTATTGTTATAAAAACTTCATTGGCCCCTAAATCATGTTTCACAACTGAGAAACAATAATAATTCATTACTAAAAACTGAGGAAAAAGGTTAATTGCCTGCACAAGAACCAACTCAACAAGGGTGATAGATTATTATTTTTCCTTTGTTATATAGGTGGAGAATATTTCTACATACAAAAAGAAATCCTTGAAAATCATTATTAGATTATATGGTGAATGCTTTGAACTCTGGGAGGTAAGGGGAAGCCAGGAGACCTTTTCCATAAAAAAGATTCCTAAGCTTAGGACTGCCTAAAGATGGTAGCAGTTTCTGTTAGGCCCACCCCTGTGTGTGTGTTTGTGTGCATGCATGTGTATGCATAAGTCTGGTCAGATGTAGATGGAACAAAACCTTGGACTTTAGCTGATTTTGCAGATTCTCAGTAAAAGACTTTGCTGAACAGGGCCCCGTTGAATGGTTGGTTGTGGCAAAAGAGAACTAGCTAAAGCCAGAAGGAGCTTTAAGAAACTCACAGCATGTTCTGGAAATGGAAGAATTTTCAAGGTACTTAAAGTGGCATTAAATTAGCGAAATAGCAAAAAAAAAAAAAAAAAAAAAATTAGCAAAATAACTATCACAGCTGATTGGGGTTTAAGGACATTACATTGTAGAGGATGAGATTATCGATTCTGAGGCTAGACTGCTCAGCAAATCTGGCTCCATTAGTCATATGCTGTGTGAACTTTAGCAAGTTGCTTTAAATTTCCTTATGTTTTAGTATTCCCAATTTAAAATGAAACCACTAAATAGTAGCTACCTATGAAGATGTTGTGAGTATTCATTGATTTAATATTTGAAATTTACAAAAAATAGCTTAGAATTGTTATTTATCACAAGGTAAACATTCTATAAGCACTAGCTCTTATCTCCACAGTGAACTTTGTGGTCTGACTTGGGGAACATAGTAAAAATAGATAACTCAGAAGATCACAGACAGATAACCTTTGGTACAAGATGTCTAGTTCCCACCCCCAACCCTGGAAATAAAGATAAAACCCCAAGTGAAAGAGGAGATAAGTCCCACACCATACTAGGTAAAATTTCTGCAATTTTCATGGAATGGGGGCTTGGAAAAATGTAGTTCAGTATACAAATAAAATCTATTTTATCCACCCTTCAGTTTGTGGACAAAATTAGTACCCACTGAAAGATTTGTGAGAATTGTAGGATACATATGAATTGCACATCAGGGAGACCTAACTTCGTCTCAGACACCAGAGAATGTCTCACAAAGGAAATTATTATAAGCTCAGTCTTAGAGGATGACTAAAAATTCTCTAGGCGACAAGATATGTACACACACACACACACACACACACACACACACACACACACACAAGAACACCTGTAAATTCTTGTCTAGATGACAGCAAAGGAATTATAAATCCAGAGAGCTGAACAAAATCCAGAGTGTCTTGAGCCTAAGGTATTTTCAGGGAAAATCCTATCATTTCTACTTCCAGGATTTATTTTAAATACATCAACTTATTTCCATTTTCACCGCTAGCAAACTGGTTTCTGACCCAGATTTCTAGAACAGCCGTAACTGAGCCTCATACCTACAAAACTGCTCTAATCCAACCCGGTTCCCAAATTATAGCTAGGCAAGGACCTTCAGAAATAGATACCTCAATACTTTTCTTTTTAAAACCACTCAACAGCTCCCAGTGTATTTAGGATGAATTTCAGAAGTTCTGATATGACATAAAAAGTCCTTGAAATGCTGATTTCTAACTCTCCAGCTCCCTTGTCTATCTCTGCTCCAGCCACAGTAGAATGTTCCCCCATTAAAACCTCTTCTCAAGGAAGGCAAGGGCTGTATGTAGCTCATCCAGTGTATCTCAGGATTCATGCTCATGCCCTGTATCATCAATGACTAGCAAATTGCCTGGCATAATGACATGATGGATATTTTTTTCTTCATATGACTAAGATGTTCATGCCCACATATTGTTCCAATGTACCTCCTCATTAAAACCCTAGGAACAGGGGCACTTGGGTGGCTCAGTTGGTTAAGTGTCCGCCTTCACCTCAGGTTGTGATCCTGGGGTCCTGGGATTAAGCCCAATGTCAGACTCTGTGCTCAATGGGGAGTCTGCTTCTCCCTCTTCCTCTGCCCCTCCACCCTGCTCATGCTCTCTCTAATGCTCTCTCTTTCTCAAATAAATAAATGAAATCTTAAAAAAAAAAACAACCGAGGAACAGAGGGTCTGTCATATTTTGAAGACACTACTAGATATTTTATCTAAATAAATCTAAATTAAAACACTCCCCAAATGTGTTACCTGCAAAATAAAAATATAATAAACCCAACTACTTATCCTTGCTATGAATGGCAGGATGAAGAAAAAAAGGATTTAATTACCCATGGGCTGAACTCTGTGGTAGTTTTTATACTTAATTTACATTAAGTAGGAGTGACAATAGAGTTTATTGTAATTTGTTTTTCCATTATTTTTCAAGAAGTGTAATTACTTGCATAATATTTTATTTCTAATATCAGTAAGATATTATTATTTAATGATCAGTTTGAAAAAGAATCCTGGTTTTCACTGTAGATGACTGAAGAATGAAAAATATTTATTTAGTTAGTTAATTAATAGTAAATAATCAGTGTGTATCATAAATTGTAGTATATTAAGAAATTACAAAAAAAATAAAGACCCATCCTCTGTAGGCTTATTTGATATATTATGATCATTTTTAAAAATGTCAAAAACAAATGTATTCTTCTTTAACTGTGTCTTTTTAATGACCAGTTATTTATTAAAGATAACTTTTTTATTTCTTAATTCTGAACAATGCAAATGTAGAATTTGCATATTTTATCCAGATTATTTGTAAAATATATATGAAATTTTAAGGTAAGACCATTTTAGTGAAAGACAATTATAGAAATGTGATAGCTAAGAGGCATCAGGACAGAGAAAAATGAAAATATGTTTTAAAATACTTTTGTCTGATTATTTTCCACTTCTTGTGATTTCATGCTCTACCAAGTCTTTGTAATTTCATCTTTGGGATTCTGTACAAACAGAAAGTCTAAACTGCCTGAATAAGAATTTCTTCCAATGGTGAGTAACATTCACAGACCAAATGGAGAGATGGTTTCTCCTAGATTTCTCAGTGACTTGGACGTACATGGAACAATTCAGGAACTTGAGAAGGAAAGAGATCTGAGAATCCCAGGAAGACCAGAGACTTAGAGGTAGCAAGAGATTGAAGGTAAATGGCATTATGTTAGAGTTGCCATATTTAGTAAATAAAATACAGAACACCCAATTAGCTTTGAATTCCAAATAACATAAACTGTTAGTGTAAGGATGTCCCAGGCCATATTGGCACATCATCTACTAAAACATTATTTGTTGTTTAGTAAAATTCAAGTATACCTGCGTGTCTTGTATTTTATCTTCCAATTTAGTTATGTTTCACCTTTCAGATCCTGGACTACTGAGAGGTCTTTCAACAAAAATTTACATATTCTAAGTTTGGTAATAGCAATAATGAAAACTTTTAGAACACTATGAGCCCTTTTTGCATTTTTAAGACGTTATATATACATTATATCCTTTAATCCTCACAAGAATCCTATGAATAAGTATTGTTATTATTCCCTACTTCATAGGTAAGGAATATATATATTGAAAAGAAAAGCTAAGAAACTTGCCAAACAACATGGTGCAATCAGTACTGTAATATATCAAGTACCTTTGAATAAGGGAGATATTCAGGGAAGAGCCAAGCAATCTGACCACAGGGTTGAAAGAATGACCAATGTAGACTCCTAAGTGATGACAGCAGGGACCTTCCCACAGGCTTAGAGCTTTCAGTGACTCTGATATCAACACATAGCTGGAGAACTTATTTACACGTGCTAGATTTTCTACTATGGCCTGTTTGTGTGGAATTGGAGAATGTAATTCCTGAAGTCATCATCAGGAAATCTTCAGAAACCGTAAGTTGGGGAATGTCATCAAAAAGACATGACTGCCAGTTGACATGTGAGCTGGACTGAGACACTGCAAGGTCCTTCAACCCCTCCCCTGTCCCAGGACCCTGGGTTCTGCTTGCCTTTCCTGCTCCCAGAGGCTGCTCCAAGGACACAGCCTCGAGATAGTAATGCAGTGTTGATAGGATATGTGACTAAACCCAGTTATTTATATAAGCTTTTAAGATTTGGTGGGCGGGTGCAAGGATCCATTTGTCTTGTTGCTACCCAAGACAGCCCTCCTATGCAAGTCTCCTTTCCTTATTAAAACTGTTACCTACAGGGACACAGGCACCTTGATGTTTATAGCAACATTATCTACAATAGTCAAATTATGGAAACAGCCTGTGTGTCCATCGACTGATGAATAGTTAAAGAAGAGGTGGTATATACATACAATGAAATATTACTCAGCCATCAAAGAGAATGAAAGCTTGCCATTTCCAATGATGTGGATGGAGCTAGAATTTATTATGCTTAGCAAATAAGTCAGTCAGAGAAAGATAAATACCATATGATTTCACTCATATGTGGAATTTAAGAAACAAAAGAGATGAACATATGGGAAGGGAAAAAAGAGAGACGGAAGGAAACCAGATAGAGATAGAGAACAAACAGAGGGATGATGAAGAGAGGGTTGTTGGGGGATGGGCTAAATGGGGGATGGGTGTTAAGGAGGGCACTTGTAATGAGCACTAGGTGTTGTATGTAGGTGATGAATCACTAAATTCTACTGAAACCAATATTATGCTATATGTTAACTAGCTAGAAATAAAAATTTGGAAAAATAAATACATAAATAAAGTAAGAACAGGACACATCTCTTCCCCTCAAGGAATATGCAAACCAAATTTCTGTAATATAAATAAAGTCCAGAGGCTTAGTGCTGGTGGTGAGTAAATTCAAGGTAGAATTTAAACATCCTCTGAGAAACGGGCATTAAAAAAAAATGCAAGCCCCACTATAGGTAGATTTTAATAGTTAATTGGAAAGACTGCAGTTCTACAAGTGGAATACTGATAATTTTAATTTAATTTAATTAATTAATTAATTTGTTTATTTACTTATTTTTGGAATATCAATAATTTTAATGAATGATTTGGAAATTACTTAAAAGGAAACTGTCACACTAACTCAAATTGTGCATACCAATATTGAGTCCTTTACTGAAAGATGTGACCATTAAATGAAAACAGAATATAAAAAAAACTGCATAAAAATATCTGGGATATAAGACTATAAGAAGATGATATTATGTGTATAAAATTTAAAAAAGAAAACCTGGCAGTCATTCAAAAATATAATTTGAAGATGAGTATTAATGCATTAAATTGTAAGGCCATCTCCATGTTGCTCCCATGGTTCAGGTTATAGAGTTATTTAAAATGGGCTAACTCTGTGATGGGTGTTAAAGAGGTCACTTGTGATGAGCACTGGGTATTGTATGTAAGTGATGAATCATTAAATTCTACTCCTGAAACCAATTTTACACTGTATGTTAACCAACTATAATTTAAATAAAAATTGAGGGAAAAAAAGAAAAAGAAAGAAAGAAAGAAGATGACATAGAGCCCTTTAATATACTTGAAAAAATGCACTTTCTTTAGGAAAACAAGATAGATGCAATAGCTTGAGCCTTGATTAAACAAAAAAACATATATTGCTAAATACATATTATTAGCTGAGTATCATAAAATATGGTGAAGTACACCAAAAATAGTATTTTCACTTTGAATTTCTGGTAAGTAAATTTAAATACAAAGTATGAAGGAGAAATACTTTAAAATTAAGTTATTAATGGTGTTTTCAGTTTTATATACCCACTTCACTTATTTCTTACTCTTTTCTTTCTGATGTTTTCATTCTGGCTAGACGTTACTCAGAGGTAAATTTCAATTGAAATTACTACTAAGTGAATTTTTTAAGGGACTAATAAGTTAATTTATTTTGGCATCTAAAATTCTTATTATAAAATTACCTAGAGTAGTCATAGCTACTAAACTTAGGTTATTGCTTGAATTCATTATGCATTTTGAGAATTCCTTTCAAGTTATGCCAAGTAGTCTACATTATGAAGCAGCCATATGTTCTTTCTTTGGATTTGTTTTCTTCAAATAAGATTAAAATATACATGGTTTTTAATATGAATTTTACTTTAAAAATATTAGTGATAAAATTCATTTTTTCTTATATAACCTTTAAAATTAACTAACTAATGTATACACACACTCTTTCTGTTATGACTAGTCTCTATTTATTCAAAAGTAATGTGGGGAGTGAAGTGAATTTAACCACAGGTTTTATAATTACAAAAATCTAAGCAAATGCTCTTCTTTCAAAGTTTGCCCTTTAAAATACAAAAAATGTATCACCACTTTTTTCCCCCCTGTCTGATGTTTGGGCTGTGATTATTTTAAATGATAACTGACTGTATTACCTCATATAAAATTTAAACTTTTATCACCAAATAAGAATCAAAAGATAGTTGAGGGAGAGGAAACACGTGGTTATAAATGCATATATACATACATACATGTAAGAACTCTTGTTAGTTTTAATCCATTTAGGCTAATAAAAACATAAAATATTTAAACCTGTGAGTTTTAAATATATATATACCTCTAATATGAATTGACCAAGGATAATGTATAAGAAAAGCAACATTTTTTTTTTTTTTTTTAAGAAAAGAGGTTTAGATTTGGAGAATTATGGAAATGAGTAGTTGCAATGTAACAACAGATGGTGTATATAATAAATACACTATATTAAAGGATTTACCCTTCAGATGCAAGTTCAATTTAAAGCATTTTATTTTACTAGTTTTTAATTTAAATTCACTTAATTAACATATAGTGTATTATTAGTTTCAGAGGTAGAGTTCAGTGACTCATCAGTCTTATACGATACCCAGTGCTCATTACATCATGTGCCCTCCTTAATGTCCATCAACCAGTTACCCCATCCCCCCACCTCCCTCCCCTCCAGCAACCCTCAGTTTATTTCCTATGATTAAGATTCTCTTATGGTTTGTCTCCCTCTCTGATTTCATCTTGTTTTATTTTCCCTCCCTTTTCCTATCACCCTCTATTTTGTTTCTTAAATTGCACATATGAATGAAATCATATGATAACAGTCTTTCTCTGGTTGACTTACTTTGCTTAGCATAATACCCTCTAGTTTCATCCATGTCATTGCAAATGGCAAGATTTCATTTTTTGATGGCTGAGTAGTATTCCACTGTATATATATATATACACCACATCTTCTTTATCCATTCATCTGTTGATGGACATCTGGGCTCTTTCCATAGTTTGGTTATTGTGGACATTGCTGCTGTAAACATTGGGATCCAGTTGCCCCTTTGGATCACTACATTTGTATCTTTGGGGTAAATACCTAGTAGTGCAATTTCTGGGTCATAGGATAACTCTTTTTTCAACTTTTTGTGGAACTCCCATTCTGTTTTCCAGAGTGGTTGCATGAGCTTGCATTCCCACCAATAGTGTAAGAAGGTTCCCCTTTCTCCACATCCTCACCAACATCTGTTGTTTCATGACTTGTTAATTTTAGCCATTCTGAAATGGCCAAAGGTGTTAAGGTGGTATCTCATTGTGGTTTTGATTTATATCTTCAACAAATGATGTTGGGAAAATTGGACAGCCATGTGCAGAAGAATGAAACTGGACCAGTTTCTTACACCACACACAAAAATACACTCAAAATGGATGAGAGATCTAAATGTAAGATAGGAATCCATCCAAAATACTAGGAAGAGAACACGGGCAGCAACCTCTGTGATCTCAGTCACAGCAACTTCTTGCTAGACATGTCTCCAAAGGCAAGGGAAACAAAGGCAAAAATGAACTATTGGGACTTCATCCAGATAAAAAAGTTTTTGCACAATAATTTAAAGCATTTTAATGTAGTTGATATGGTTTAAAAGTGTGCAGAAACATGAAAATGTAACTTTGGAATTTTCATGAAGGGGCTGGATTAGAATACCTTTTGTTAATTGCCTCCAATATTGTTATTATAACTTTTCACTAAAATATTAATAAAGGTAGGCAAAAAATGTCAATGCATAAAAATCTTTAAAACTAAAAGTCATAGTACAAATATTCCCAGGACCTAAGAGAAATGTTTTAGACATGCAGATATAGTCTTCATAGTCTAAAATAAATGGACAAAGGGATTCAATGTATAGTTTGCTTGTGGTTTGATGACTTTTTTCCAGAACTACAATGAAATATTAATTCTCTCACTCTTAGCTGCATTGCATCAAGAATGTCATATTTCTAATCTGTAGACACTGTTTCAGGTTAGACTGCATTATTGTAAATTTTACGTCATGCTCTTCCCATGTGCAATCAATGTTACTATTTTATATCCATTCAGAATTCATATAAAGCAGTAATTTAAAATGTGGAGAGATTATCTTTGGAGATAAGATTGTATGAATAAAGTTTTGAGACAACCATCCCTGAACCCACAGAGCAATGTATTTTAGAGTTATGGATTTACAAGTGCTTGACCAATTCAGATAGTGAAGGAAAAAATTGGAGCATGAGTCTAAAGAAACACAATGAATTTTTGTCAGGTATTGGAAATTAGTCTAGAAATTATGCACTACAACTTTCTTTTCAGCTGTAAATAAGAAAAGCACATTTAAACAGTACTGAAATATAAAGTAAGCATGACAAACACCTGAAAGATTTAAAGCACAATAATACATTTAAGATATGTATATTTAGAATCCCGGCAAAGCAGTATAACATTACCCCAGAGATTCCCCCAATATATTGTTTTCATCACCTCAATTTCTTGGGGTATCTTAGTCTTTGCTCTTCATAATAAATTTAGAATGATCTTCTTATCTCTCCCTCAAATGTTCTAATATTGTTTGAAATTGTATTGATCTACAGATCAATTTGAGAAAAACTAATATAATAATGATATTAATTTTCTTAGAAATACCTTTCTATTTATTTATATCTATTTAAGACTTTTTAAATGACTTGTCAAAAGGGGGAAGGAATATATGTATGCATAATATAGGTCTTACATATCATTTTCTTAATTTTTTTCTATATCCTATAGATTTTATAGATATTTAAAAATGCTAAGGATCCTGTTTGTTGTTGAATATAGTGTGCATGTGTATAGATATATATCATTAAATTAATATGTACTGAAATAGAATTTTGGTATATCATATTGCCAAATTATCAATGTTTTAAGACATAAGAATTATAACCCGTATATTTGCAACTCCAATTAAAGATGACTTAGTAGTATATAATAACAAATGTACATACCTTTGCTGTCTATAAATTTGGAGTTGATTCAATTTATTGTAATTTCCCTTTTGCATATAAAATGGTAACTGTGCTACTACCAAAGAGAGGAATTCAGTGACAGAAACAGGGATGAGAGGAAAATTTTCACTATATTTTTCAGTACTTCCCAATTTTTGACCCTGTGAATATCTTCCATATTCAAAGCATATGATATATTTTTTCATTAATGTCCTGTTGAAAATTATAAAGAAAAAATGCAGATGAAAAGATGATGAGTTGAAATAAAAAAAGAGAACATAATTATATAACATATCTAGGTCAAGAAAAGATAAGTAATTAGAGAAGAATTGAAATCTTACCAGAGCAGTACAGAAAAGAATTGATAGTGTAAAATATTAGAGCAGGGATATAGAGAACACATTTTTGTACTGCTTTATAAATCTAAGGAAAAAGAGACAATGGCATGGAGAAGATGAAACAGAACAATAACTGTTGAAGGTATAAGCTAGAAATGTAAACTACATTTTGTGAATGTTCACAATTGTAATAAATTACTATATAGAAATGTTCCTATTATTCTGAAATTGGCAATGAGGATCCAAAGCTGAAGATAAAATCTCATTATTTATCCTTTACCTATGAGAAAGCCATCAATGAGTCACTAAGAATCACATATAAAGAACGTTGCCAGGGTCTCTATCTCAATCAGTTTTCCTTTTACTTCGCATGACATCACCACCATCTTCTATATATACAGGACACTGCAATACAGGACAGTGAAGGGGTGTACTTGGAATTGTGTCATTGGCTTAGTTGGAGACATTGTAGTTTCTCTAAAGGGAGCTTACTTTTCAGATACAACTTTGAGTCAAGTGAGGTTGACTACTTTCTAAAAGAACCATTTAAAGAGATGAAAGTTGACTTGAAGAATGAAAGCCTGACAATTCATTTCACAATTGGAAATCTACTTACCTAATAGCATTGATTAGTTGTCCTATGCCTATCTAAAAGGCTGGAAAGACAATTGAAGACAGATGGAAGGATAAAGAGAATGACTAGCATTGGAATCTTCTGCTTGTTTTGCCACAGCAAAGACCTATCATTTCCCCTTGGGTCTAAAGATACTGAAGAAGAGAACCTTGAATGGTTACTCAATTCAAGAGGATGGCCTGGATGGTGAAAGGGAAGAATAGGTGGCATAATTGGGCCTGAATTTTCTTTTTCAGGAACTTATAGTTAAGTCATCTTCTGGTATTACACGAGAGAGGTAGAATTTAAATGTCTACTGCTCAGAAGATAGTAATTGGCAATAAGTGTTGGTTAAAGATGCAAGAATAAAGTTCAAGCATATAATAAAAACCATGAACAGGAAGTGAAATAGAATTTGCTCTTAAGACCTTAAGAAAGGAGGGAAAAGAATTCCTGAAGCAGCCCTTATACACCTCCATCACACACTCAAAGAAATTGGACTACAATAAGGATTGAAAGGGTAGAGACAATACCCGTTTGAAACTCCAAGATCCAAGATTACATGTATAGCTGGGCTTGGGGAGAGGAAAAGAGAGGGATTAATTTTAAATAAGACATAAATTTTGCATTTTAAAGAGAATGGATATTTTGTCACTAAATGTAATCAAGATGTATGCCATCTGCCAAAAATTGCTCTAGGGGTCAGCAGTTAACATTCTGGAGAGCATGCTTACAAGTAGTCATTGGAGAAATATAAAACTGCTTCAAGTTTATGTCCTTCAAAATTTCGACTGCTAAATAAATTAGTTACCCAAGGAAGCAGTAGGAACAATTGGAGCAGAAATGGCAAGACAACTATGCCCAAAGAGAATAATTCAGACCTGAAAAAAATAAATCACAAGTTCACATTCTTGAAGGGCCAAGGATCTCTTAAAACCAGTGTGTAGTACTTGAGATGTGCTTTTGGATTCCCAAAGCCCACAGATATGCACATGAAAGAACATAAGGGAGGGGCGCCTGGGTGGCTCAGTTGGTTAAGCGATTGCCTTCGGCTCAGGTCATGATCCTGGAGTCCTGGGATCGAGTCCCGTATCCGGCTCCCTGCTCAGTGGGGAGTCTGCTTCTCCCTCTGACCCTCTTCCCTCTTGTGCTCTGTCTCTCATTCTCTCTCTCTCAAATAAATAAATAAAATCTTTAAAAAAATAAAAAAAGAACATAAGGGAAACTTCAGGGGAGAGGTAAGAAGAATTAGAGAATGTGGATAAAACACAGAAAATATCTGAGGACCTCAGGCCTGCAAAAGTTACACCCATTTTGCCCTGTAAGCAAAGACAGCCTGAGAATGAGGATAAAAATTTGAAGAAGCATAAGAGAATAAAAGAAAATAAAGCAGAAGCCCTGACAAACAAACAAAATGAAACAAAGTAAAACCAACAAAAAAAAATTCCTAAAGCCAGTGGTATTTCTAATATTAGGAAAACATTCCTAAAGCAGAGGCCCTGAAAAAGGAACAAAAAAACAAAGCAACAACAAAAAAAAATGAACAACAAATAAAAAAACATTTAAAAAGCCAGTGGTATACTGGTTGGGAAGGAGAAAAAAACAAACAAACAAATAAGCAAAACACGCCAACTACTTTCTTCATGGTTAATTTCAAGATACCATCTTGATGTTCCTTAACATAAGCTGGAAAGAGATGCTAATAAATGGCTCTCACCCTCTGATAAGAGCTAGTTCCAGGCCATCGTTGCCTGAAAATCACCTTACTTCTAGACTTTTTCAATTGAATGGGAAAATATATTCTCATATTCCCATTATAATTTAAAAATGGTAGCCGTATGATATATCATTCAAAACTGGGAAAGTTTTAAGAATAAAAGTATTGCTACTATTAATTTTGTTGAGACACAAGGCTTAAATTTAGACATTCCAGGCAAACTGAGATGTATGCCCACCCTAAGGGAGGCATTTTGAGTTGTGTGCTATGATATAAATTATGTAAAAATAGTTCCACTCATATTTAGAATTAAGTAATCCAAAAGTGACTATATTTTGCCTGGTATGTTTATAATTACAATGCAGCAAAGATAGGAGCCAAGGACTTAGTTGTGAAGCTCTTAATGCACAGTTATACGAAAAAGTCTTATATATCACTATTCTCACCCAATAAAACATTTACCAAAACAAAGGCCATAAACTGGTAGCCCTATAGGTCACTTGTCAAATACAGACAAATTCTTTCTGGTAAACAATGTGTTAACTAAGTTAAATATTAAACATATTTATTCCTGAATCTTTATTCAACACTTGTATTATGGGAAACTCAAAAAATCTAATACTACTCTTTGTTATATTTACTGATTTTTTTCTTACTGTAGATTTGTTATCTTACATGTTTTATAATTTCAGATTATGAGCTAATCTTATCTGTGGGAAACCAGGCCCTCCAGAGCCAGTTTGCTTTTGCTCCTGCTGCATTCCAGCCATCTCACGGGCCTAAGGCCCCATACTGTGGTAGTTTTTTGACTTGAAAATTTCTGACCCATATGGGTTATATAAATGTGAATCACAATTTCTAGGTTTATAGTTAGAAATTCTAAGGGCTAATTTCAAGATCAGACTAGCATACTGCTCCAGCATAAATATATACACTTCTTTTTCTAGTTTTATGTCTGTAGAGAATAACTTTAATTAATTAAATTTTCAGATATTCATTTAAAAATATCTTGATATTTAGTAATTTGGGGCATTCAGGATATTTTTTTAATGCCAAAACTAGGTACTGAAGCTGATATTTAAACTGGTATCAGTTAGTTCTCATCTTAGGTAAGACCTAAGAGTGGAGGGAGAAAACTACAAAGATCTCACATTCATTATTGAGCTAATTTATGCAATCAGGTGAACATCATGCAATAAGAAATTAAACCCAGGCATTATCATGATCAACTTGGACCAATCTAGATCTTCTTTTATAATTGGGAGGACCCTATAAATGTGTATGAAGGTATGTACACAATGTCTATTATATGTAGTCTGAGGATTTTTGTTGTTGTTGTTTTATAATACAGAAATAAACATATAACCAGAAAGCAAATGTGAATTTGTTATCCACCAAAGGAAAAAAATGAAAACATTCCTAATGCCATGGCCAAAATCAGAAGATGAAAATATATCATGTACTTTATTCTCAAATCATTGTACAAAGCAATATACCAAAAAATATACTCACACATATTATGATCTATGCATGAATGTATAAAAAGTTATTATCACATATTCAAACACTCAGAAGGAAGGGCACCTATGTATTCATTCTTGAACAAATATCTCAAATCCAGACTACAGAAAAATGATTGATTAATTAGAATGATATACTAAGATACAAAATAATCATGTTATCAGAGAATGCATGCAGGCAATGCAAAGATCTATAAAAATAAATATAAGTTCCAACAGTAACTATAAGGCAGCCTAAAAAATAAGCAATGCCCCTGATGAAGCTGACCCTAGAAAAAAATCATGGTAAACTCCATGGTGACTCTTATAGTCTATTCAGAAGAGACACAGGTCACTTTGGCTCATATTTCGTTTTTTTGTTTGTTTTGTTTTATTTTAAAAAAGATTTATTTATTTATTTGAGAGAAAAAGAGAAAGAGAAAGTGAGCATGGGTGGGAGAGGGGCAGAGGAGAGGGAAAGAGAGAATTTTAAGCAGACCCCGAACTGAGCACGGAGCCCAACTCAGGGCTTGATCTCACCACCCTGAGATCATGACCTGAACTGAAATCAAGAGTTGGATGTTTAATCTACTGAGCCACCCAGGCATTCCTGGCTCATATTTCATTACCTTTTCCCAGAGAAGGACAACAAATATTTGAATAATCACAAATATCACATCAACAAAATCCTTATGTTATGAATGTAATATATTATAAAGAATATTTTGACTTTTATTTATTATCCCATGGAAAAATAAAGTTGTGTAGTAGGCAGCATTTTAAGATAGCCCTAAGATTCCTGCCCCTTCCCTCTGCTGTATGAGTCCTGTATGATTCCCAACCTTGGATATATGAGTGGATTTTGTCAATACAATGGAATACCATTCCTGTGATTCTGCTATTTCATATGGTGGAAGTGTTTTTTTCAGATGTATTTAAGGTCCCTAATTGGTTGGATTTGAATTAATCAAAAGTCTTGGGTAGGCTTGACCTGATAAAGTGACCCCTTAAAAGAGACTGAAAGATTTGAAAGGTGAGAAATTATACTGATGACCTTGAAGTAGCAAATTGCTGTGCTATGCAGAGGGCCACAAATCAGGGATGGGGGTTGGCTATAGAAGCTCATAATAGCTCTTGGTTGATAGCCAGAAAGAAAGTGGAGATCTCAGTCCTACAACCACAAGGAACCTAATTCTGTCAACAACAAGTGAACTTGGAAGAGGATCCTGAGCCTTAGATGCGACTGCAGACTAGCACCTTGACTGCATCCTTGTGAGATCCTGAACAGAGAACCCAGTGAATACATCTAGATCCAATTTCATGTTCCATAAAAACTGTGATAAAAATAAATGGGGTTTGCTTTAAGCCCCTGAGTTTGTAGCATTTGTTGCACAGAAATAAATTAATAATATAATTATTTTAAAGACCTACATAATGTTAATAATTCTAACAGTAGTAATAACTATAATACTGATGAAAACAATACATCTATTTTATGCTCAGGATACTGTTGCTGAACTTCTATCAGTTTATGCAGAAATATACTGTTTTATTAACAACAACAATTGAATAATATGTACTGATTTCTTTTACTTAATAAAATAAAGAATGCCTATGAGTTGAGAGAACAATAAATGACCTATGACTTTATTTTACTAACACCTTCAGCAGATTTACTCACATTTTATTTTATTCTTGTTTTTAATTAAGGTTGTGATTTTTTAAAAAATTCATTTTGCCTTGTAAACAATATTTGAACTCCTTTATTTTGTTTTCAGTGTTAGGATAAAATTAAAAAAAAAAACTGGGCAGAATAAAATTAGTCTACACTTCTTTATTTATAATGTATTTTCATTTATATATAATAGCAATAGTCAATACCAATAATTTTCTTACATATACAGAGACTTTCAGCTTCAATTTAATAAGGAAATAGCTGAAATGAGCATACTCCCACCCTGAGAAGACAGAAAAAAACCTATAAGATTATAACTTTACTTCATCAATGCACTGAGGTCATGGGTTGATCAGTCAGCCTAAAATCTAAGAAGAAACAAGCGCTTGAGAGAGAGAAAACAAGAAAAAGCACAAAAGGAAGACAGGGCTGCTATACAAATAGTTAAGTGAAATGCTGCTAAAATTTTGGACAAATTGCTAAGGGCTAAGTATATGTTAGAATGAAAGTATAAAAGCCCAGACACAGGGGATCTCTATCTACTAATAGGCTTGTTTTCACAGTCTTCAAGAGAAAGACAAAGGGCAGGACAAGAAATGGGAAACCACTTTCATTTGTGTATTATATACAAATGAGCATGATGCACTCTGCAGGACAGCACCTCACATGCTATAGGAAAAAACACAAAGCCCTACCTGATCCTTTTCCTCCATGAAACTAGACTTAAAGAGCTATAGGAGGGCAGCAAACTACCACACATAGAGCAGGGAGAATACTACCATGAAGAGAAAAGGAAAGCATCCCTCTAAACTCAGGAGGGAATAGGGAATGATATGGATCCAAATATAGAGAAATTTCTCATTATGGGGGAAATGGTAGGATCACCAGAAAGCCCCTTATCCCTGAGACCTAATGGTTGTTTAAGACTGAGGGTACAAAGGATAACAATGAACATCCCTTCTCACCACTTTTCACAAAGCTAGCAAGCACCAAGTAAAGAGCAAGAAAGTAACATTGGGGGAGGAACAAGGGTGTGGAGAGAGATCATTTCTAAGGAAGAAATATATAGGAAAATGTAAAGCTGATAGAGGAGCAGATATTGAGAAAAACTCATTGGCAAATCAATCTTTTCCCTGAGCACAGGAGAATGCTAGGAAAATTGTGATCATTAGAAGCAGTGAAGATAACAACAGCCACCAGAAAACTGAAACACAGTTGGACTCTCACACGCTAAAAGCTTAGCAGAAGAAGAGTTATAACAGTTTCTAGGGAAAACACGATTTGCCTTTGTCTTGAATGCCCTCCACACAATGTCTGTCTCTCAAACAAAAATTAAAAAAACAAGAATATATGCACATTCAAAAGATATAAACACTGTCAAGGGACAAAACAGCCACAGAACCAAAGCCACATGTATTCCAGATGCTGGAAATATCAGAGAGAAAATTAAAATTATGATTTACATGTAACATGTTTCAGGCTCTGCATGAACTGATGGTGACTTTCAAGCAGAAAGAGGGAACATTTAACCAACTGAGCCACCCAGGCACCCCGAGAGATGGAACATTTAAGAACATCAAATTGGAATGTTGAAAAAAATGTATTAACAGAGAATAACTTTATTTTTTTATTTTTTAAAGATTTTATTTATTTATTTGAGAGAGAGAATGAGATAGAGAGAGAGAGAGCATGAGAGGGGGGAGAGTCAGAGGGAGAAGCAGACTCCCTGCCGAGCAGGGAGCCCGAAGTGGGACTCGATCCCAGGACTCCAGGATCATGACCTGAGCCGAAGGCAGTCGCTTAACCAACTGAGCCACCCAGGCGCACAAAGAATAACTTTATGTATTATTTAGTAGACCTCAAGCAGCTAAGGAAAGAATTTATGAATTTAAAGATAAATACATTATCCAAACCAAAAAACAAAGAGAAATAAAAATTAAACAAACGCAAAAAAATAGAGCACTGAAGAGTTGTACAAATTCTAATGCTCTAGCAAACTGGCATTTGGAATTCCAGAAGGACAGAGGAATTTCTAGAAAGAAGAAACAGAGAATGGGCAGAAAAAATATTGAAAAGATAATGGCTGAGAATTTTACAAAAGAAAAAAGCAAGCAAACAAGAAAGAAAGAAAAAGAAAAAATGCTAACTACACAAATTCAGAACAGTCAGAAAACACCAAGAATAAATACCAATAGAACACATACAAACACATAGGTCTATGCACATTATATACGAAGTACTTGCTATCTGAATTAAAGAAAAATCCTTGAAAGAGGCCAAGAGAAAAGTAATATTAAAGAGAAAAAAAGATAAGAATTATAGTTATGAAAATTATAACCAAAGTGAAAGAGACATTCATAATTAACTTCTTACCTAAAAGCCAACTTGGTTTCTTAAAAATACAAATGGTTCTAAAGAGAGGGATTTATAGCCCTTTTTTCTTAAATTATATCACCTCCTGTGGAAAAGCAGATTATGTTGGTAGCATAATTTCTATTATAGAAATTAAAGACTGTATTTCAGAAAAGTATAACAGGTGCACAGCATCAACTCATAAGTCACTGACAAGGGAGTTGATTCATGGTTTTTACCACTAAATTAATCATTCTGCTCATCTAAACTTCTTTGAATTTTTTTTAAAGTATTGCTTTTTATTTAAATGTGTTGCTTTGGAGAAATGCATTATTGTATGCAATTTCAACAAACTTTCAACATTAGTAAGTCCTTTGAGCAGCCTGAACAATATTTCCCACTAAAGCTCTTCTATGTCTGTGCAATTAAAAATTACAAAAGAGAGCTACAAAAATAATTTCTACAAACACAGGCAATCATATATTCATATTGTTTTCGGATCACTTCTTATATATGGATATTATGGAAGTATCTGTTCATGGTCTTGAAGGCACACTGGTCCCTTCAAGCTTTAGGAATATCTGTGTGTTCATCAGGTAAAACATGCTCTAGAGCATGACAGAGACGTGCAGAAATGTAAAAGGGGCCTTAGAAGTTGCTTAACTTGTCTTCAATTTGGTCCTATTCCTTGGTTAAAATTTTGGGGGGTTCCCACTAAGTCAATCTACAATAACCATTCTAGAATCACCACCTCAGATAGCAACAAAAAAAGTACCAGTGTCCTTTCTATTATGTCCCAGATAATTTACATTAAAAAAAATGTTCCACATTGATGTTCTTTTTATTACATGAGAAACTGCATTTTGCAATTTTAATTATAATATTTAGATATTCTCCCCAAATAATAAAACATTAATTATATCATAATTTGAAATGAAGTAAAGAAAAAGGACGTATATTTAGCAACAATATAGATAGTCAAATGATCCATCTCAAATTTCATAATGCAGTGTGAAAATATTTCCCATTTTTTAAAACTTAATTTTTGGGGCCCCTTGGTGGCTTAGTCGTTAAGCATCTGCCTTAGGCTCAGGTCATGATTGGCTCAGGTCCTGGGATCAAGCCCCTCATTGAGCCCTCCATCAGTCTCCCTGCTCTGCGGGAAGCCTGCTTCTCCCTCTCCCACTGCCCCTGCTTGTGTTCCCTCTCTCCTGTGTCTCTCTCTGTCAAATAAATAAATAAAATCTTCAAAAAATAATAAAATAAAAAAAAATTCCATTATCTTTTCTAATGTAATGGAACACTAGTCTATTTTATTTACTTTTTTTAAAGATTTTATTTATTTATTTGACAGAGAGAGACACAGCGAGTGAGTGAACACCGCAGGGTGGCTGGGGGAGGGAGAAGCAGGCTTCCCGCGAGCGGTGAGGCTGATGCGGGGCTCTATCCCAGGACCCTGGGATCATGACCTGAGCAGAAGGCAGACTCTTAACGACTGAGCCACCCAGGGGCCCCAACACTAGTCTATTTTAAAAGTGAGTAAGGTACAAAACATAATATTAGCTTTATTTTTAGGGAGAGGGATAGGCGGGGGAAGGGCAGAGAAAGAGGGAAGAGGAAGACTCTTAAGCACGCTCCACACTCAATGCAGAGCTGGACATGAGGCTTGATCTCATGACCCTAAGATCATAACCTGACCCCAAATTAAGAGTCAGACCCTTAACCAACTGAGCCACCCAGGTGCCCCAAAACATAAATTTTTCTAAGGGTGCCGAATACTGTCAGCACTCCATATAAAAGAAGTAAGTTAATTATCATTTTAAAAAGTGGAAAATAACCAATTGTCCAAATACATAATTGAGAAAATATAGTACATATTTGATAAAATTTTATACATACAATTAGAAATATTTTCAAACATTTATTTAATGCTCACTCTGTAAATTGCAGTGTTACATTTGTATAGATATTAGTTATAATCCTTATGAGAATCTATAGTCAGGAATTATCATACCCATTTTAAAGATGAAGAAATAGAAGAATCCATGAGACCTGGAAACTTTTCCAAGTCACCCAGGGTGTAAAAGATTATATGTATGACTCCAAAATCTTTTAAAAATGTATACCTATTTGAAAGATAACTAGGGGCATAGACACTAACACAATAATTGTAAAAATAAAATGTAAATGGATATATTTTATGCATAATACTTATGTATATATGTATAGTTAGGACAGCAGTGGCTTATGTTGTAGATTCAAAAACATCTTTTCTCTTATCCCCGGTTCATCCCATGCTAAATATATCTCAATGTGATGGGCTTATGGATGATTCCTTATGCTTTTGCATGCCCTTGGAGTTTTTTTAAAGACTCTGCAATAAGCATATATTACTATATGTAATCATTAAAATAAGCTTGCTTAAAGTGAGATCACATGCACATGATTCAATTGTCTTTATAATTCATTATAATTGTCAGTATTGGATTATTATTAACTTCAGAATCACTTGTTTAGCATCTGAATTGAAAAAAGAAATTCCTTAAGTGTAGCACTGCTCTGCATTCAATTAGGTGAAGGCTGGTGAAAGAATCACGAGACTTTATGGGACCAAATAGCTGAGTTTCAGTGAACTATTTTCAGACTGAACTACAGACTGCAACTATGACATTGACTAACTATGCTATGAAATTTGATTACAAATATGCATAGAAGAAGAGAACTTCAAGCCTGACAACTCAAAAAAACACTACCGGAAGGCCTACACAAAGCTCTGGCTTTAGCTGTAATGCCTTAGTAATATCATATCAATCAATGAAAAACATGAAGAGCTATAATTTAGCTAAATTTTGAATTTTGTTATAAAAATATTTTCATGACTTTTTCATAAAGAAGTCTTCAGATTTTGAAGGGATACCACAATTTACATTACTCTTAGTATTATCATTATTTACTCTAGATGTATTCCAATGAAGTGTAAAATATTTCCAAAATATTATTCTGCATCAGTTTTTGCTCATGGTAGGTATAAGTTCAAATACAGTACCATGAGAAAACGTTGGATAAATACCTTTTGCCTTGTTTTCGATAGATATGTATTCCAAACTGTCCATCGTCCCTTCCTTAGGGATCTGTCTTTGCCTTACTTCTTGTCCCAAACACAGTAGAAGCAGCTCGCTAAAGCTGAAGCTGTTTTGCCACATGTTCTATAGTTTCAGTCTTCTGCGGACAGACAAAGGCAAGGGGACCCAAAGGAGTTAAACAATCGAACGAAAGTCTTCTTCTACTTAAGATTCTCAAGAGGTGCCCAGACGCCTGTTTTTCCCAAGGACTGCTTGCTGTTCTCTTCTGTTGATTTCCGAGTTCAATGTAGCATCCTTTTTCTTATCAGGTTAGTCACACTTTGTTTCTATTGCTTGCAAACACATTATCTGAACTAATTCTTATTTCAACACACACACACACAGACAAAAACACACACATGCTCCCTCACTTTGTGTAGGACTTTTTTCTGGAGTATGTAAAAAGTAAAATTATTAAAGAGCACTATTTAAAATCACAGTATATTATATAGACATATAATAATCATGTTGCCATGTGATGTGGTCGAGATTTGAGTTGGACATCTAGTAGAAAGTCTATCAGAAGGTAGGTCACCAAACTGTCCAGGAGAAAAGATAGTGCTACAAACTGATATCTAAAATCAACCAAATTTTATCTATCGCTATGTTGTAATTATTGACCAGTTATTATTTCTATAAAGTCTTTATTTTAGCAAAATGCCAAATAACATGATTAAACTTCTTAATGCAATAAAATCTAGACAAAATATTTTGGAACAGATCTTTCAAAACATTGATTTTTGAGCAATGCAGAAGCTCTTCCTCTGTTCTTAGTTTTGCTTTGACTACTGGCCTTTAAGAACTACTTGTCTGGACTAAATACTGGGATACTGGCTATTTAAATGTATATCCCTTACAATAATATCTATGTGGTTAATTACATTTTTGGTCTTCCACAAACAAAGGAGACTTTAATAATTATTAAAGAAGTCAAGCTTTTACTATTCTTATGTAATTTTCAACTCATTTGGATTTAATCTGTGATAATAAAGACTCTTCAATGAAAATTATTGCCATTTACCTTATACAGTTTGGAATTCTAGCTTAAAATGTTTTTCTTATGGATTATTCTACCTGATACAAATGTCCAAATATGAACAAAACTATATTAAACTATATTAAATTCATGATTTATGTATGTGTGATTTTGTGAAGAGTATAAAAATAAAATTCAGCCTTAAAAAATAAGATAAAATTCAGTATTTTAAAAAGATGACAAAAAGTTATTCTCAATTATCCCTTTTGGTAAAAGATTGACAAGTGGTACTAACATATAATTTCATCAGCGATGTTGTACATACACCAAAAGGAATAAATACATCTCAATCTTATTAAATACAGACATTTAATTTTCTAGGTACATAATAAAATATAACAACATTACTAAGTTATAATTCCTTTTATTTCCTATTAAAAGACCTTACATGTGTGCACAAAAATACTTGGCTTTCTGGATATTAACTAATTTTATGTTTTTTCCTAAAAGTGTTTTTGATAAAACATTTGAGTTAAAATGATAAAAATATTATATATGAATACTGATTATAAGAATTAAGTTTTCACATTTTTAACTTTTAGAATAGTATTGACCACAATATGAAAAAAATTTTGTCAAGGTAATTTTTAAAATTAAAGAAAAATCAAGTTCCAAAATAAACAGTCCTTTCAAGGAAGATCATGTCAAAAAAGAGCATATTTTAGAGCTAGGCTGTGTCTTTTTACTTTTTAAAAAGTAGCTATTATTTGTGTATTTTGGGAGGGAGAGGGTGACTGCATAGCGTATGGAAGAAAATTCATGGTCTTATGAGAAAATAAATATAAATACAATTAATGAGGCAAATATGCATATTCTATGCCTTATAGCAGTATTGGACATTGTATCACTGAATATACTATTTAACAAAAATGATCTCAAAAACATAAAAATAAATTAATCCTTGATTCATAATACATTGTCATCATTGGTTTATACATAGCCAGATTTCATCTTTTATATCTTTCTAGTTAATTTATTCATTCATTTTTAATAATCTAATGAATACTTCTGAACTCAAGATTTAACCAAGACCTGTAACATTACTAATTGCTTATATTAATCTGTGTTTTCCCCATACCTCCCACCTACACAAAATTTAACTTCTGTCCTGAACTATCTATTAATCATTTCCTTGATTTATATGTAATATTTGCATGTGTATCTATCTGATTAAACCTTATATGATTTAGTCTTGCTAGCTATTGGACATCATTAAAATAATTTCATATTGTATTATACACAAACATTTGAGATTTACTTTTTTATATTCAATATTATGTTACAAAGATCCATCCCTATATATATGTGTGTGTATGTATGTGTTTTAAATTTATTGTGGTAATACTTAACACAAGATCTACTATCCTAGCAAACTTTTAAGTATATACATTATTGTTGACTAAAGGTACCCAGTTGTATAGCAAATCTCTAGAGCCTATTCAGCTTGCTTAACCCATCCATATATTTTACATGTGGTGTCAGCTTATATATATCATTGCTATACCCAGATATTGTGTGAGCGTACTACCATGCAATTGTTCATTCTGATGTCAATGGCACTTCATTTAGTTTCCATTTTCTTATTACAAAATGTGTTGTTAAAAGGATATTCACACATACAGTGCATACATGTGTTATTATGTCTCTAGGTTTATCTATCTAGAAGTAGAAACATTTGAGTCACAGAACAGGAGATATTTCAGTGTTACAATGGTAATGACACAGTGTTTTCCAAAATGGTTGTAGAGGGGCACCTGGGTGGCTAAAATAATTTGGTTGGATCCATTCTTGTCCCTCTTAATTTTATATTAAGAGGGACAAACTGAATTTTCTTTGAAGACCTTTATTTGGGATGCCTGGGTGCTCAGTCGATTCAGCATCTGCCTTCTGCTCAGATTGTAGGGTCCTGGAATCGAACCCTGCATCAGGCTCTGTGCTAGGCAGGGAGCCTGCTTCTCCCCCTCCCTCTGCCTGCCGTTCTGCCTGCTTGTGCTCTCTCTCTCTCTGTCACATAAATAAACAAAAATCTTCAAAAAAACAAACCCCAAAAACCCCAAACAGAAAAGACCTTTACTTTGACTGATTTTACTAGGTCAAATTTGCAGTTCTGAATTTTGTCAAATTTTTATAAATTCATAAATTTTTTAAAAGTATTTATTTATTTGAGAGAGAGAAAAAGAGAGAGTGGGAAAGAGATCACGAGCAAGGGGGAAGGGTAGAGGGAGAAGCAGACTCCCCACTGAGCAGGGAGCCTGATGCGGGGCTTGATCCCAGAATCCTGAGATCATGACCTGAGCCGAAGGCAGACGCTTAACTGACTGAACCACCCAGGTGCCCAAATTCATAAATTTTTAATATCACTTCAGCTGTGTTTGATTTCATTTTATGTTGATTAGTTATTTCATAAAATCTGGTATTTACTGGGTTGATTTACACTAAAACTATTATCAAGAAAATGTGAGTCTTCATCCATATATATATATATATTGCCTGTGCAGTTATAGCCATCATCAGTTTTGTTTTCTATTGTTTATTTCTACAAGTTATTTATTTATTTATTTATTTATTTGACAGAGAGTGAGACAGAGAGGGAACACAAGCGGGGGAGTGGGAAAGGGAGAAGCAGGCTTCCCGCTGAGCAGGGAGCCCGATGCTGGGCTCGATCCCAAGACCCTAAGATCATGACCCGAGCCGAAGGCAGATGCTTAACGACTGAGCCACCCAGGTGCCCCAACAAGTAATTTATTTACTGATGATTAGTATTTGTTCTTTAACTAATGAGCTGTCTGCTTCACATAGTTCAGGATTGCTCTATTATCAAAATCCTTTACCAGTCTCAAAATTCTTTCAATTCCTTGGGAGTACAAAGAACATTCTCAGGGTCATAACATTTTGCTTTGTAAATATGTATCTTTTTGCTAAGATTTTTCTTAGTATTATATACTGCTATGCAAACAATTCTGCAAGTTTCTTTTTTTTATCTTAAATTATTAGACTGGTTTGTCCTGGTTTTAGGGAAGCTTTTTAAAAACTAATACATCAGTTTATTTCTCTATTTTATTCACTTCCCAATATGTCTGAGTTTTACCTGCTTTAGAAGACAGGTGGCTGAAAACAGGGCAGATGAGCTATATTGTGGAAAAAGGCCTTGCCACCTTTTTATAGGAGGAATATTTATCAGAATTCCAGACTGGATGCTGAAATAGTAAATACTTGAAGATGTGTTACATCTGCAACAAAGTATACTTTCCAGTTTGGCAAAAGATTTGGCACTGAAGAAATATTTAGGTATTTTGGACTAGTCATCCCACTCCTGGAAATTTATCATAAGCCATTAATCACAAAGAAAACAAAAATGACAGCATTTGTCTTTTTTATGTTTGTTTGAAATAACACATGCTGGGCCCCTGGGTGGCTCAGTTGGTTAGTATTTGCCTTCGGCTCAGGTCGTGATCCCGGGTCTTGGGATTGAGTCCTGCATCAGGCTCCCTGCTCAGCGGGGAGGGAGCCTGCTTCTCCCTCTCCTTCTGCCACTCCCCCTCCTTGTGCTCTCTCTCTTACATAAATAAATCAAATTAAAAAAAAAAAAACATACTATGGTAAAATTTTTTACCAATAAGGTCATTGATTGCTAAGTTTAATTTGTTTTTCCTTCTATTCTCACTCCCCTGATACTCTCTAGTCTTCCAATTTTTTTCTATGCATATTTACATATCCATTTTCCATACTGTATATGATTTCAATTAATAACTTTTTGATATCTTTATATATCAGTGTAAAGGTAAAACTACTATAAAAAGCTGAAGATTTTTAGTTTAGTACCTACCTAGTGGCTTTGAATATTTAAATTCTGACCTGATTTTTTCTGTGGGGTGAACTCATATATACCCACATCCAGATGGAAATACCAAAGCATTCTTTTTTTTTTTTAAGTACCAAAATACTCTAAGTAAGAATAATTTATTCTCGGGGTGCCTGGGTGGTTCAGATGGTTAAACATCTGCCTTCGGCTTGGGTCATAATCTTGATCCATGGGATGAAGCCCCATGTCGGGCTCCCAGCTCAGCTGGAAGTCTGCTTCTCCCTCTCCCTCTGCCTCACTCCCTGCTTGTGTTCTCTCTG
The DNA here is from genome assembly GCF_003265705.2 of Callorhinus ursinus. NCBI lineage: Eukaryota > Metazoa > Chordata > Mammalia > Carnivora > Otariidae > Callorhinus > Callorhinus ursinus. The sequence continues at coordinate 112,941,295 of NW_027397066.1, read as the reverse complement.
TCTCTCAAATGAATAAATAAAATCTTAAAAAAAAAAGAATAATTTATTCTCTTGGTGCCATTGCTCTTCTTCATTACTGCTGACAGAATTTAATTTCTCTTATCAGGGGAGTATGCAGATCATGTTATGGTTCTTCTGCAGCAGTTGGATCATTTAGCAGTTGGCAAATGGTGGGGTGCCTGGCTGGCTCAGTCAGCAGAGCATGCAACTCTTGATCTCATGGTCCTGAGTTCAAGGCCCATGTTATGTGTGGAGCCTACTTAAAAAAAAAAAAAAATTGACAAATGGTTACTGTTGATAAGTCATTCAAAACCATACAAATTTTGTCCACTAACAATATCTTTTTTAATGACTCACAAAATTTTGAAATTGTGAAATTATATTTTATAATGGAATTAACATCAATCTATTACTTGTGTTGTAGCACTTGGAGTTTCATGGGAATGAATGATATTGATAGTAAATATATAGGTTTCTAAAAGAAAAGCAAACCTGAAGGCATCACAATTCTGGACTTCAAGTTGTATTACAAAGCGGTACTGATCAAGACAGTATGGTATTGGTGGAAACACAGACACATAGATCAATGGAACAGAACAGAAAACCCAGAAATGAACCCACAACTATATAGTCAATTAATCTTCCACAAAGCAGGAAAGAAATACAATAAGAAAAAGACAGTCTCTTCAACAAATGGTGTTGGGAGAACTGGACAGCAACATGCAAAGGAATGAAACTGCACCACTTTCTTACACCATACACAAAAATAAATTCAAAATGGATGAAACACCTAAATGTGAGACTTGAAACCATAAAAATCCTAGACGAGAACACAGACAGTAACCTCTTTGACGTCGGCTGTAGCAGCATTTTTCTAGATATGTCTCTGGAGGCAAGGGAAGGAAAAAAAAATATACTATTAGGATTTCTTCAAAATGAAAAGCTTCTGCAAAGCAAAGGAAACAATCAACAAAACTAAAAGGCAATATACAGAATGGGAGAAGATATTTGCAAAAGACATATAATAATAAAGTGTCAGTATCCAAAATATATAAAGAACTAATAAATCTCAATGCCCCAAAACCAATCCAATTTAAAAATGGGTCAAAGACATGAATGGACATTTTTCCAAAGAAGACATACAAATGGCCAACAGACACATGAAAAGATACTCAAAATCCCTGATCATCAGGGAAATACAGATCAAAACTACAATGAGATATCACCTCATACTTATCAGAGTGGCTATAATCAACAAGAAACAACAGTGTTGGCAAGGATGTGGAAAGGGGAACCCTCTTGCACTGCTGGTGGGAATGCAAACTGTTGCAGCCACTCTGGAAAACAGCATGGAGGTTCCTCAAAAGGTTAAAATAGAACTGCCTTAGAACCAGGCAATTGCACTACTAAGTATTACCCAAAGACTACAAAAATACTGGGGCGCCTGGGTGGCTCAGTCATTAAGCATCTGCCTTTGGCTCAGGTCATGATCCCAGGGTCCTGGGATCGAGCCCTGCATCGGGCTCCCTGCTCCACGGGAAGCCTGCTTCTCCCTCTCCCACTCCCCCTGCTTGTGTCCCCTCTCTCGCTGTCTCTCTGTCAAATAAATAAAATCTTTAAAAAAAAATGGTTGTAGAAGAGATTTCATTGATTCACATTCTCCCCAGTATTGAGTATTTTCAGATCACTTAATCTCTACAGATTCAATGGATATAAAATGTTCTATTGTGCTAGGTTCATTCCACCTCCATTTTCCTGATTATGAAAATATGAAAGTAGACTACCTCTTCACAGTGCTTTCATTTGCTTCCTCTTCTATGAAATAACCATTCATGTTTTTGCCCTTTGCTATTAGCCAACTGTATTATAGGAGTCCTAATATTCTTGGCAAAAATTCTTTATTAGCTATGTGTGAAAAATATCCATGAGTAGTTTATCAATTTGATATAGTGATAACTTCATAAATAAAACACATAAGCATTAACTATGAAAAAAATAGATAAATCTAATTCCATGAAGAATAAGAAATTCTGTTTACCAAAAGACACTTAAAGAAATAAAAAGTAAAAGTAAAAAGATAAGCTACAATGTGGGAGAGAATATTTTCCATACACATAATTAACAAAGCCAGTATATCAAAATATTAGGACTCCTTGGTCTATCTTCAAAGGGGATGGAAAAATTCAGTCTAAGTGCCTGGAAGAAAAACAGAACTTGTAGGACACATTGGAATTTTTCACCACAGTTTGGATTCATGGTATATTTATGAGATAAAATACTCAAAAGTTTGGTATTATACATAGAAAGTGAAAACAAAGAAAAAAGTTTGCTGTCTATTGATGGAATTCACAGATAATGCCAATAAAAGGAAGAGAAAATGGTTTTAGAAGAAAGATAATGGGTTCAGTTTTAGACACACTGACTTTTCTATAGACAATAGGACATTCAAGGGAAGATACTGAATCATATTTAGATAAGATTGAAGTTATTACTGATATGTGGGCTGGCAGATTGATATAACTAAATCTGTTGTAGCTGTAGAGACGGCCTTGATGACTACAGTGAATATTTATTGTAAGAGCAGAAGAACAAGGAAATGTTCCGACACAAGAAGGCCTCTGAGAAACACAAACATTTCTTAGCAAAAGTTTAGTAGAACTCATGAGAACATTTGGAGGAAAAGTGGGGGAGTAGTGTCAGAAAAGCCAAAGGAGAATTTTTCTTTAGGCAATAGTCATCAGTACCACAAGTGTAAAAAACTGGGTGTTTTCACTAGGTAAGCCCCAGGTGGAAGGTCTATATCCTTGATCAAATCATCTGCAATTTCAGTGGATTACAGATATGATCGGAGGTAAGGATAACAATCATTTCTCTTTTTAAGTTTTTAAAAAGGTAAATGTGCATAATATATTAAGTCTTTTATCAGAGAAATAAAAAGTATATAATTCTTCTGCTTTCAGCTTTCAACTTTTCCTGTATTTGTTTTATACAGACTTTGCAAAGGTATTTTATTTTGTGAAGGTATTTTAATAGAGATGAGCATGTTGATGGTGATTTCAAAAACACAAAACTTAGTTTTAATAATACATTATAAGCATAAATATATAATGCAGTGTAAATATCTTAGCTGAATCATTTTCTCTACTTAGGTAGAACTCTTTATGTATTTAGGTAACAAACAGAAATAACAGACTATCTATTATTTAACAAATTGTGGAATCCTACCATTTTGAGATTCTGATTTAAATTCATAGGAGTAAGTAGCAGCTCTTTATAGTTTCAAATAAAAGAAGTAATAACTTCTTAGGTTTAGCTGGATATTATTTGGATTATTCTGCAACCCTATTTTATTACTTGGAATGAGTATCGAATAATTCTAATGGAATTTATTCACTTAACAAATATTTACTAAGCACACACTTGTATTCCAGGCACCATTCTCGTTCCCAGGATAAAATTACAAGCAACAGTGAAAAAAATTCTTCATGTAATTGATAATCTAATGTTGGATAAGGATAAGAAAGGGTATACACATGTACACACACAGTCACACTCACATCCACACACATACATGTGCACACAAACTTATACATGTGGGTGATACTTGCTATGAAGAAAATTAAAACAAGATGAAGGAATACTGGATGATGTGAGTTTGTGGTATGACAGAAATTACCTTTGGACACGGCATTTGTGGGGAACGAGGGGGTAAACCAGCAAAAATCTTGGAGAAGAATGTTTGAGGAAGTGGGAACAGTGCTTCAAAAGTCCTAAGACTTTTGGGTGAAAGGATGAAAAGGCTGAAAAAAAAAAAAAAGTCCTAAGACAAAAACAAGTTTTACATGTGGAAGAACTGCCAAAAAAATCAGGGTGCTTAAAGCACACAAGGCAAAATCAGGACCCAAGGGAGATGCCATCATCTTGGTAGGTAGAAAAGGTAATATAGGTTTATAGGTTATAAGAAGAATTTACATGAAGTAGGAAGTCATTGCAAATTCGTAAAGGGACTAATTATATTTTTATTTGGAAATTCTTTGTAGAAAATATAGTATGAGGGATAAAATTAGAAAGTGTGATTATTTGGGAACATTTTGCAAACCTCCAGTCAAAGGTAATTATGGCTTAACTCTGTGTGACTATGGCTGTTGTGGCAATGACAAAAAATAGTAGGGTCTGGGAAATATTTTGAAGTTAGAATTAATAGGATTTTCTGATAGGCTAGATGTAGATGTTGTGAATGACTCCTACATGTTGGACCTGTTCAATTCGGTAAGGATGATGCCATTTACAACTAAGGAGTAGTTGAAAGAATAAATGTTTTTATGAAAGAAATTAGATCTGTCTTAGAAATGTTAACTTTTAGGGGCATCTGGGTGGCTCAGGCAGTTAAGCTTGGGTCATGATCCCAGGGTCCTGGGATCAAGCCCCACACTGGGCTCCCTGCTCAGTGGGGAGTCTGCTTCTCCCTCTCCCTCTGCTCCTTACCATGGTCGTGTTCTCTCTCTCTCTTTCTCAAATAAACATAAAATCTTAAAAAAAGAGAAATATTATTTTTTATATATTATATTCATAAACATATTCTATGTTCTACTTTAGTGATTAATTTATTCTCAAATCCTAATAGTTTATCACACAATGGTAAGTTTCTCTCACAGGAATTAGACAGTCAATATATAGGGCCTTGTCCATATAGGCTGAAGCAGATGCCACCTTTTATAACTATAACATCTTGACAAGGCCTACATGTTCTTTAAAGCAGGAGAAATGAGTGCATGGCGACTTTACTGTCATTCTACTGTTGTTAGGCCTAAAAGTCACATGCATATATTTCTTCACTTAGACTACTGGCTAGAGGTACTCACATGGGCTTACCAAAATGCCAGAGCTCTAGGAGGTGTAGTCTTCCATAGGCTCACAAGAAGGATATTGGGAATTTACTAGTAACATCTACTGCAGATACCTATTCAGTATCCAAAATAGTAGGCAGGGATGTGGTTAGGGCTGGAGATATGAAAGTCACATAAATTAAAATAAAACTATTCTTTAAATATACGGTATTAGATGATCACCCAAGTAGTGAATGTAGTTAGAGAAAAGGAGCAATGACTCATTTCCAGGTACTCTCTCCTTTAAAGCTGAGAAAAAAAAAGTTGCAAAATAAGTAGTAAACCATCTGGTGAGCAGCTGATGAGGCATAAAAAAAAAAACAAAAAACTAGGAGTCTATAGCACCCTAGAAACCAAGTGAATAGAGAGTCTCAGAGTAGAAAATAGTTAATAATAATAAAGGCTGCCTGGATATACAATGAAGGACAGAGCAAAATTGAACATTTGATATATCAATATTGACGTGATTAAGACAATGAGGGCAGGGAGAAAGGGCAGTTCAATAGAGTGGTTGGGAAGAAACCCTGACTTTAGGGGGTTCGAGAGCAAATAAAAGGTAAAGAATGGAAAAAGGAAGTCGAAACAAATGAGTCAGGGCATGTGAAGTAATAAAAATAGTGCTCAAAGTCCACGGTAAACAATCAAAAATAGTAGGATTTTTATTAATAATAGTATTATTTAGATGTATCCTTTTAAAAGTTGGAAAGAAATAGGGCAGTAATGAAAAAGGATGTGAATTTTAGAATGTTTTATTATTATTTTTTATGAGAAAGTTTTAAGCATATTTGTGTTCACATGCTGAAATCCTAACCCCCAAAGGTGATGGTATTAGTAAGTGAGGCCTTTGGGAGATGATTATGTGGATTGTGGAACCCTCGTGAATGGGATTAATTCTCCAATAAAAGAGATTCCATAGCGTTTCCTAGCTCTGTCTTGTATTCCCGACTGGGGCCCTCATTTGACCATGAGAAATAAATTGCTGTTCTTTATAAGCCATCCAGGGGGTGCCTGGGTGGCTCAGTTGGTTAAGCGACTGCCTTTGGCTCAAGTCATGATCTGGAGTGCGGGGATCGAGTCCCGCATCGGGCTCCCTGCTCAGACAGGAGCCTGCTTCTCCCTCTAACCCTCCCCCCCTCTCATGTGCTCTCATTCTCACTCTCTCAAATAAATAAATAAATCTTTAAAATATATATATATATATATAAGCCATCCAGGCTGTGGTATTTTGTTGTAGCAGCCACAATGTGCTAGGGCGGTATTAGTGGAGAGAAAGAAAACAGAGCAGAAACCTGCAATTAATGATGATAAACGCCCTGGGGATTGATGGGTAACAAATGAGTGGGGCTGAATCACATAGTCTGATGGCATGTCCTTCAACAGAGCTGGATTTTTTTGATGGAGGAGGGAGGAAAACATGGAACCAGCTACTGTGAGCAATAACAATGCCAACATCCATCCCAGGTCCTGTGCTAATTTTTCAACAGGAAAATCAGAAGACTTAATTGCCACGATGACTTCAGGGAAAGCTGGATATTCAGGAGAAAGCCAACTTCACCACGAATGAGAAGGTAAAGAAAAGATTCTGAGAAGTAAAAGGTGATTTTGTTGATGGCAGATTGTAAGCTACAGAATGAATAGATGACATTTTTTGGGAGTAAGAAAGGGGGTTACAACTTAAATTGGATGATGACATATGCAGAGCTGAGTGATATGTTTATTGATAATCAGTTTCACCTAAAAGATCTGGACTTCTGGTTTTAAATGAAGTGAGGGGGAGTGTGAATGAAGAAGGGATTACAACTTATAGCCTCTGTAGAGAATGCTGGTAAAAATTCTGAGAATGTCTCTTTCCAGGAACATGAGGCCTGAGTGCTCATAAGGCTGGTAGGGCCTGGGTTAGCTGGATGGTATCCAGAGGGTTTTTATGGCCTTGATACGGGAACAGGGCTACAAAAACCTGCCAAACCCCTGTACCCTTCCAAGCTTGAGGAGAATTTCCCAAATTGAAAATCCAAAAGCTTCCACCTCCTATGGCCAAGCTTTTCCTATTTCCTCTCCTTTTCTGGGACAATCTTGCATAGGCTTCTCTCAACTGCACCTTTCTACTGGCGTCGTGATGTAATTATGAAGAACAAAAGTTAATTCTACTAGCCAGTCAATGTTTATTTCTTCACAGTCACCATGTTGCACATCAACTTTATGTGTGCTTTGTATCTCCTTTGTCTATGCAGTAACTAGCTTATAGCTGTTTTTTAATAAATATTTTTTGAATATTTTGATGTTTTTTACCTAATCATTTAGGGAAGACAGAGTACCTAACTTGAAAATAATAAAATGGACTACATGGTTGCCAAGGGAATTAAAATATGTATTGTGGAAAGTCACTGCCAAGACAGAAATACCATTATAGGTCAACTAAATACAGTTTTATTTTTCTTAAGTAAGAAAATAGTGGAGGTTGGAAATGACAGCTTTCTGCTACTTTGGAATAACACAAGTTCTATAAAGTATTTGGAATTATCTTTAGAGATATTTTCATGGTTCATTTTCTTCCTCAAAGTTTAAGATTTATGCAATTATTTTTGTAATAAAACAAATTTTATAATTGAATGTATTTTAATGCAGCTTCAGTTGCATTTTAGAAAATAATAGAGAACAGCCCCAGAAATGCTAATAATGCTTAGTTGTGTTCCTCCCAGGGGCTCAGAAGATTTCTATCTTGTTTTAATAAGTAGTCAGTTCTTTACTCTAGCATCATATAAATTAGATTTAAATGGATGTGGTGCATATTTTTCATTCATAGCATTTGAGATTTGTAGGTATTCTTTTGAACTCACTTATAGAAATAAAACTTTTTAAAGTTTATTTAAATTCCAGTTAATTAACGTACAGTGTAATATTCATTTCAGGTGTAAATTTAGTGATTCAACACTTCCATACAACACCTGGTGCTCATCACAACAAGTGCCCTCCTTAATCCCCATCACCTATTTCACCCATGCCCCCACCCACCTCCCCTCTGGTGACCATCCCTTTGTTTTCCATAGTTAAGAGTCTGATTCTTGGTTTCTCTCTCTCTCTCTCTTTTTTCCCCTTTGCTCATTTGTTTTATTTCTTACATTCCACATATTAGTGGACTCATATAGTATTTTTCTCTGACTTATTTCACTTAGCATAATACTCTCTAATTCCATCCATGTCTTTGCAAATGGCAAGATTTATTTTTTTCTGGCTAATATTCCAGTGTGTGTGCATGTACACGTGTGTGTGTACACCTCTTCTTTATTCATTCATCAGTTGATGGACAACAGTTGGGCTGTTTCCATAATTTGACTATTGTAGATAATGTTGCTATAAACATTGCATGTATCCCTTTGAATTAGTATCTCTGCATTCTTTGGGTAAATATCTAGTAGTGCAATTGCTGCATTGTATGGTAGTTCTATTTTTAACTTTTCGAGGAACCACCATACGGTTTTCCAGAGTGGTTGTACCAGTTTGCATTCCCACCAAAAGTGCAGGAGGGTTCTCCTTTCCCTACATCTTTGCCAACCAGTTATTTCTTGTGTTATTAATTTTGACCATTCTGACAGGTGTGAGGTGATATCTCATTGTAGTTTTGAGTTGCACTTCCTGATTATCAGTGACATTGAGCATCTTTTGTCTGTTGGCCATCAGTATGTCTTCTTTGGAAAAATGTCTATTCATGTCTTCTGCCCATTTTTAATTGAATTATTTGCTTTTTGGGTGTTGAATTTTATAACTTCTTTATAAATTTTGGATACTAATCCTTTATCACCTATGTCATTTGCAAATATCTTCTCCGATTCTGTAGGTTGCAGCAGAAAGAGAAATTAACAAATCAATTCCATTTACAATTGCACCAAAAACAATAAAACACCTAGGAATAAACCTAACCTGTACTCCAGAAACTATAAAATACTGATGAAAGAAATTGAAGGTAAAACAAAGAAATGGAAAAACATTCAGTGCTCATGGATTAGAAGAACATTATTTTTAAAATGTCTATACTACCCAAAGCAATCTACACATTTAATGCAATCCCAATCAAAATACCACTGCCATTTTTCACAGAGCGAGAACAAACAATCCTAAAATTTGCATGGAACCATGAACAGACTCCAAATAACCAAATCAAACTTGAAAAAGAAAAGCAAAGCGGGAGGCATCACAATTTTGACTTCAATTTATATTAAAAAACTGTAGTGATCAAACCATTATGGTACTGGCACAAAAATAGACACATAGATCAATAGAACAGAATAGAAAACCCAGAAATGAACCCACAACTATACAGTCAATTAATCTTCAACAAAGCGGGAAAGAATATCCAATGGGAAAAAGACAGTCTCTCTTCAACAAATGGTATTAGGAAAACTGGACAGCAACATACAAAAGAATGAAATTGGACCACTTTCTTACACCACATACAAAAATAAATGTAAAATAGATTAAAGACCTAAATGTGAGATCTGAAGCCATAAAAATCCTAGAGGGTAACACAGGCAGGAACCTCTTTGACATCAGTTGTAGCAACTTTTTTCTTTATACATCTTCTGAGGCAAGGGAAACAAAAGCAAAAATGAACTATTGGGACTTCATTCACCAAAACAAAAAGCTTCTGCACAGCAAAGGAAACAATCAACAAACCTAAAAGGTAACCTAAGGAATGGGAGAAAATATTTGCCAATGACATATCTGACATAGGGTTAGTATCCAAAATATATAGAAATAAAGTTAAAATTTTAAATATCTTTCGGTTATTTTAATTGATCAAAAATATTTCCTTTGTTTGTACACACTCGCACACACACAATTTAAAATGGAACTTAAAGTGTCCTTTTCCATAGCAAAATCTGTAAATATTCATTTTCTGTTCCCCAAATTGTCAACTTATCAAATGTCAACTGAAGTACTGAAAGCCTTAGAAATGTGGGGACCAAGAGTCTTAGTTGTTATTATATTGATCAGTTGTTACTTAGTTGTTACTATACTTATTGTTAATATGTTTAGCCAGTAGGCTTTGGCGTTATGCTTTGGCACATAGCTTTGGAAGCTATGCCAATTGATACAATACTGAAATATTTTACTAGAGGAGAGAAACAGTCATAGGCTGAGTCAAATTTCCCCTCCCATAGAGGTTTCTGCCATCCCAAATCCTACTACACAATACCTCAATTTTCATACAATTTGATCAGTAGGACCATTCCTTTAAGATGCTCTAGGGTTTGGCCAGAGCCTAATGATTCTGATTAATGATTGATTTGCTTCTGATTGGTCAGTGCTCATTAAATTTTTTGAGTACCATCATTGCTTATATGGGAGATGTGTCAACGAAAAGTAAGTGATGTTTAATCAGATCTCATTATCACCACTATTCTCAGACAGATTATAGTTGTTAAACTTCCTCCATTAGGTCCAGAAGAGACTCTTCCATAACTTGATATTATTGATTTACCCACTTTGTACTGTGTATCATATCTACTACTCCTTTCTAATGATTGTACAACACTGCAGGGTTTATAGACCCAAGAAGCAGTTACAAAATTCTATGTTTAAGATAATGAATGGAGGGGCGCCTGGGTGGTTCAGTTGGTTAAGCGACTGCCTTCGGCTCAGGTCATGATCCTGGAGTCCTGGGATCGAGTCCCGCATCGGGCTCCCTGCTCGGCAGGGAGTCTGCTTCTCCCTCTGACCCTTTTCCCTCTCGTGCTCTCTATCTCTCATTCTCTCTCTCAAATAAATAAATAAAATCTTTAAAAAAAAAAGATAATGAATGGAGAGAACCCTTCTATTTTTCTTCTCAAAATTCATGAGAACCAGCTGCCAAGTGCAAGGAAGATCAAAGTACAGTGTAAAAGGAAACCTAAAGAGAACGCCTGTTGGTGCAGTTATCGGATAAATGGAAGAGAATCTGGTCCTTTTAAGTATATATCCTCAAATATTTGGAGCAGCAGATTTAACATGCATAAATGGGAGCAGAAGCCTTCCGGGACCCCATTTTGTATCGCAGTGAAAGGAGGGAGATGTGGCAGAAACATATAATCATGTCACTGTATGTATATTCCATAAACATTTCATTATTCCATTTCTTAATCATTCCATTATGAACTAAAAGAAATTCCAACAGATGTCACTATGGAGGACACTGTCTTTTAAAACTAGAAAAATTTATTCTACAATTTGTAAGAAGTTAACAAAAATTATTTAAGAAGAGGAAGAAAATATGAAAAAGCAAGGATAACATATTAAGGATTGTTTGACTTACCGGTTATTAAAACATGAAAATTAATTATAAGGAAATCTGATAACTTGTCTACCAGGTTAAATGCCAACTTCTTTGAAATTTTAGGGGCCAGCCCTTAAGGATTATCTCTGTTTGAATGGAGGTCAAGGTACAACTGGCTTTAGGATGATATAATAATTCTAAATTCAGTCAGTGGCAATCCTAGGAAAAAGAAAAAAAGAATGCGTCTTCCCTGAGTAGAGGTTGGATGATTTGAGAATGGACTTACTTAACCAGCAAAAAAGTTGAGATGTCAGCCACAATTTTAATGTTATTATTTAGTAATTTTTTATTTTGCTTCCTAAATAAGGATATTCTGTATAAGAATTTCATGCCAAATATCCATGTAGGTACATGGATATTGAACTTAAGAATTGAACTTAAGAATTCAGACATCTTTGTCCTCTTTCTAATTCAGAATCCTTACTACCCACCGCTTCCCCCGACAGAAGAAAAATACAGTCTTTAAGGGTTATCATTTCAACACATTTCTTTATATTTTTACCATGTACATGGAAAGTGGTCCTAGAGAATGAATTACTCTTTCATGTTTTAGAACTTTGCATAGCTGGTACTACATTCTCTGAATTCCATTGGAAATTGAATTTCTTCACCCTCAAAATTGATAGAGCTATGTCCATGTTGATACATGTGGCTCTGTTTCATTCATGTTTTGCTGTTGTTTTCCATTATATCCATTCCTCTGTTGAGGAGTTTCCCTGGTATACATTCTTAGGAGTAAAATTTTAGTGGTAATGAAATAAAGGGTGTTTTCAAATTCAATAGATCTTATTCAAGAGCTTTCAAAGGTGGTTGTACCAAATTGCATTTGTATCAGCAGTTCATGAACTTTCCAATTACCCTACCAGTGGTGCCACATTAACTATTTTCAGATTTTTAGAGTTGTCCATATCTTATCTCCATAGTTCTAGTTTATATTTCTGTGATATGGTATTATGATTTATTTCACGTATGTATTGACTACTTAGGGTTTTTTTCTGTATATAGCTTTGCCATAATCTTTTATCTGTTTTCCTATCATATTTTATCTATTGATTCATTGATGTTCTTTATATATTATTAAATAGATTATATATATGTATGTATATTCATTTCTATCAGCACCAATATTTTGCAATATATTTTTCCTAAATGTAGCTTTCCCATTAACTGTTTTATTGTGTCTTTTGTTATCCTAGGTTTAAAATTTGATATAGCCAAAGTTTAGATATTTATTATTAATGCTTAATATAAAGATGCTTCCTTGAAATATTAAGATCAACATTTATTAACGTTTCAGCTTAAGATTTCAATTTTCATTTTCAATTAAGTAAAAATACTATGTCTTACAGCTAGGGTTGCAAGGACTTGGTTATCCTTGTTGGAAAAATGGTTCTCCTCTTCCTTTGAAATGTATTTGTATTTTTTATGTTGTGCTTTTTATCTTAAAGCATATATCCAATAGAAACTGATTTTTGTGTGGTGCAAGATAGGGATTTATTTTATATTTTCACATGGATGTTAAACATTTCTAAATTGTTGTCTAGTTATCCTTTCCCCGTTACGCAATCCCGTTCCACTTGTGTACCAGATCCCTGTTTAGGCACGGATTTGTGGGTTTTCTGTCCTAAGGATCTGTTTGTCTATTAGTACAATAATACCAAATGCCTTTTTTTAAAAGATTTTTATTTATTTATTTGAAGGGAGAGCGCATGAGAGGGGGGAGGGTCAGAGGGAGAAGCAGGGGAGCCCGATGCGAGACTCGATCCCGGGACTCCCGGATCATGACCTGAGCCAAAGGCAGTCGCTTAACCAACTGAGCCACCCAGGCGCCCCAAATGCCCTTTAACACTGAAACTCTTAAGATATTTTTTCTCTTATCACACAAGTGTCCCATTGTTTGCTTTCTTCACATTTGTCTATCTTTGCCAATTGCTCTTACAATATTTAAATCAATTTTTCAAATGCTATGTAAATTACTATTGTTATTTGCGTTAGAAATGCCCTTTTTATAAATAAGTCTACAATCTGGGTTGAAAATAAATGTCTACAATATTGAGTAGTATTCTTACACGTGAACATACCATTGATTTAAGCTTATTTCGGCTTGTGTTAATGTCCTGCAATAAACCTACATTTCTTTATTCGCTTAAAAGAAGTTCTTCATTTATTAGATTAAATATTTGGTATCATGTTTTGGGGAAGATCTTGTAAATAACATCCTTTTAGAAAATATTCACATTCTATTGTTTTGGTGTAGAAAATGCAAGCAGTATTATATACTGATATTATATCCAACAAGTTTGCTAAATTCCCACTTTAATTCTAGTAATTGGCATATATATTCTTTTTTCACTTTTCTATACTGATAAAAAAATATTTGGGACTATAGACATCGTTCTTTTTTTCTTTCTAATCCTTAGATTTTATTTTTTCCTGATTTACTATACATTGTGGAATGGATTTGGTGATAGTAGACTGTATAATATGGTTTATTATTTTGAAATAAATGCCAATAATATTTGAACATTACATATATTTTTCATATATTTGTTTTGGAATATCTTTTTAGTAGCTTAGTGTCTTTTTAACGTCTGAGCAGTTATTTTTATTTTATCCTCTTAATTCTATAAATTACATTTATGCATGTGATAAGATTGGTGGGTAATTTACTTGTCTTTAATCCCTTATCTGATTTTTTTTTATAAGAGGGTGTATTACCCTCATAAATATTATTTTGAAGCAGGATCTTTCAGGTCTTTCCTCTTGTTAAATTCCATAGAATAGTGTGAAGCCATAAACCAATGAAAATAGCGGCCAAACTCTGATTATAAGTTGTCAGTGGAGAATTTTTCCCGGTATAGATCCAATTCTGAAAACTACAGCTGGTTTATTCTTTCCAATTTCTGGCAAATAGATTTTTTTTTTCCTAGCAAACCCTCTCCTGATGCTCTTTCCTCAAGGGACTCTGCAATGTGCAAGGGTCTCTGTTCCATCCCTCCTTCCCCATTCTGTGTGCCAATACAAAGTCTCCTTTGCTGCTAAAAACATAAGGCTCTGGGTCTTGCTAAAAGTGCTACATGGGGGCACCTGGGTGGCTCAGTCATTTAGCATCTGCTTTCAACTCAGGTCATGATCTCAGGGTCCTGGGATCGAGCCCTACATCAGGCTCCGTGCTCCGCGGCAAGCCTGCTTCTCCCTCTCCCATTCCCCCTGCTTGTGTTCCCTCTCTTGCTGTATCTCTCTCTGACAAATAAATAAATAAATAAATAAATAAATAAATAAATAAATAAATAAAAGTGCTACCTGGAGCTTCCTTTCTTGCTCATCCACTCAAGTTTTTATGTCTTGCACTTTTTGAGCCTTGGGAATTTTATTTATAACCGTTCAATTGAAATGATATTTGTTTTATTTTTGCAGCAATTTTAGGTGCTTTGTTGTGGGGGATTTTCTCACATATTTAATTTTTGCCATTGTTTAAAACAGAAATGCCATATAATTTTAAAGAATCATAAATTTAGTTGTAAAGATCACCTTGCAAACGTCTTACAGATTAAACTAAGCAAAAGCATTTTATAGATATTTGAGAAACATCGATCATTTGTTTCAAACTTTGTAACGAAAGTGTTCCATTCTGTGTATTTGTTACATTATCCCATTTTGCATACCTAATTATAAAGAATTGTTTTTTTTCTTAAAGATTTATTTATTTTGAGAGCGTGAGAATGAGAGAGAGAGAGAGAGAGAGAGAGCACATGAGAGGAGGGAGGGTTAAAGGGAGAAGCCGGCTCCTCGCTTAGCAGGGAGCCCAACGTGGGACTGGATCCCGGGACTCCAGGATCATGACCTGAGCCGAAGGCAGTCGCTTAACCGACTAAGCCACCCAGGCATCCTAAAATAATTTTTTTTTAATTTTATTTATTTGAGAGAGAGAGAGAATGAGAAAGAGAACACGAGAGGTCAGAGGGAGAAGCAGACTCCCTGCTGAGCAGGGAGCCTGATGTGGGACTCGATCCCGGGACTCCAGGATCATGACCTGAGCCGAAGGCAGTCGCTTAACCAACCGAGCCACCCAGGCATCCTAAAATAATTTTTTTTTAATTTTATTTATTTGAGAGAGAGAGAGAATGAGAAAGAGAACACGAGAGGTCAGAGGGAAAAGCAGACTCCCTGCTGAGCAGGGAGCCTGATGTGGGACTCGATCCCAGGACTCCAGGATCATGACCTGAGCCAAAGGCAATCGCTTAACCAACCGAGCCACTCAGGCGCCCCCAAAAGAATTGTTTTTTAAGAATACTTTTTAAGATGTATTAAGCTTTCCAAAAGAAAAGCTTTCTTAATTTCAGGAGAAATAGTATTTAAATAATACTTGATGATAATCACAGCATTAAGAAAGGATTCTATAAAGCACAAAATTAAAAGAAAAGAAAATTTAGAAGGTATTCTTAGAGCAAAGACTTAGAAGTAATTCTAGAAATGTGTATCTGTGGTTTTCCTTGCCCGGTTAACTAGCAGAATAAAACAAGAAGTTAATGACTTTTTTGGCAGTTAACTAATTATTCACTAATTTAAAACATTTTTGGTTAGCTCCTTCTAAAGTGCCTAGCTCCATTCTTGAGATACAATAACGAGTAAGAAAAACATGTTCCCTCATAGAGCTTGCTTATATTACAATGAATGAAGCTGAAAATCAGCTACTAAAAATATAAACAAAACTCATGTGCCAGGAAGAAGATGAAGCAGAGTAAGCAGCAGTGAGTGATAGGATGGGAGCTCTTTTAAAAATGATTGCCAAGAAAAGCTTCTTTGGGAGGTTTTTTTTTCTTTTTTTTTTTCTTTAAGATTTTATTTATTTATTTGACAGAGAGAGA
The DNA here is from genome assembly GCF_003265705.2 of Callorhinus ursinus. Classification (NCBI taxonomy): domain Eukaryota; kingdom Metazoa; phylum Chordata; class Mammalia; order Carnivora; family Otariidae; genus Callorhinus; species Callorhinus ursinus. Next base: position 112,925,231 of record NW_027397066.1, on the reverse strand, counting down.
CACAGCAAAGAGGGACCACAAGCAGGGGGAGTGGGAGAGGAAGAAGCAGACTTCCCGCGGAGCAGGGAGGCCGATGTGGGGCTCTTTCCCAGGACTGAAGGCAGATGCTCAACCTACTGAACCACCCAGGCAGCCCTGGAAGGTTTTATTTTAACAGAGACAGCAACATGATGATATGAAGGAGAAAGCCATTATAACATCTGGGCGAGAAGAATATAAGAATATCTAACTACAGGAATGTAATGACAGCCGAATTAGCCTGATATATTCCAAAATCATGACACTGAGTGTGGCTTGCAGGTAAGAGCAAAGGAGAAAGTGGTAAATACTGAGGTGGGAGAGGAAAGCAGGGTCAGATTATACATGGGCTCCTGGGTGGGCAGTCCACGTAATTCAGAGCTGAACATGGACAATTTTGAACAAGAGGCATAAACAGTGATTATCCCAGGCATACCAGGTCAAACTGTTTCAGTGGCTACAAACCAAGATATGGAGTGTGTATTTTCCAAATGTTTCCTTTGGAAGTTGGATGTGAGCTGATGTAATATCTAAAAATCATTCTGGTGCCGTTCCATCCATTTATTTTATACTCTGAAAGGGGATATATGGAAAAATGCCTCAAATATCAGGAGAGGAAACATTAACATTAATTGGTAGCAGGCCATCTGTTCCAAGGCCCACAAGGCCATCCCTGAAGGACAAGTTGGCCACAAGGTTACAAGGGTTGCTGCTGATAACATGTGGATTTGGAAGTGTTAAGAATCTTTGGTAGTAACTTTTACTCTCTTTAGTAATAAGTTACTTTGTTAATGAAAGAAATGTTTGTCTGTGTATATATTTTTTTCAATTATAGATAATGCTTACAATATTAAAATATTTCAGCTAGTTATGCGCCCAAGGTTTATAAGGTTTATCTGTTTAATAAGAGCTATCATATTAATACTAATTCTGAACTTTATATTGTATCATATAATTTTCATGTTTTATCCTGCTAGTTCACAAGAAGCTTAAGGCTACGTGGGACAGTGGAAATAGCATGAACTCTTGAGTTAAATTGTGTGTCTGTCCCTTGTGGCTGTGTATTTCCAAACACTTTCTAACTTTTCTAAGCTTCAGTTTATTGTTTTTGATCTACAGCTGTACCAACTGCAGAGTGAATAGGAGAATTCAAAGAGCTAAAAATTTAAAGAACACAATATAGACACTGTCTCAGCCTAAACTTCCAAGAAAATGGTAAGTATCTCTTTATCATCATCCTCATCATCATTGCTGCTACTATTCATTAGGGTCTGGACCGTGATGTTTCCGTCAGCACCAGGTTTTGAAAAATTGGTATTTTATTCATCCAAGTAAATTAATACAATTCTTATACAGGTATCTACCAACTCGGCTTCTGGAAGACTCCTAAAAATAGGATTTAGCAGTTTTCAGTTCCAAATCAAAGCTATTTTTGCAGGATCATTCTAAACAAAATTTTTCCATAAGAGTTTTCAAAGAAAAAAGTGTGTGATTGGAATTGTCTTGCCTGTTTGCTTTTTAAATTACTAGTACATGAAATGAGAGAGAAGGCACAAGAAAGCAAAACTATTATTGATGATGGTGAGCAATTTTATTGTTGTTAATATTGTAAAATTGGAAAATAAACTATTTTAAAAGGTATTTCTATATCCCTTATTGTATTACTTACATCTTCATTAAATTCAGTAAAGTTGTATTTATATTACTCATAATTTATTATATGGTAATATTTCAACTATTTTATGGACATAAAATCAGGAATCATAAAGTTCAGTTGATTTGTCCAGGATTATGTGATAAATTAATGATATAAATTAAACATCGATGTATGTGATATAATCTCACTTAAAATCTCAGTGTTCTTAAGTCACAAATAAGAGTCATCCATGCATTAAGATTTGGTTTCTTTATAAAATTTTGTGTGGAGCACCTGGGTGGCTCAGTTGTTAAGCCTCTGCCTTCAGCTCAGGTCATGATCTTGGGGTCCTGGGATCGAGCCCCGCATCGGGCTCCCTGCTCGGCGGGAAGCCTGCTTCTCCCTCTCCCACTCCCCCTGCTTGTGTTCCCTCTCTTGCTGTGTCTCTCTCTGTCAAATAAATAAATAAAATCTTAAAAAAAAAATTGTGTTATGGAAAAAAATGCCTTAAGAACTTCCATATATATTTTTTATTTTATAGTCTGCCATACTTTTACTTATAGTCTACTTATAAATAATATTTTTCTTCTCAAATTTCCCCCAATATCTGTAATATCTCAAACCATATCAAAAATTAGGCCTGATATAAAGCTTGTAATGCTGGATGATTGAAAACCTAGTGATGTAGTTTTCCTATGAACTTAGTTTTAACCTTCAAAAAATTGGCGGTCTTGGCTTTCCAGCTTTATATGCAAGCTAGAAAGTGATATGTTAACACTTTCACATATATATATATGAAATATATAATTTTATTTATAAATTTCCACCAACTCTTGCTAATCATATTATTCTGGATTTCACAGATGTATGATATAACATTATTTCATGTTCATCTGTATGAAAATTAGGAAAAAGAAGAGATGTATAGATTTTTATGTAAATGGAAGTTCGTTTATAGTATATGCTCTGTAAACATACAGGCTACATATATGTGTCTGTGTATATGTGTGTCTGTGTGTGTATGGAAAACAAATTTGGTATTTAAAGTAGTAAATAATAATTTGCATAGTTTAAGTCAGATTACACGAGGTACGTAGATTGCCAGCTAATAAAGTTTACATAATAGTAATTTACACTAATATGCAAAAAACTCAATATTTATATTTTGACTACTGCATATCTACCTTTAATTTATTTATTAAAAAGAGTGAACTGATCAGTACTCTGAGAACCATTCATCTTTTATGGGATATGTACATATACTCTTAAATTCCCTTTTCCCATGTTTGCCGCTGAGTACTAGGAATAGAATTATATTTCTGAAAATCCTTAAAAATACAAATGTATATGTTCAGATCTCCTTCACACATTTACATTTTTTATACTTTTAATTTATTGTGATTATGTTTATAAAGTAAATAATAATTCCGAAAGAACAATATATATTCTCATCATGAAAATTCAAATTTGTGTATTCATTGTTTTTATACCTTTCAAATGTTAAAAAAGAACAATAAAATTTAAATAAGGGTTTTATTGAAATACATATTCAATGACATCATTCGTTATTAAAATGAAATTTACTCTGGATAAAATGAAATATTACATATATATATTTACAATAGGAAATGTGAAATTGGAATTCATGTGGAAATAATGTACTTACAGAGCATGACTTAAAGAGGACATAGTACAGACTTACACATGGTTCTGAATAATCTTTTATCTATTTATTTTTGGCAAATGTAACTATCTTCTCCCATATATTTATTGAGTTTATTTCTCAAATCGAAGGTGAAAAGTGGTTTATAATAATATCTCTCGGTCTTAAAACCATCTTAAAATAATTTTCAACATCACTTCTCCATCTGTCATAATAATAATATCATTTTGTCTCTAGTACTGACTAAAAGTAAACTTTAACCTTCACATCTCAATTCTGTACTATCTTTAAAAAGGAAAAGGGAGAGGTATAAATTGTATATGTGAAACAAGATGTTTTAGAATTTTGTACTAAAAATAATCATGTTTTTGGCAAATCTTCCTCTGAGTAAAAATAAAATATTCTTTTAAGGTACAAACTATCATAACCAAGATGCTAATTTGCTAAAATACAAAGTGTGGCACAACTCACTTGTATTTATATAATTAATTCAAAGGCAAATTATATGACCTAGTTTCATGTATGCAATTAGCAATTCAACTAAATCTCTTACTCTGAATTACTAGAAATATGTTGGTGCCCATGAGAACCAGTGGGGTACTATCTATTTTAAGTGTGCCTTAATAGCAGGTTATGATCATCTTTAGGATATCTTCATTTATTTAGTAATTTATCGATTTTTCAGAAGAGTAAGGCTGCATTTAATGTACTGCATAAATCACACCTCATTTCTATTTTGTAGTAAATAATAAGCAAGGGATAAAAATGATTCTTCTCCCCACCTTAAACTCCAAAATTGAACTTAACTGCTGGAGAAACACAGAAAAAATAACCTTTTCTTTCCATAAGTGAAAAATGATCACTTCATTTTTTATTTATTTTATGAGAAGTGATATTGGGTTTTCCACTCACAGTAGTGGGGGTTAGGGAGGAGAGTCATACCAGTACTTTGGCTCATATATTAAGCTAAAGTGTACATCTCAATTGCATACTTAAGAACAATAGGTGAGATTTTAAATTTTGGTCTTAAGTATTAAATAACTTGAAAATGTTCAAGACACCTGAACTAGTCACAATCTTTAAACAAAGGAATTGGTGTTAGACTTGAGTAAGATAAAGCATATTTCCCAACCCTGTCTTTGTTACCATGATTCCATTTTTAATAGCTGTTTCCCAAAAATATTGATATAGTTTTCAGCATTATTATAAACTAGATCCATTTCTTCTTTTTGTAATAAAACCAACTGGCAAAAATGTCACTTTTTAATAATGTGTTTGAAATTCTTAAGATTTCATGTCCAGTATTTCACTCCTAAAACTTGAAAACAGGTATTTTTACACAAGATGTGAAATTTACACTTGATTTATATTCAATAAATTTTATAAATATTTATATCATTTGTTATTACTCATAAATTTGTTGAAAGTACTTCTTTATGTTTTAGCTAGTTACTAAGTATTTCATATTTATTCTTCATAAATGAGATCATTAATGTATGTTTCTTCTTCAACATTAAATACTATATATCTGAATATCAGTTAAAATTATTTATTTTAGGAAATATATTGCTACCTCATAAAACTACATGATATTTATTTATACTTATTAAGGCTAATTAAGTAGACACATGTTAATTCACTCAGTAGTGAATCACATCTCCTTCAATGGTTTATAATAATTTTAATACTTTATACCTGGAGGGCAATTTTCCATTTTTCAAAGGCAACTGTGATTATCAAAAGTAACATTATTAGTTTGATCAAGCTCTACCCAGAAACATGCATTCTATGCTCAGCCTTTCTGAATTTTAAGAGATAAAGCAGATTTAGACACAGACAATGCATTTGAACTTTCCCCTTAATTAATCCCTCAAATTTTTCATTGTCTCCTATAGTGAGTGTCAAGCACCTAACAACCCCTACCCCCACCCCAAAACTAATTTTCTGTATGTGTGTGATCATGGAGCAAGAGTGAGTCTACCATGCAAAGCATAAAGGACCAGATCCACCCCATAGCCCCACTCCCACTGCTTGAGGACCTGATATGTTACTGTGCTCAGCCCATCTGCTGTTTCTCAGAATCACCCTCTCCCACATAATCACATATGTTAGAACTCAGTGAAGAGAGGATGTGTGGATGATATAAACTGTGAGAAAATTGTCTCTGTGCCTGGCCTTAGATATGGTACCTGCTGCCCGGATTTTAGAGCATCCTTAAAGCTTGTACCTCCAAACTATTATCCATCTAGGACTCTGTGATAATCACCAAGTGAATTTTGTGTTTGCCTAAGGTAGCCTGAATTACTTAATTTTGCATTTTACTGGTTTACCAATAAGTACCTTTTAGACTTGCATTTTTTCCATATTTCATATTTTATGTCCAGACATAACTTTACTTTCATGCCATTTTTTTTCTCTTTGGAGTTTTGCACTTCAGGGAAAAAAAATAGTCCTGACTCTGAAAATGGTTGCAGAAATATAAATCTGTAGTTTGATATAGCATATAATTTTTTTTGAAATGTACTTACTTAAAAAAAAACCCACTATTCTGGCTTCTATCACCTATATTAGCTTTGTCTCTTGAACTAAATAAAACAGAATCAGACAGTATGTACTCATTTGTTGTGGTTTATTTACCTCATTATCATATGAGCTTCATTCATTTTGTTCTGGGTAGCCATAGTTGTTTCTTTTTTATTATTGTGTCATTTTTTTATAACAACACCATGGTTCTCTTATTGATTCTACTTTTGAAGGGTAATTCAGTTGGTTTTGAAAATATGAACTGCTATGAAGAGTCCTGTACATGTATTCTTGGTAAATATTTCACTTATTTTCCCAGATAGATAATAGTCATATAAATTACATAATATGTATTTGAGATTTCTGAATGAAGAAGAAAAAAGGCAAATGTTTAACTTCAGTGGATACTAATTTAAAAAGTTTTCTACAATGGTTTTTATCAACTTTCATACCCACCGAAAATGTTTAAATTATATAGGTGTTTGTCATTCTTGCCAATACTTGGTATTACTAGTCTTTTTAATTTTCTATTTGATATCTCATTGTGATTTTAATTTTCATTTTACTTCTGAGTAAAGTACTGAACAACTTCCACAATAGCCATTTGTTATTTTTTTTTAATTGAGGTACTTTTACAAATTTTGGCCCATTTTTAAATTGTTTCTTGTCTCCATAATTTTTGATTAGCAACTTTATTAATTTATGTAGGATAGAAATCCCTGGTTGGAAAGTAGCACAAATTTTTAACATTCTTAATATTTTGATGAATAGAAATCCTTAATTTTCATGCAGTCTAATTTGTCTAAACTTTTATTTTTTTTGAATTTTTTTTGTGTTCTGTATGAAAAATCTTTGTCTAACCCACACAAGCTCTTTAAAGAGAGTTTCTTAAATTTTCTCCTAGAAGTTTTCCAAGAGAAAATATCAGAAAGTACCAAGTGGGGGTTTTCCCATAAATGGAGCATGCTCTTTAAAAAAAACTGTAATTCACCTTATTAATAAACTAAAAAGAAAATCTATAGAATAATCTCATTTGTTAAAAATAAAATAAATAAAAATCAAATAAAATCCAACATCCATTCCTGATTAAAAAACAAAAAAAAAAATTATCATCAAATGAAATAAAATAGTACTTTTAAAAATGGTCAAGAACATCTAGGAAAATAATCTATAGCTAACATCATACTGAAAGGTTAAAGATGAAATTTCCCCCTAACATCAGGAACAAGACAAAGATGTCCATTTTCATGACTTCTATTCAACATTGTACTGAGGTTCTAACTATCGTAATCAGGCAATAAGAAGAAATAAAAGTCATCCAGACTGGAAACAAATAAGCAAAACTTTTTTTTTTTTTTTTAATCTATAGACAACATGATCTGTAGACACACAACAATTTTAAAAATCTGAGTGAGGGTACACTGAGAATAGTAAAGCATAATTGAGAGAAACTAAATAAGACCTAAATAAATGAAAAAAATATATCTTGTTTGTTGGTCTGGAGTCTCGGTTTTATTAAGATGTCGGGTCTCCCCTAATTGACCATGGATTCAACAAAACCCCAGTCAAAATCCCATATGCTAACAAATATTCAGTTGTGATATTTTTTTTTGTTTCTGCTTTTTGATCTGCTCAAAGTTATGTTTAAGGACTTATTATTTCCTTCCTATGTCCTCACTAAACTTACACAGGTGCAGTCCATTCCAAATTAACTTAGTGTGATTGTATCACACATCACTTACTGAAGTTTCTTTGTGTCCTACATGGTGTAGTCTGTGTATCCTAAATGGTTAAGTCCATCCATTTATCACCCTTGTGCTTTAGTACAATAATGGTTGAGCTATAGGGGAAAAACACTCCATGACCAACAACAACAACAAAAAAATGTGACTTGACAATTTAAAATATTACATTGCTATGTCACTCCAAAATGTCTGGGTCCATGTTTGATCTATATATCCAAAAAGAGAGAAGGCAAGAACTCAGAGGAGTCAATGGAAATGTTATCCGTTTCTACCAAAAGAGCAAAATTTACTAATAGTCTTCCACATTTCTATAGGTTAAAAATTGGACATAAAGTCAAGTGTAATGAATGAGCTCTTTGATGAACATTGTGATGCTTCATAAAGTATTCACTTTGTTAGATGGCTGTTCCAAGGTAATCAAACACTAACCTAGGTGCCCTTGTAGGGGATTTTGAAGATTTATTAAAGTCTCTAATCAGTTTACCTTATATAGGAATGTGACCCCTTCCTGACTTAATTGATTAGGTTTTAAATGCAGGGCTGAGGCTTTTTGAGGGAAAGAAAAATTCCACTGTGTACAACAACCCTGGCTCATTTCTGTAGGGTTCCACTCTGTTTATAATCATCCACTCCTGAGGATTTGCCATATAGACTTCTGACTTGCTCAGCCAGCCCCACAACTGTATAAAGCAGTCCATTGTAGTATGCCCACATCTAGATATATAATTTTATATATAAATAAATAATAAAAATATACCAATGTATCTAATGTGTATGTCTAATGTAATTTTACTGGTTCTGCTTCTCTGGTTGAACCCTTACTGACATAGACAAGAAGCTTCTTTCTGACATTTGCATTACCACTTCATTTTATTTATTTATTTTTTTCTTTTAAAAACATATTTATTTAAATTCTAGTTAGTTCACATATAGTGTAATATTAGTTTCAGGTGTACAATTTAGTAATTCAGCACTTACATACAACATCCAGTGCTCATCACAAGTGCACTCCTTTAGCTCTTACCAGTTTAACCCAGCCCCCAACCCCCTGCCCTCTGGTAACCATCAGTTTGTTTTATATAGTTAAGAGTCAGTTTCTTGGTTTGCCTATCTCTGTCTTTTTCCCCCTGTGATCATTTGTTTTGTTTCTTAAATTCCACATATGAGTGAAATAATAAGGTTCTTGAAACACATTTTCTTTTTTTTATTTTATTATGTTATGTTAATCACCATACATCATTAGTTTTTTTAAATTTTTATTGTTATGTTAATCACCATACATTACATAATTAATTTTTGATGTAGTGTTCCATGATTCATTGTTTGCGTATAGCACCCAGTTCATTTTAAAGTGTTCTAGTGAATCAGGATTCCTGTAATAGTCAAAACAGAAGTTCCAAGGACAATCTCATGTGCCATATTCCCTCATTCATTTACTAGTTCATTAATGAACTTCCTCAGTTCACCCATATTTTCTAGTATTTCAATATGCTACCAAGAACTCAGCTTTCAACTGGCATTGTGGGAGAAGTAAAAGGTTTGAGTATTTTAAATACCTATTGTTCTATTTTTCCAACTATAGTCAAATTCTTTAGTAACACGATTAGTAGTGCCAACTTTTATCAAAAAATCTGGAAGAATACTACATTAAAAACTAATTCTGTACTATACAGTGGCTAACTGAACATGATAAAAAAATCTGGAAGAATATAGCATATATAAACTTTTTGATTTGATTGGAGAAGTGGAGAATATGTCAAGGAATTTCAAAAATCATATGATTTCTAATCTCAACAATGGTGGCTGTATTATTACTTATTTTGAGAATCAGATTAATGCTTAAGGATTTCTATGTCACCTACACTTTAATAATAAATTTCAAAAAGAGTTTTAAGATTTCTAAAGGTAATTTTTGGTCTTCAAAATGAAAAAAAAAAGACTAATATATACTGTTCTGAAAAAATTCTTAGTTTCTTTTTTAATTTTTTATTGTTATGTTAATCACCATATATTACATCATTAGTTTTTGATGTAGTGTTCCATGATTCATTGTTTGTGCATAACACCCAGTGCTCCATGCAGAATGTGCCCTCTTCCTTAGTTTCTTTTGAGTTCTTTTCTTAGATGATTTTTAAAAATGATACCTGAGAAACATAATATGATTATTCAGATTAGACAAAATCTCTGAGGTTCTTACTACAATGCAAAGTTCTGTAATAAATACTGTGAAGATATAAAAATATATTTGTAATGCAAGGTATAATATCAAGTGATTATTTTCTCTGAAAGTGATTTTCTATTTTAATGCAGTTGTTATTACTGGGATATATATACATCAGTTATCCACTCATGAATATATACTCTCATGAATATGTTAACTACTGAAATCTCTATTACTTTCTGTATCAAATATTGAATTAAGGTCTATATACAATAAATTTAATAAAGTCTCTATAGAACTTAAATCATGATCCACTAATTTATACAAATTATACACTGCACATATAGCCTTTCTAATCAGAAATACAATAAATTAAATCCAAGCCAATATATTTGACAAAGTTTACCTTACAAACTGAATAAAAAATGATGTTATCTATAGCATATTAATATAAACTTAAATCACAGCAAAAAATGTATAAACCTCTGAAATGAATAAAGTGATCACAATAAAAAGCTAGTGACTTTCAGAGCTTCTAACAGTATCATTAAAATGGATAAAATGTAATACAAAGCAAGCTATCGAAATAATTTCAAAGTTACATATGATACAGCACCCAGGTAATTATGGAATGCCATAATGAATATAAATGTTTAATTTTTCACAAGACATTAGAAACTTTTAAAAACCCCACTAAAATCAGGCTTGATAGAACTTGTTATTTGAATGCTTTATCAAGAAACAAAGAGTGCATAGAAAAAAGCAGAACTAAGAAGTACTTAAGCCTCTGTCTTAATCATGGTTTACCTAAATTTCTTTTACTTCATAGAACTAAATGTCATCAAATCTATGTTGGAATTATGACCACAAAGGAGTAGGCGAAAGTTACCTATATGATTTGAAGAAGCCTAAATGGCTGGACCAAGTCTAAACATTACCCGCCCCATTTCCAGCTAAATTTTACATTTTTTAAATGACAAATACAGAAATGCACATTTTAAAAGCATATAAATTAACCAGGAGGAGGAAAGGTTAGTGAACTAATCTTCAATTGAATGGAATACTTCACATTAGCTTAGGATAGGAAGTTGCTTGGTTTTGAAAGTTAAGAGAAGGTTTGACAGTTAATGTCTCAAGGGAGATGAACAGAGAGGGTGAGTTAGATCAAGGCTCCAGGATAAGTTTCAAAACACTGTACAACTTGAAATATATGATGGGGAGAGAAAATGGAAACAAACTGGGTAAGAGAAACTTTGTATATATTTTACATACTTCCCCAGTCTACAGATGTCTAAGTTCCATGGTAGGCTCAGACCTTACTCTGACATATATCACTGGAGAGTAAATGTCAGGGGAAAGGCAAGAGTGAATTTTGCATGCATACAAGAGTCCAACTGTGGAACAGTTTCCTAAATATAATAGACAAATGATAAATGTTTCATTTTATTTATTACTTTTAAATACTAATCTTTCTTCCTGGAGCAATATTAATTTAATTTATGAAAAATTTTTGTTTAAACCACCTACTTTTCCTGGTAAAGGTTAAACAGTTTCTTGTCAAATAAAAACATGCTATTTCTTAAAAGGGCAAGTATGTTAATATAACTTGGATTTACTTGCACATATGTCTTAAGTCTTACTGGATGATTGGATGAGATGACCTTTATGTCCATCAAACCTTGAGATTTTATGATTTATGATTAAATAACTTTTATTCTTACACAATAGGAAATGTGATATATCACCAACAATTCTAAATAGCTCTTCTCTAATTGTAGAGATTTCTATGCCAAGAATGCATTTGCAAATAAGAATAACCAAGTCCAAAAGGCTCTATTTTGATCATGTTAATGAGTGGTACAGTTGGAATTTCCGGTACCAGGATCAGAAGTTTGCAAACTAATTAGAAGAATAAGTGAGAAACTCAAGAAAAGTTTGTTGATATGGACTATTTACCATTTATTAGTTCTTTAACCTAGAGCAAGTCTTCTTAGAGCAAAGAATTTTCTGAGGATTCAAGAAAATACCCTATATGTAACCACTCCCCCAACTATTGTGTACAAATTTAAATATTTTTACTCTTAAATATTATCATAATTTTATATTTATATTAATGTTCTAGGAATAGGTAACATAAATTTTCTAGCTCCTGTTCTTATAATACTGTAGGAAAAATGATTTTTTTCTAGAAAATACATGATTTTCTAGAAAAAATATGATAGACAACAAGAGAAACTTTTTTAATATTCTTAACCACATACAGGTATACAAAGTGATGCATCTTTGAACTTTGTACTTTTTACCTCTTTAGACCGCTATACTTGTGAATCAAACAAATTAATCATAAATCTGTATAAATAAGTTCTAGTGAAAGAAAGTCTGGAGAGCGCAAATACACACTTGGTGATTGATTGATAAAAGTTCATGGAGAAATGGAGTCAAGGATCATTTGAATCATAACAGTTAAAATTGGATTCCTTCAACCAGACTTCATGTCTTCAGTTTTCACCCCCTCAACATTTTAGTGCTCTGTCCATCCCTGTTATTTTTTTCTTGGTGTACGCCAATTAAAAATACAGGAGTAGTTTTCATGTAAAAGGAGTAATTAGCTAAAATCAAGTTCTACATTTAATATATAATACCAGTATTTTGTGACAAGGACCATGTTTGTATTGTTCCTGGTCATATTTCTAGAAGCTCACGCAGTTTAAGGTAATGAGTCATATGCTCAGTAAATAGTTAACGAATGAATCAGTGAATGAATGATTAGTGCATAAGTGTAGGAATTGATGAAACTTTAACTCAAGATTTGAATAGAGACCCGTCATTACTTATCTGGAATTTCTGCATATTATGTGGTCACATCAATATATAACTGTCTATATCTGCAGTTTTCTGATTGACACATATTCTTCAAAATGACAATACATTGTTTTATTTCTTGCCAATGGAATATTTAATAAACATTACTGAAAAAATATATAGATTTTGAAGTCTACTATTTTTGTGAACTTTGGTCCTTTTCAAATTATATTATATTAATAGAACCTTTAAGATAAACAAAAGGAGTTCTTAAAGCCAGGGCTTAAGACAAACAGGAAAATGTTTTATAGTTGCTATAGGAAGTTATCAAAGTTTAACTTATACAATGTTGTTTAATGTAGCACTGGTTAGATAGTATGTTGATTTTTTTTTTTAGACAAAGTCCATATGATTTAAAATTTATTACTGGGGCGCCTGGGTGGTTCAGTCATTAAGCGTCTGCCTTCCACTCAGGTCATGATCCCAGAGTCCTGGGATCGAGCCCGGCATTGGCATCAGGCTCCCTGCTCAGCAGGGACTCTGCTTCTCCCTCTCACACTCCCCCTGCTTATGTTCCCTCTCTCGCTGTCTCTCTCTCTCTGTCAAATAAATAAATAAAATCTTAAAAAAAGCTTATTACTAAAGAGATCACTTAGAATATGAGAGCTGCTTGGTTATCAGTTCTCTCATTTAGCGAATTTCAAAAGCATATTACCCCATATGAGTATGGATTTATTAAATATGTTTTCGAGCACATATATATGTAAACTATAAAATAAAATTCATTGATTATGTAGACTCTTTTGATCACAAAACCTCTATACATACATGAGATATGGGCATTGCATAAAATGTCTTTTGGGAATGCTGCGCTGGGCTGGGGAGACAGTCACTCGTATAAAAGTCTCTTTCATTCCGCATCCCTAATGTTAAGTTATAGTAGACAGAAACCACAATCATGAAACTATTATATGAATTATTTTCCCTAATTGTATTATGTTGAACTTAATAACATTGAAAGCCAGGTGTTATTTCTATCTATTCATTTGATCTGAAAGATATTTGAGTTTATCAATGACAGATTTTCATTTGCCACCCAGATTAGCAGTCTGAAGTTTTGATCATTTCATGTTGTGCATCTGCCAAATTACCCTATCTACAATTGCATCTCCCCAAGTCAGACATGACTTCCCTGCTTTATAATTTCTCCCTAACATTTACCATTATCTAACACTACATATTTGTTTGATCTTTTCTGTATTGTCAGCTCCATGAGAGATTTTTGTCTGTTTTACTCACTACTGTGTCTCAGGTGCTAGAAGAGTGCCAGATATCACTGGTGACCAATTAACATCTGTTGAATGAATGAATGAAAGAATACTAGTTTCTAGGAAATCATTTTATTTAGATTTTTACATCCAGAGATGTATTTATTTGCCCCTACACATTGTATGATAAATGATTCCTCCTGAAACATGACGAAAAGGAATACCAAAGCAATTCAGTGCCTTTATCTACCACCTTGAACACTATACAGCTGTGAAGGAGAAAGAAAAAAATTTACTTCTATTCCCAGTAAATTTAGACAATCTCTAAATGCCTTCACACATAATAAGTTGTTCAAGTAAAATTCATTACATTTAGTTATTTTCTGAGTAGTAGCTTGAAATGCTTAAAGCTAGATTTGACTTAATTCTAACAAATTGGTTTTACTTTAATAACCCAGAAAATTAAGTAAACTTATTTTTCTCCGGCTTTAAATTTGAGCTGAATTTATATGTTTAGGGCAATTATTAACTATATAATAATAATAAATGGTTATTTAGACATTTTGGAAGATAAAGATTTGTATTTTCACAGCCATCCCATTTCAAGATCATTGCAAAATACTGGGATTTTGATGATCAACCTCAATTAACACTAAAGATTTTAAATTGTAAGCTTTTATTTCATTTTGACAATGGGCCTAGTGAAATGTTTACATTCCTGTTTAAATGTTTCTTAAAATGCATAAATTATGTTGCTTTCATTATTGTTTCTTCAAGAAAGTTACTCCGTTCAAGTTCTAATCTTTTTGTACCTGCTTATAGTGACACATAAAGCAAAACAATGATAACCTTAAACAGTTCTAGTGAAAAACTTAAGCAGTGCAAAAACTAATTCTGAGAGGACTTTTAGCTCAAGTTTTGTTCATTTATACTTTCTTCTGTTTATCAAATATTTACTGGACTCCATTATGTGTCAAATGCTGGTGTAGATGCTAGACCAGCAAGTAGAATTTATAATCTCATGAGAAAACAAATACAATAAACAAGCAAATATTTGTATAAAATTTATAGAATTTATAATATGAGAAAACAAATAGAAGTAGAATTTATAATCTCATGAGAAAGCAAATACAACAAACAAGCAAATATTTGTATAAAATTTGGCTATAATGGGTGCTACGAAATAAACGGTGTGAAATTATATCGATTGCACTTCAATATTTAAGCAGATTTAATGGATGAGGAAGAGAAGGCTGTTGAAAATTTATTTAGACATCTTGGAAGAATATTACAGGTACAGGGAACAACACATTCAAAATCTTGCGTAGGGAACAGCTATGGCTGGGGAGTGTTATCCAAGTAGGAGACGGCAGAACGTGAGGTAAGGGAGATAGGTGGGCACAAGATCTGGTAAAACATGATGGGCACTGTCTAAATAAGAAAACCAAGGGCAACAAATAGCTTCTTGTCCCTGAACTCAGTCTAATTACTCCCATAATCAATGAATTACACTGATATTCTTGTGTGCATTACTAATATACTGACTTTTAATTGATGCTGACTTCATATACATCAATGTATATATGTATGTATCATAGATAAGTGTGTGTGCGTGTGTGTGTATGTGTGTATCATTTCATCAAAATGATTTCAAATGGTTCCCCACATAACAGGGCTTTGCAAGGAATAGTTCTACATCTCAGAATAAGGATGCTCTTCATCTCATATTCTAAATTAATCACAACGCTGGCTGTGGGTGTAGATATCCCACTGCCTGACCTCCCAGGTGCTGCTTACCTTTGGGTTATAAACGGTGTCCCACACAAACCTGTCTGTGCAAAAGAACAAAGATTCAGAAGTGGATAGGAGTCATTTACAGAGAAGAGCTGAATTTGTGAATACTTCTTACCCCTCCCAACCCCATCATCCTCTTGGAATTGGCTTCGAAAGTAGGGAGGTTACATGTGTCCTTCAGAGTTTAGAGTTTGATTTGGCGGGGTGAGACTAGTGCTTATTTCTTTTCAAGTAAAAATACCAGAAGATGAAAGATTCAGTGGAATAGTGAGCACATGCAGGCCAGATGACAATGATAGGCACTCAGAGAAGCAGAAGAGGCCCCCTCTATTTCCTGAGACTCTTTGAAGGACCGTGGTCATCAATGGTGGGCAGAAATGGTGCGGTATACCCAACAGGGAAGGGGTCAGTCGTGTGCCGGTGTGTGGCAGGTAAAAGGCAATGGGAGACACAGCTGTTACTTTGGAGATCTCGGCAATAAAGAACCAGCCACATGAGAGTACTGTTGGAGGACACCCAATACATCACACACACACGCTGTGCAGAGACTGCAGTGTCGAGACCTCCCCCCCGGACTGGCTCTAAATCGGGCTGAAAACACAGGCTGGCGCTGCCCTATTTGTCTTTATGAATCCTAAATAATGTCATCAGACTCTTCTTTTTGTGCCTGCTCCCAGACAGTCACGCACTTTGAAAAGAAGCAAGACAGGTGACAGTTTTGAGAGGGAGCTAAATACACTTGAATGAAAGCCTTGGCATTGAATTATCTGGGCAACCAGAACACTTGACAGCAGCTAGAATAGTAAGACCAGGTTAGGCTTTGTAGTCACTGGCCTGTGCTGAGTGAGGCGGTCCCTTTGTTATTTCCCAGAAACAGTACAAGTAGTTTATTTGAGAAGTGAAAAGAGAGGGATGGAGGAATGAGGAGGGTACATTATCTAGCCAGCTGCCAGTGTGGACTGTGGGAGCCCAGGCTCACTGGGGATGCTCCCAGAGACAACAAGGAGCACACATGTCAGAATTATCTCACCCGACAGATGATAGAGTTGGGGTCTTTATACAGCAGCTCCCATTGTTTCTGTCTGAGTGTGTGTGTGTGTGTGGGGGCGATTTTAATTCTACAACACACAGATCCTGCTGCACAGGTGTTAAAGTGGGGTCTAGGGGCATGAGAGCCCAGAGGCAAAGCACTGCAGCTGACATTTGGAGGTCAAGCTGGTGCCAACTGACTAAGGTTGTGGGCAGGGGCTGCCAACATATCACACCAGAACTTGCTGATGCGAAGATGACTGCTTCCGGAAAATTCAGGTTGGTTCAATGCCAAGAAAAACATATGTAACTAAGAAAATAAAATAATTTCAAGTTTGCACATATGTGAATGGTAACGGCCTGATCAAATTTGTGCATATTGTTATGACTAACTAGATTTTAGTTGTAAGTGGAGAAGGTGGAAACTATGATTTATTATGAACCAAATATGTGCCAGACGTGCTACTGGACAAATTATTCATTTTCTCTCTAACCCTGAAGACCTTACCATAACTATTTAAAAGAAAAAAAAAATTGAGGCACAGGAAAACTTTCAATTTACACATATCCAGTACATAATAATGATGGGATTTAATATGGGATTCCCCATAGCATACGATGCTATACGTGGCACATAGTTAAGACATAAATGTGCAACAAAATTATCAACATAAATGAGTGAAAAATAAAAGAAAATTACAGTTCAAAATATGGACATTTTAATTAAAATACTTTCAAAAAAGACTTAATAATTTAGAAATGTTCTAATTTATGTGTAATAACATTACATTCCCCCAAGCCATCGTGACTTGAGATGATACACTTTGACTATATTTGTGTCCAATTATGCTGGGTAGAATACCTTGTTCTCAAGTAACTCTTCTCATTTGGGGGATTTTCTGTTTTAATATCTGCATGCTGTTCAGTGGGAGCATGTCTCTTTTCAACTCCAAAACACTGCATCCCTCTTTTCAACTCCAAAACACTTGCCCCATAGGGTAGCCTCATCTCCAGCTCTATTGAACAGCAAAACTCCATGCTCTGGCATATCACTTTGTCATGCACCAAACATGAAAATCCCATAAAGGAAACCTGATTGTCTGGATGTTAGGAGTAGATCTCTTACTTCCATCTCATGCTCCTCCTAACTTGGCTGCCTCTTCTCTTTTTCCTATTCTTGTAATTTTCCTTGATTATTTAGGAGGAATATCTGTACCTTGAATATTAACTATGCCTCTTGCTGTGTTGATTTTCTTCATAGTTCTTCCTTTATACAATTTTAACCCTCTTCATACTGTTAAAACATGTGATAGCAAATATTCTCCTATATCTGGTGGTATCTACACTCAGAAACCTACCAAAGAATGTGCTAAGGCAAAATTTCAAATAATTAAATGCTAATAAAAATATTACTATACTTAATATTTTCAAATATATACTGGTGCACTATGTGCTAATCCATAAACTAGCTATCATCTTATTAAAAATTCACAATTTTAGTGTTATCCTTATGAAATATCGATGGTATATCATAACCCTATTTCCCTTTTATGTCCTTACCATACAATACAGTAGAGAGATATTGAAACAATTTGTTTTGTAGAGTATAGCTCACCGTTAGCATACAAATATAAACCTAGGCTTTTTTGGAAAAATAATGACATCTGTCATTCTATAATCATAATATAGATACACTGATTAAAAAAATAGAAACTTGAATAAGAGAAATGCCATTTGCTAACCATCTGTCATGTTTCAGGTGATTAACATAGGCACAACTCTTAGTTGTTACAACAATTTCATTATATAGGTGCAATTATATCATTGTTACAGAGAAGAATCTGAACATCTGAAAGGTTAAACAAAGGAGCAGAAGGTATATAAAGTTTTCTCTGTAACCTTATAAAGTAGAAGAAAACTGATAAATATCTTCAAAGATTTCATTTAATTCTCAATGATACTTACTAATACTAGATGTCAATCTAGCTTTTCCAAATACGAGTAACAAAAATTTGAGGATGACAATTAGAAGATCAAAAGTGAGATATACAATCAATACATTGAATCAATAAGGGTGGAAACCAAGAAACAAGAAAACCCATTCTAACTTAAAAGAATGAAAGGACAAACTAAAGACGTAAGAAAGGAAGAAGGGAATGAATGTATGAAGAGGTAGGGAAGGAGATCATAAAATTTTGCCAAATCGAAAAATATTAAACATCATAGTAGGAATAAAAAAAAAAATTCAACTCATTAGTAATCAAAATGCTTCAGTTAAAACAAACAAAAACTGCTGTGTACTGTTTACAAGTGCCATGACTAAAAGTAAAAATGATAAAATGATAAATGGTAAAATATTTATGAAATAAATGGCTATTTAGAATGCAAGGAAAATTATAAATAAAAAATTATTGTGGTATTTTTAAGATGCCTCAAATATATTTTAGAAATTTAAAGGGAATACGGATATAAAAATAGATGAATAATTTAAAGTATATTTAATGTGTTCAAAATTAACAAGCCCAACCACATATATAACACTTAGCAAACAGCACACATTTTTAAGCATTTTAAAAATTGAATAATTTTAATTAATGTCAAAAATTTTAAAAATAAAGTCTAAATTATAGTCTATTAGTACTGCAAATTAAGACTTAAAGGAGGGGCACCTGAGTGGCTCAGATGGTTAAGCGTCTGCCTTTGCCTCCAGTCATGATCCCAGGGTCCTGGGATAGAGGCCCGCATCGGGCTCCCTGCTCAGCGGGGAGTCTGCTTCTCCTTCTCCTTCTGCCTTTCCTTCCCCACCTGTCATGCGCTCCCTCTCCCTCAAATAAATAAAAATTAAAAAAAAAAGACTTAAAGGAAAAATATTGTAAAATATATACATAACGCTGAACAACTTTGAGGCCATTTCTAAGTACTAAGTAAGATCCCATAATTTATTATATTTCTGTCCCAAAGGGCAGCAGTGAAAGCAAACCAAATGTTTGTTATATGGGAGAACTTGGATACATTATATCACATCTAGGCTATAGATATGAAGTCTAATCTATAGAATACAATTTTACAATTAAAAGCATCTGGCTAGACAGAAACAGATTTAGAAAGATCTCTAAAGCAAATACAGATATCACAGATAAATATGTAGAGTCTTTTTTATGTAAATCTTGACATCTCATTCTTTCTTTCTCCTTCCTTCCTTCCTTCCTTCCTTCCTTCCTTCCTTCCTTCCTTCCTTCCTTCCTTCCTTCCTTCCTTCCTTCTTTCTTCCCT